>NC_042627.1:80342527-80642527 GCF_901001135.1 Rhinatrema bivittatum | reverse complement strand
GTGATCGTAGTTTTTGGCTCCTAGTAAGAGTCTTGCAGATGCATTTTGCAATATTTGTAATGACTTTAAGAGATATTCGGGCAGACCTAGAACTAGGGAGTTGTAATAGTCTAGGTTTGAGAAAATGAAGGTTTGCAATACAGTCCGAAAGTCTTCGAAAGTTAGCATTTTAAAAGATGTTATGTTATTAGTCATACACTTAGTGTAGTTCTTAGAGTTTTAATGTATAGTTTTAAGTTAGATTTTATGATTCTTTTCAGTGTTTTTATGATTTATTGTATACTATGTTGAATTTATTGTAAAGAAACATTGTAAACCAGTGTGAAGGTTTATACCACCATCGGTCTAGAAAAATCAGGAAATAAATAAATAAATAAATAAATAAAGGTTTTCAGACGCTGTAGAATCCTTAACTTGTTGTAGCCAGATGTGATTAGCTTCTTGATGTGTTTCTTCATCATGAGATTCTCATCCAGTTGTATGCCTAGATTCCGTACTTTGTTAGAGGGCATAATATTAAAAATTACCAAGGTCAAGAGCTGGTGGTTTGAAGATACTTTTAAATAACTCAGAGGAATCAATGCACAGGAAAGGGTCTCTTTCAATGGAAAGGAGTCTCTTGGGATCAGGGTGAAAACTGGTAGACTGAGGAATAAATCTTTACAGAAAGCATGGAGGATGCAGGGAATGGCCTCCCAGTGAAGGTGGTGGAGTCTAGGATAGTATCTGAATTCAAGGGGATCTCTGAGGGAGTGATAGGGAATATATTGCTCAGCAGTTATGTGGATAAGCAGACAATCTTTTTCTGCCAACATATTTCTATGCTTCTTGCTCAGAATGTTTATACTGGTTTGCAAGTTCTGTGCTCTAAGCATCAACCCCCCTCTCCCCAAAATGTATCTGTACCATAGGTAAGCTGGAAGCACACATGAGTGTGTAAGCCTGTTAGATGTCTGTCATTAATCCTGTCAGTTTCACTTGGATGCCATTTTGATTTAGGCATATTCTAGGTCAATATATAAAGTTTCAGAGGGGTCAATTCACCTCCACTTGGGACTTAAAAACAAATTTCTAACTAAAATGTATTTGCCACTGCAGGCAAATAAAAATCATCATATCCTGAGTGTGCAGAGAGGATGCAAAGGGAGTCTCCATGGTGGCTGCTCCTCTTGCATACCTCAAATTTTTTTTTTTGGAGCTGCACCAAATAATTGTTTGAATACCCTACACATCTTCTAAAAAGACCTTTTTACAACTGATCCAATGCTGAAAAACCCAACTTCCCCAAGGTGCTCGCCCGCTACCACCAAAGCTACCCCAATGTTACCCAACATAGTGGGTCTCAGCTGTTTCACTCAAAGTCAGTGGAAAAGAATCTGCATTATGCGGAGTTTAGTACCATCTTCTCACTTTAGAACACAGTTAATTTCAAAGTGTTTTAGGTTACGCTGTGCTATAATGAGCATGCATCATATTAAACTCATTGACTCCCAGCCCACTTGTTATAAAGAGGCAGCACTGCAGCAAGATTCTCGGCTGTTATCCGCCCATAACATCAATTCATAGGCTAATTAGTCTCAATTTATTTCTCATAAAGCCAAATTCACCTCAAGGTCTACTCCGCTCAGGGTAGATTGCAAAGTAAGACAAATAAATTACTCAACATTCCATCATATAATTAAGAACCGATAGATCAGAAACTTATCTTTTATATTTAATTCCAGATGGATGAATTCCTTTTTGTTAAAGGTCCCCAGGGTAGGTACATAAGAAGTCACTGTATGTCAAACAGTAGCAGTCAACCACTCCCCCTTCCCAGTCATGGGAGATGGAGGAAACTGGGCTAGGAGCTGCAATGCTGTACCTCCCAGGAATGTTGGGGTACAGTTCCTGAGGACCATGAAGGGCGTCTGTCAAATTTGACGGTGCCTGAACTGCAGAATGTCTTCTGGGCAAGTCATGTCATCCTCCATTGCCTCAGGGACAGACTGTGAGCCCTCTGGGGACAGGGAAATAACTACAGTAGTTGAATGTAATCTGCTTTGAAGTACCGAAAAGCAAAATATAAATAAATAATAATACTGGACCAGCACTGGGCTTGCCCCAAAATGAGACCACACTGGAAGGCACACAGTGCTGGTCCAAGCAACCTTCACGGCATCTGCTCTGCAGCAGTGCTCTCTATCTGGCCTCTAATCTGACCCTGTTACAGTGTTCCTGTCTTGTTCCTGCTCCACATCTCTCGCCTGGTTCCTGTCCAGCTCCTGGGCTCCACCTGTCTGCAGCGCTGTTCTCCCACCAGCAGGAGCCCTCAGTGAGCTATGTAACCTGCTGCCTTGGTCCTTCAACTCCAGCACTGCCTCAGCACTCTCACAGGATATAAGGCTGCCTCCCTGTAAGCACCTTGGCTCTTATTCTGTTTGTGTACCGATTCCTTGCCTTGCCTTGTTCTGTGTGTTTGACCCATCCTATTCTGTTTGATCCTGCTTTCTGGCCCAATTATTGTAGCCTTCTGGTTTTGTGCTGGTCTTCTTTGTGGCGTTTTGCTATCTGTTCGAGTGTTCTGTCTCAGTCTTCTCGTCTTGTTTAGTGGACACCCTTTAGTTCTTGGCTCTGGTCCAGCCCTGTCCTGTTTTAGTGGGTGCTTTTAGTTACCTGTGTGCTCCTTAAGTTTTATTTTTATATTCCACTTTTCGGCACTTTAAAGCAGATTACATTCAGCTAGCAGAAGCCGAGGGGGATGTGGCTGGTATAGGCAGAAGCTCCCTGGTGCCAGGCCAGTCCTTGCTCCTGTGCTGTTGCTGTGACACCATCATAACTCAGGCCTCTCCAGGGTTACAGCTTCCATTCAGGGAGGCCCCTGATAGCCCTGACCAGTCCAAGCCTGAGGCTAGATTGAAGGGAAGCCCCTTGGCCGGGGTTTCCAAGAGTATGAAAGACTCCATGCTTGCACTCATGCCCCACTGCACGCCCATTGCAGCAACTCGATTGATTCATAGATACATAGAAATGATGGCAGAAAAAGAACAAACGGCCCATCCAGTCTGCCCAGCAAGCTCCCACACTTATCTGTTTCACCGACCACCAACTTCAGGGCCCTTGTTGGTAATTGTTTAATTCGAATTTCCTCTGATGCAGAGAGTAATGTTGGTGCTGCATCAAAGGTGAAGCAGAAGGCTTAATGGTTGCAGCTCTTCTAGCAATTCCACTCCAGGCTGCAACCACAGCTCCAGTGGATGCACCAGTGATTCCAGCTACTCCGTCGATGACTCCAGCTTTCCAAAAGACACCTGCAGCAGGCCCTTGGGACCCCTGTGGACAGTTCCCAGATTGCTTTGATAGTACTCAAGGGAAGTTTCTTAATTTCAAGGAGCAATGCTGTTTCTCGTTACAGAAACATCCTCATGACTACCCTAGTGAGGAGGCTAAGGCGGCCCTTATTGATTCTCCTCCTATCAGGAAAAGCTTTAAGCTGGGCTTGCCTATGGCTTGAGAATAACATCCCTTTCCTTGAAGACTATCCAGGATTTGTGGGGATCTTTGCTCAAGCCTGGGGGGGGGGGCCTGATCTGAGGAAAGTTTTGTCCGTGCAGCCAGTGTTTCACTTTGCCTTGCTTGGATTTGTGCCCAGAAGGGGGCGCTAAGCTGTCTGAATCTCCAGTTCCAGAGCCAGCCTCTCTCTTTCCCTCACATGAACTTACACCTGAAAGAGGTGCTCATCTGTATCTCAGTCCTGGTTCTTGCACCAGTCAAGTCAGCGCCAGCCATCCTTACAGCTCCAGTGCCTGCTCTTTTACCAGTGAAGTCCACATCAGCTGCTGCCTCTTCAACTCCATTTCTGTCCTTGCACGAATGAAGTCCACCATCAGCTGCCTCTGCACCAGTGAAGCTGACTCTATAGCTCCAGGACCAGTTTCTGCATCCATGAATTCAGCTTCAGCTCAAGTCCTTACACTGGTGACGTCAGTGCCAGCTGGCAATACAGCTCCAGTGACTATTTCTGTGCTGGTAAGTTCATTATCAGTTCTCTATATAGTCCCACTTGCCTCTGAAAAGGCAATTGCTCCCGATTCTAGAGTTGTAAAATCTGGCCCCATGCCTGCTCTAGACTGTCTCTCTCCAGGTTAGGTTTGGGACCTATTAGAGAGGTGGGGAAATTATGACAGGGTCTGTGGAGTTTGAACCCGCAGTCCTGGGGTTGCAGGCTGCGTCGCTGCAAGGACTGATGGTTCCCCAAGTAATTAAAGAATATTTAATCTGTAGACTCTGACATGCCTCTCTGCAGGATTTCTATTAGACCAGCACTGTGTGTGCCCTAAACCATGACCACCATATGAGGCTCTCAGGTACACAGAAGAGCTAGCCCTGTGGCCTCTGATCCTGGCCCTGTTCCAGTGTTCCTGCCTTTCTATCTAGTTCCAATGATCCTACTTCACATCTCTCTCCTGACTCCTGTCCAGCCCCTGGACTTCACCATCACACCTCGGGCCTAGCCTCTCCAGGTATGCACCTTCCATGTGGGGAGGCCCTTGATAGCCGAACATTGATTGCTTTGACAGTATACTGGGTGTTGCATAACCTTTTCCTCCCCCCAGCGCCCCACTGGATTATCCTGCTAATATCATTTTTGTACCATTTTGTAGCCATTCAAGTTGGATTTTAACGGTACCTTACGCATTACTTAAATTTATTATTTATGGCCAGAACATACGATACCAAAAAACAGCGTCAGACTGACCATATTAAGTATATTGCATTTCGTGAGGTGCGTGATGCTGGAACAACCTTTATTACAAAAAAGTGGATTTCCGAAAAATTAGGTCAAAGTGAAAGCTGGATTCAGAGGACATGGAGCAAGACTGCGGAGTGTTTTATGGAATTTGGTAACAGTCGACCGCTAAAACTGTCTCAAGAAAGCCAAAAATTTATTAAAAATTCCAGCAAAAAGCAGAAAAAGGCTGGTGCGAACGATTTTGGATGAGAGAAGAAAAAAAGTTGATAGAGGAACAGTTTATCTTTATTGAGTCAGGGCTGATATCCAAGTGTTTCATGTTATTTCTAAATCGTTGAAAACCGAAACCCATATCCAATATGTGCTCTGGCTGGCGAATTGGTTATCAAATTGGGATGAAGAGGAGTTCCTTCATTTAGTGTCTTCCAACAAATTTTTCATTTGGTCAATTAGAAAACCAAATTTTCCAAATGATCGAGTTTGGTCAAAAACTTTGAATGAAATTATCAACGAGGAACATTATCGCCAAATTGTCAGAAACCTTGCTTCCATTTGTCTTTTTGTCATGTTCACAGCAAAAAAATGTTGTGGGAAATCGAAGAATGTGGGGAATCTTGGGATGATGCCTATTTTCAGAATACAGTTTTATCTGAAAATGTTATCCCATTTTTGAATGATCCAGAAAATGATTTGATAGTAGGCAAAGTTACTTTTGTCCATGATAAAGCACCATGCATGTGAACCAACGCCAAGCAACAGCTGCTTAAAGAAAATGGCAATGATTTTTGGGGTAATGATGTTTGGCCAGGAACTCTCCAGACGAATGCTACCGAAAACATAGGCGCCATTATTAAGCATGAAGTGAAGAGTTTAATGTTGAAGGAAAGTGGTCAGGGACATTATTCCACCAAAATTTTGTGTTGAAATTTGGAATTGGTCTTAATAAATTTGGAAAATATTGATTTCAAAATTTATTGTATTCATACCCCACTCGTTTTAAAGCTGCTTTGCAAGCTAACAGTGGGCACATCCACTATTAATTATATGTTGTTTAATTCTGTTTTGAATGCTGATTAAAGTAGTATATTGCATGTTTCTCTCAGATTTCTGGTTGCTGTTGCAACACCCAGTACAGACTCACACTGCTATGCCTCTGGCCTAAAAGCCCATCACACATCTTCTTGCAAAGCCAAGGCTCCTTTATGTGGCCAAAATATTCACTAAACTCAATCTGAGGGCAGCATATAATCTTGTCCGGATTAGAGAGGGAGATGAATGGAAGACAGTGTCTCAAACACGCTATGGCCATGTTGAATACCTGGTCATATTGTTTGGTTTAAGAAATGCCCTTGCTACCTTCCAAAACCTGGTGAAGAAAATATCAGATCAGACGGTAGCTATCTACCTGGATAACATCTTGATATTTTCCAAAGATCAGGCCAACCAATACCAGTGTGGAACATCACCAGAAACATAAACCGTATGCCAAGCTTGATAAATGTGAATTCAACAAGCGATTGGCGGAATTCCTAGGACACATAACTTTGCTTGAAGGAATACAATTGGACCCCAATAAGGTCAGCGCAATGGACCACTGGCCTGTCCCGAAAAACATTAAGGAAGTCCAAAGCTTCCTGGGGTTCGTGAACTTTTAGCAACATTTTATCCTGGGCTTTTCCAAATTGATAGCTTCTCTAACGGAGATTTTTAAGAAGTGGACCTTGCTCAAGTGGACCCATGAATAACAAATGGTATTTGATCAGCTGAAGGCCTCTCCGATAGCCCCAATCCTAGTATACCCAGACCCACAATGACCATTTATAGTGGAGGCTGATGCATCAAGGGTGGCTATCAGAGCTATACCATTGCAAAGTAGGGGATCTAAAGACTTCCTTCCTCTATATGCCTTCTACTCTCATAAGTTTACAGCTGCTGAAAAGAATTAAATCTATGACAAGGAACTTCAGGCTATAAGGAATTTAGGAATGGTGTCACCTTCTAGAAGGGCCCTCCATAAGGTCCTTCACATGTACAGAAAGCTGTTTCATTTAGCCCAACCACTATTTTGGTCTGGTCCAAACTGTCATGGCTCGCTCTACTAAGGATATTAGGCGTACTGTGAGAGGACAAGCTGTCTGGAGCTGGTATCTTCCACCTAAGGCAGCCACTGTTCCCTGTGGGTTGAGCCCCTGGGTGCAGGTGGCTGCCAGAACTTCCACATGAGAGTAGAAACCAGAATGGCCTGAAGACTAGGACCAGAGCATGAAGCAGAAGTATAGCTGGAGACCAAGACCATAGCAGGAACTAGGAACATGGCCAGGCAACAGGATAACAAAGAGCAAACTGTTGGACTAGCAAAGGTGTGGCAGGCTGGAACTCCTTATATACAGCTATTTGGACCACACCTAATATTAGTCCAATAGGGAGCATCTGGAGGTGGGTCTCCCTAACTTTTCTTTGATTGATATTTACTAGAGGATTCTCACTGTTTTTGTGACCGTCGCTGCCCGACGTCTCCACTCCGCCCTCTTTACCTCTGTGGCGACTCCCTCCAGGTCTGAAGGATGGCTGGCTGCCGCGGCGTCTCCCTGCCGTCTCTCTCCGGCGTCCCCGGACCGGCTCGACGCTGCAGATCCACCATGTTGCCTGAAGCCTAGGGCGTGCGCGCATGCACGCTCCAATTGAAGTACCAGCAAGGGCGCGAACCTCAGGGGCGTCCCCTTGAGATGATGTCATCCACTTCCGATATTTAAAGGTCTCTGATATCGCTAACAAACGGAGTTAGCAAGGATTCGTTCTAGCTACTCTGCTTCCTCGGGCTTACCAGAGGTACCCGCTCCTCGGGGGCCTTGCTCTCTCTTTGCCTTTCAGGTTTACTGACAGGAACTGGTACTTGCTCCTCGAGGGCCCTCGTTCCTGACTATCTGCTGATTCTCTTCTGCCTGGAAGCCATCACTGTCTACATCATTGTGAGTTACCATCGCTCTCTCAGAGTGTAGTGGGCTGAAGGCTTCACCCTGACAGAGGACAATCTGAAACTCCTGCCAAACAGGACTTCATGTACCAGAATTCCCTGCTTCATGACGGGTTTACTTACAGTCTGCAATACAGCTGTAGTTAGGACATTGAGAAACTCTCTGTCAGCACGTTTTCATTTTTGGCTTCGCTGTTCTTATTCTCTGATAAGCTTTCACTGCCTGTCAAGTCTGTAACCTAGATTAGAACAATGGATGTATTATGTGCAGGACAGTATTACTACAGACTCGCGAATTCCTTTCCAGAACTGCAAGTCCCGGCAGCCTCTCCTGCAGAACACGGGAGAAGTTTCACGAAAGTTCCAGGGTGTCTAGGGAGGGTCAGTAGCCCCTCAGCCGGGATATGCTTGCTCAGCAGTGTGTAGAACGCATGTGCGAAAGATAAGAAATGTGGAATGTATAAAAAGTTACTCCCTGCCTGGGAGGGGGGTGCAGTCTTACTGAGCGATTCAGCTGCATCTGTTATTTTTGCTGGCAAAAAGAAAAAGAATAAAAACTTTTCCTATCTCGGACCAAGTGCCTGGAGTCTTCTGTCTGTGCCTGCTCTTTGTAGCCTATTACAAGAGCTTTCCCTGGAACTGGGTAATCGCTCCTCGAGGGCCTAACCTTTCCAGCTCCTGAGCTCCCTGAGACCAATTTGTGAGTGTTGTCATCTAAGTTCTGTTCATGAACTCTGCATACCCTGCCTACTCACTATCTACAGTTTCTCAACAGCTCAGCCATCCAGGGATCACTGTTCCGGTATCTGAAGGACTTCAGCCCTGCCGGGCACTACAGCTCACTACTGCCACCTCTGGTGATTTCAAGACCTGTTTAATAAAAGAACTAGTGTGTGTCTGTCTCCTAACTCTAAACCTAGCCGGTGGTCCCTCTCGGGATCTTTCCCCGGGGGGTGTGGTCATCTGCCACCGGCCCAAGGATCCACCCACTACTATCTCCAGCAGTCTATACAACAGATTGCTACTCCGCCTACAGAATACATCAGATTCTACTCCTATCTGATTGCTCCTCCCACCAGCATAGCAGATTATGACACTGTTTCAGAGTCCACTGATAAGATTCTGTGAGCTTGAACAGCCCGGGATGCAGGTTCCGTCATCACTGCCCCTGATGTAGGACTTCTGAATGTTTCATTCTTGCAACCCCAAAATTAATTGTTGAATTATTTAAACACTTAAACATGTGCTGCCAGACTGTGCTTCTGCTCTTTTACTTTTTCCCCGACCAAGGCTCCTTTGTGCTTATCCCATGCCCTCTTAACGTTTGTTTCTATTTTAGCCTCCATCACCCACTCTAGGAGGGCATTTTAGGCATCGTCATCCTTTCTGTGAAGACATATTTCTTGACATTGCTCCTGAGCCTCCTTTGTTTTAGAATTTCCCTTCCAATGGAAAAGGTTTATCTCTAGTCTATCATTAATACCGTTCAGATATTTTAATGTCTCTGTCACATCTCCCAGTCTCTCTTCTCCTCTAAAGTCAACATATTTCGATCCTCAAGTCTCATCTAATAGGGCTTTGGATGCAGACGCCACACCATTTTGGGTGCCTTTCTCTGGACCATCTCCACTCTGTCTATAACCTTCTGGAGGTAAGGTCTTCACCAACGCATCATATAACATCATAGCCACTTCCTTTCCTACCTATGCACCTAAGCATCCTTCTAGCTCTGGCCACCAACTTGTCACACTGTTTCGTTACCTTGAAATCAATGACTGCAATCACTTCTTTGAGACCATCGGCATCTCACCTCGTATCGTGTACCATTCCCTCAAATCCCTAAAACTCTGCTTGTTTTAGTATTAAAACTTTTCTCCTCAAGCTTGATCATTCCTCAGGTTTTCTTAGATTAATAAATATGAAAAGCACTCCCTCAAGGGAGTCAATCTGCAAAAAGACAAACTTTTCCTCCTGTCCCCTCCGCATTATCCCTCCCAGAGATACTGAACAGAACGGGCCCCAGGACCGATCCCAGAGGCACATCATGCACCACCTTTCTTTCCTCAGCGGGAGCCCCATTTGCCACCACCCTCAGCCGGTTTCTAATCTGGTCCAGCACCTTAGGTCCTGCCCCTGTACTGTTCAATTTAGTTCTGAACCTCCTATGAGCCGGATAACTTAGGTGCAACTGAAAGCATTTCTGGGAGGAGTTACACTAGCTGGATAAGTTACTGGCTAACTCTGATATTCAGACTTAGCCGGATAAATTATCTGGTTAAGTCTGGTTGTGCAAAAGAGCTGTTCTAAAGTTAGCTGGCTATAGTCAATAGTGCGGCTGCACTAATGAATATTCCTCCAAAGTTAGCTGAATAAGTTTATCCAGCTGTCCAGACATTGGCTAAATACAGTATGAACCTCATAGTGATTCTCAACTTTTTGTGTCGTAGTACACCCAGCACACCATCACTCTCTCCCTCTGCCTCTACTCCTAGGTATTATCACTCTCCCTTTCCTCTCACTCCTGGCACCATCACTCTCTCCCTCTGCCTCTACTCCTTGGTATTATCACTCTCCCTTTCCTCTCAATCCTGGCACCATCACTCTCTCCCTCTGCCTCTACTCCTTGGTATTATCACTCTCCCTTTCCTCTCACTCCTGGCACCATCACTCTCTCCCTCTGCCTCTACTCCTTGGTATTATCACTCTCCCTTTCCTCTCACTCCTGGCACCATCACTCTCTCCCTCTTCCTCTACTCTTTGGTATTATCACTCTCCCTTTCCTCTCACTCCTGGCACCATCACTCTCTCCCTCTGCCTCTACTCCTTGGTATTATCACTCTCCCTTTCCTCTCACTCCTGGCACCATCACTCTCTCCCTCTTCCTCTACTCCTTGGTATTATCACTCTCCCTTTCCTCTCACTCCTGGCACCATCACTCTCTCCCTCTTCCTCTACTCCTTGGTATTATCACTCTCCCTTTCCTCTCACTCCTGGCACCATCACTCTCTCCCTCTGCCTCTACTCCTTGGTATTATCACTCTCCCTTTCCTCTCACTCCTGGCACCATCACTCTCTCCCTCTTCCTCTACTCCTTGGTATTATCACTCTCCCTTTCCTCTCACTCCTGGCACCATCACTCTCTCCCTCTTCCTCTACTCCTTGGTATTATCACTCTCCCTTTCCTCTCACTCCTGGCACCATCACTCTCTCCCTCTTCCTCTACTCCTTGGTATTATCACTCTCCCTTTCCTCTCACTCCTGGCACCATCACTCTCTCCCCTCTTCCTCTACTCCTTGGTATTATCACTCTCCCTTTCCTCTCACTCTTGGCACCATCACTCTCTCCCTCTTCCTCTACTCCTTGGTATTATCACTCTCCCTTTCCTCTCACTCCTGGCACCATCACTCTCTCCCTCTGCCTCTACTCCTTGGTATTATCACTCTCCGTTTCCTCTCACTCCTGGCACCATCACTCTCTCCCTCTACTCCTTGGTATTATCACTCTCCCTTTCCTCTCACTCCTGGCACCATCACTCTCTCCCTCTGCCTCTACTCCTTGGTATATCACTCTCCCTTTCCTCTCACTCCTGGCACCATCACTCTCTCCCTCTTCCTCTACTCCTTGGTATTATCACTCTCCCTTTCCTCTCACTCCTGGCACCATCACTCTCTCCCTCTTCCTCTACTCCTTGGTATTATCACTCTCCCTTTCCTCTCACTCCTGGCACCATCACTCTCTCCCTCTTCCTCTACTCCTTGGTATTATCACTCTCCCTTTCCTCTCACTCCTGGCACCATCACTCTCTCCCTCTGCCTCTACTCTTTGGTATTATCACTCTCCCTTTCCTCTCACTCCTGGCACCATCACTCTCTCCCTCTGCCTCTACTCCTTGGTATTATCACTCTCCCTTTCCTCTCACTCCTGGCACCATCACTCTGTCCCTCTTCCTCTACTCTTTGGTATTATCACTCTCCCTTTCCTCTCACTCCTGGCACCATCACTCTCTCCCTCTTCCTCTACTCTTTGGTATTATCACTCTCCCTTTCCTCTCACTCCTGGCACCATCACTCTCTCCCTCTTCCTCTACTCCTTGGTATTATCACTCTCCCTTTCCTCTCACTCCTGGCACCATCACTCTCTCCCTCTTCCTCTACTCCTTGGTATTATCACTCTCCCTTTCCTCTCACTCCTGGCACCATCACTCTCTCCCTCTTCCTCTACTCTTTGGTATTATCACTCTCCCTTTCCTCTCACTCCTGGCACCATCACTCTCTCCCTCTGCCTCTACTCCTTGGTATTATCACTCTCCCTTTCCTCTCACTCCTGGCACCATCACTCTCTCCCTCTTCCTCTACTCTTTGGTATTATCACTCTCCCTTTCCTCTCACTCCTGGCACCATCACTCTCTCCCTCTTCCTCTACTCTTTGGTATTATCACTCTCCCTTTCCTCTCACTCCTGGCACCATCACTTTCTCTTCCTGTCCCTCTTCTTTATACCACCCTGGCATCATCATCATCTTATCTTATCTTCCTTTCCCCCACCCCCCTCCCCCTCGGCATCACCTTCTTCCTTTCCCTCTCCCTTCATACCCCCTGGTATCATCACCCTCCCTCTCCCTCCACCCTTCTGGCATCACCACCATCACCACTTTCCTTCTCCCTCCACTCTCATACGGCATCATCACCACCTTCTTTTCTCCTTCCAACCTTGAGTCATCTTCATCACACTTTCCCTTCCCTCTTCCCTCACATCACCACCTTCTTTCCTTCCTGATGCCCAAACTGTCTCCCTCCAGCCCCTGGCATTATCACTTTCTCCTCCTTCTCCCTCCACCCCTCTGGCACCATTATCACTTTAATCTTCCCTGGCATCATCTCCATGTACACCCTCCACCCCCCCCTCCCCCTAGCATCATCACTTTCTCTTCCCTAATTTCTCCCTCCACCCCTCTGGCACCATCATCTCAATCTTCCCTCTCCAGACTCAATGAGCTGAATTTTCAGACATACCTAAAACAGATAACTTAACAGCTAAACTTACAGGGATAGTCAGTGGGATACACGTTCCACTGAGCAGCCTCGAATAAAACTAATCAGGTATTTCTACCAGGATAACTCGGAAACCTATCTTTGAATATCACCCGAAAGGTTTCAAAGTTATCCCACTACGTGTACCCATATAACTGTCTATATTCAAAGAATGCAGCTGCTTATCAGCGATTCTTAAACCCCCCCACCCCCAGCCCAATCACCCACAACTCCACCCCAGGGAAACAAATGTCAGCTCTTTGCAGCCAGTCCCTCTCCTCCCCCACTCCCCAAATGTAATAACAAAGAAGCCCACCCTCAAATCCCTTAACTGCAGCTGGGAGCTCAGAAGTATCTTCCAGCTCCCAGCGGACCAGATGTTTGTCTTCATGATTAAACATGCGTTCTATAAGCTAGGATGCCAGTGTTTTCTTATTATAGAAACATAGAAATGACGGCAGAAAAGCTTATGGTAGTAACTGCTGGCCATACAAGCCACCTTTATAATTATCTGTTTCCCAGCCCGTCAAAGTCAGGGCCTTTTTTGGCTGCTGTTTGAGTCCAATTCCCCGTTACCTCTTGCCACTGAAGCAGCCAACAATGTTGAAGTTGCATCAACAGTACGAAGGCTTATTGGTTAAGGGTAGTAACCGCCGTATCAGCAAGTTACTCCCATGCTTAGTTGTTTTCCCAGTCTGTGCAATTCAATGTCCTTGTTGGTTGCTGTTGCTCTCTGAATCTAATTCCCCTTTTCCCCCTGCTGTTGAAGCAGAGAGCAATGTTGCAGTTGCATCAAGAGTATGAAGGCTTATTGGTTAAGGGTAGTAACTGCTGCACCAGCAAATAACCCCCATGCGCTCTTTTCCTCATATCCATCCTCTAAGCCTTAGGGATCCACAGTGTTTATCCCATGCTCCTTTGAAATCTTTCACTGTTTTTTTTGTCTTCACCACCTCCTCCAGAAGGGCATTCCAGGCATCCACCACCCTCTCCATGAAGAAATATTTCGTGACGTTGGTTCTGAGTCGTCCTCCCTGGAGTTTCAAATCATGACCCCTAGTTCTTCTGATTTCTTTCAGCTTTAAGTGTATAACCCATAACTTACAAAAACGTAAAGAAGAAAAGGCCAAAAGATTATTAAAATTAACGATGACAGCACACTGGCACCATGGCCCAGCGGCAGTGCTGCAAGCTCCCACAAGGGAGACTGAGCCCACATTCTGCACCTTGTGCCAGCTGTGGAGAGAATTCCCAAGCGTGACACCTACGGTTCTGGAAGGAGATGCAGACCAGCTGGGTTAGGCAGGAGGGTCCTGGCAAAGGCCCAGTTACAACGAGCCAAAGCCCAAAGGAAGAGGAGGACATCTGGGAACCACTCACAAAGCATGATCTAAATCTCTTGCCTTGCAGTTCACATCATTCTCTAGAGTCCAAGTGAAAACATTCTCCTCCTCAAAATTTTGCATAAATCAGTTTGCTCACACACGTCTAGATTTCTAACGCTCCTCCTCCTCCCTGATCCCTCTGTTCTTGTAACTCCTCACTTTGCTCGTCTTCTCCTCACCTCACGTCTCATCATTTTTCTCTATCCAGTGAGCATTAATTGCGTCCTCTGCCGAGTACAGACAAGTCTCTCACTGTATTTTGGGACTGTATAAGGGAAGCTTTATAAGGCAGTATTTTGTCTTCAAAAAGTATGATTTCTAGATGAGGTTGCTCAGCCAAGCTCTGAGCATGTGTCCCATACGAGAGGTACTCTGTCCATCACTATGAATACATCTGAACTCAGACGATCATTAAACAGGGAAGTTAAGGAAAGCTCCTGATTGGGTGAGGACACTTCTCTCTTTCAGAAATTAAAAAATTCTCACAAAATCCAAAAACCCTCTTTAACATAGTGAATAAGCTAATTACCGAACCAACACAAGTAAATATAGAGACAAACAAAAACCTTAGCCAGGAATTAGCACTGTTTTTCAAAAATAAAATTAATACCCTTGCTTTAAACCTGGAAAAAAACAACGACTCAAGAAATTGTCATGAGTACAAAAGCAAATACATCGTGGTCCAAGTTTGAAACACTTCAACTACTGAAGTGAGAAGATTAATACTAAATCCCGCCCAACACCCATACAGACCCGAAAACAAATCTCACAAGTAAGAGCCCCAACAATTGCTATTATTATTAACAAGTCTCTACATGAAGGCATTTTGCCAGAATCGGTAAAACAAGCAATAGTAAAACCAATATTAAAGAAAAAGAATCTAGACAACACTTCACTGAATAATTATAGACCGATTTCTAACTTACCGTTTATTGCTAAATTAATTGAGAAAGTTGCCTTACAACAACTAAATGAGCATCTGGAACAAAACGACATACTTTACCTAGCACAGTTTGGTTTCAGAAAAAACTTCAGCACGGAAACCCTACTCCTCTCACGTCATGATACAATACTACGAGGATTTGATAACGGTCACAAATATCTACTGTTGATGCTAGATCTTTCAGCAGCTTTTGACACTGTCAATCCCAACATTCTCATCCGCAGACTCATAGGAAGTGGTCTAAGCGGTAAGACGCTTGAATGGTTCACTTCATTTCTTAACAGTAGAACTTACCGAGTCAATATTAATAATTCCACATCTGATCTTATAAAACTTGAAACAGGAGTACCACAAGGCTCCGTTCAATTTATACAGGATACCTCTTTGCTACCTCAGCTCAGGCCTAGGTCTAAATTATTATATTTATGCAGATGACATCCAGATCGTTATCCCAATCACAGACACCCTTGAAAAAACTTTTCAAACTACAGCTATGTACCTTAATGTGATTTAACACAAATGAAACTAAGCTTAAATAAAGAAAAAAGCTAAATAATAAATACCAGCAACAGACAATAATCATCATGTTCAATATGAAAACCTCCAAATCAAACTTGGTACAAAATAAGGGACCTTGGCATATATCTGGACCCAGAACTCAATTTTAAAAACCATATCGCGGTGGCTATCAGAACACTAAAACCATTATTTTATTTATTTTATTTATTTTGATTTTTTCTATACAGGCATTCGTGATAACATCACATCAAGCCGGTTTACAGTAAACAATGGGGTAATAACTGGAACATAGAACCAAATATGTAATATACATATTATAAATACAGTTACAATAAACAAGGATACGTACAACTAGGAGTAAGAAGAAGAAAAGATAGGAACTTTAACATGTTGTATTAACCTGTAGAATGGTAAAGTTTCCAAAGATGGAAGTGAATGATTTACAATGAATTGTTCAGTTCAAAAATGCAGTTTTTAACAATGAGGAAGAAAACATAAGTAATGAAGATTCTGGATGTTTACTAAACTTAAACAATTTTAGAACAGTACTACAAGTTCTAATTTTCACTGATACTGATTACTGCAATTCTTTGCTCCTTGGTTTACCACATTCAACTATCAGACTCCTACAAATATTACAAAACTCTGCAGCAAGAGTATTAATGAATTTACATTGGTTACCCATCGAAAAGCAGATACAATACAAAACATTATGCATCTTACATAAAGCAGTCTATGGAAAAGAGGTCGAATGGCTAAACACTACTATACGGCTTCACACACCACAACGCAATTTAAGGTCAGCAAACAAAGGGTTTTTATCCAGAATTCAGAAAAATGTTTAAAACATGGCTCTTTAATCAAGCATTTAAGGAAGGCACAGGCTAAGCAAACTTGACGTTACATGTTTCATGATCTCCAGATACAATTAACCCGTGATGCTCTACCTCGGTTTTTATTTTCTGTTACTTATTTTTAGATATTTTACTTAGTTGGTTTATTTTAGATGTTTTACTTATTATTTTAATTTGTAATATGAACTGAATTTAGTTTATCCTTATTTGCATTGAATTTAATTTATTATTATTATGTGTATATATGTATTTCTATGATTTTATAAACCGATGTGACGGTCCCTGGTCCAAACACCGCTATAGAAAAACTTTACAAATAAAAATAAATACATAAATAAATAAATATTTTGTCTAAGACGACAATGTGCTCGCTGCCTTAATTCCAGGTGTTGCCGCATCATTGCTATCATCCCTGTAGGCCCTCTGGACCCAGAAGAGCAGCTGTTTTTACCAGGCGCATACATAGCTCACTCCCAGCCTCGGGAATTTATTTACCAGGTTTGGGCCCAAAGTGACTAAAATTAAGGCTTAAATGTATTTAACACTAAGTGGAAGCAGTCACTAGTCCTTCCCAGGGACCTGCCTTTTCTAATCGAAGGCAAAAGTAGCAGCTTGGAACATGATCCTCTCTAGTTTCTCTTTCAGAATTCCCTGAAAGCATGTAGGTGCCAAAGTCCATACGTAGTTTGCCGACATGTGGTTTTCTGAAAATTGCCCACGTACTGATTTTGTACTGGATGATGAAATCTTGAGTGAGTCAGTGAGAATTTAGAAGATTTCTATCTATGGGGCCAATGCAATAAGATGCGTGTTAAACGTGGTGCACAGCCACATCTCCTGGGCGCCCGATGCAATATTTACATGAGCTGCTGCATTAAAAAGGACGCACAAGGGAATAATTGTGCGGCCCTAGCACTGAAGTGCATCGGGCACCCACAACTGCAACAGGTGCTCAATACGAGCCTCCATTTTATCCCACTTCAGGTCAATTTTACCCAATATACACACTCATTAGCAAGGGGTAAAATCGGCCTGGAGCGGGTCTATTGTGCATTATACTATTATTCTTAAAAACTGCAAGCAGTAGATTTAAGTATCGCAATGATACTAGGCAGGAGGAACCACACAGGACACTATTTTTTAAATTTCTCCTGAGACCCTGACTCACGGGTTGACAACACCACCTCTGGGGTCGGAGTTAAAAACTGTGCTTTGGGCAGTCAGCGATTTCCTGCATCGGGGAGTGGAAATAGTTAATAGCCTTATCTACATGGAATTTACAAGCAATGAGCGCTATCACCAACGCTAATCTCCTTTTTGCATCGGGTGCTAGTCTAGCACGTCCAACGTTAACCTGTGTGCTAGGCCGGGTGCCCTTTATAGCATTGGCCCCTATACGATCCCCACCTCGAACCATGGAAATAAACCTAAATAAATAAATACAGAGGGGCAGAGATATTAAATCTATATTTCAGATTAGGGTGGGAAGCAAGGGTAATATTATTTATAGCTTACAGTAAGCTGAAATCCTCATTCTGCTGGATGTACCCACCTCCATAAAAGAGATCCCCAAGCTCCAGACATCAGAATGAATCCCATATTGTTCTCCTGAAATTCGCTCTGGCTGAAGAAAGAAAGAAAGTTAGGTTGAATCTACAAGAATCACTCGTAAAGAAGTAAAAAAAAATCCCTGTTCTCCAAAGGCAGCTCTTTCATGGTGCGACACGGATGGGTCTCCTGCACCCTGAGGACCATCCCATGCTCGCTCGAGATTTCTATAGGATAACCCCAACCCCTCGCTTCCTTTTCATCCTAAAACAGCCTAACCCCAGAGTGCAGCGAGAGGCTGGGGGAATCCCTGGTAACTCATCAAGCCGTCTCCTATAGCTCCAAACCCCAGTATTAGAAATGGGGGATGCACATGTACAAAGCACCAAAACACCACCTCAGCACAATACGCAGGGGGAGTAGGGAAGACCACACCCAGAGGTTAAAAACACTTTCACAGAAAATGGCAACAATACATCACACGCCAGACCAGAAATTAATGCTTAAAGGGGGCTCACACACTTATAAGGCCATTATTGTCAATGAAGCATGAAATCCCAATCCCACTGTCACTCACCGATGAGCCACAGTAACCAGCTGCAGGCTAGAGGCCCTGGCACATTTCACATTTTACAAGGGGCTTTTAAAATGGCCAACAGTGAATCTCCCATGTCCTAATAATTGGGACACCTGGCAGAACCCACTCCAAACTGAAATAAGTGACATCTCCCCAGAAGGCTAAACTGCAAAGCTGACTCCGCCCAAGGAAAGCAAGATGAGCCGGGACGAAAACAAGAGCCACCATCGACTGCGGAAAGAGGAACCAGGATGAAAACAAGAGCCACCATCGACTGCGGAAAGAGGAACCAGGATGAAAACAAGAGCCACCATCGACTGCGGAAAGAGGAACCAGGATGAAAACAAGAGCCACCATCGACTGCGGAAAGAGGAACCAGGATGAAAACAAGAGCCACCATCGACTGCTTCAGAACAGTTTTAAAGCTTTGCTTTCCAATTAACAGATGCATGCACCGTATTCGGCCATTGGAAAAATCATTTCTCTAATGTACCCCTGGGAAGGCTGAGGTGTAATCTGGATTTGAACAGTCACTTGGCAGCATGCTGAGAGCAGATTCTCCATGCTTTTGAACTTTCCTTTGCATCTCTCCTGGAGTGGTGAGGATGGGGGGTGCTGTCCACAGGCTCTGAGGGAAGGGCCTGCCACTATAAGCTGCTCTGTGGTGGGATCCTGTTACGGGTCAGAGGCACTAGAAAATACTGTGCCTATAATTTGGTAAAGATTTGTAATCATCCCTTGAGGTTATCAGGTGAAAACATGGAGGTCCACGTTCAGACTTATCCAGCTGAGTGGCAGTGTTTAAATATTTGGCTGCGCTCAGTGGCCGCCACTAAAGGTCTGAAGTGAGCCTGAGAAACGTACCCAGCTAACAGTATGTTCAGCTGCGCAGCCGAGCTGCTGAATATCCCAGACAGGTGCTTAAAGGGCCTATGCATGACCTGGTCAGAAGAGCTTTTTTTCCTGACTACAATCTCTCTGTCCGCAGAATCACTGATAAAAGCTCAGCTCTGGATTGGGTCTCGCTGCTCATAATATATTTCAGCTACTCCATGAGTTCTACTGGATATTTGCAATGTGGACTGGCCGCAGCTGGAGACAGGATGCTGTCCAGTGACAGCCCCCAGGATACACAAGATGCACTGCCCTAGAGCCAACAACAGTAATCCTCCTTCCTCAGCACATCGGCTTCAGATCCTAAGTCTGGGCTGAGCCAGGAGCTGCTGGTCTTAGAGCTCATTCACCTTTTGACACTTTTTTTGAATGCCTTTGGTACAGAAGTGAGCTGAGGGCTGTCACTCTGGAAATCAGCATAAATAGATGCAGGATGCCACTGTTAACCAGACATCTCATAAATAAGTTCCATCCTTCGGTTCCCTGGCACTTCTGCCTAATAAGCAGTTTAGCACATAGTGCTGCCGATTTCCCAGACAGGCAGTTTTATTGCGAAAAGGTGAGGTGCTCACAGTTTACATAATAATGCAGTCGGCACAGGAAGACAGCCGCCTTGCTCCCGATCCTACAGGGAGTGGCGGAAGGGAAGGTGAGCTTGGAACTGGGCTCTATCTACGCTGCAATGGCAGCCGTAAATCCACAATAAAATGGCTTGGAATACTGGGGATCAGGCCTTCTCCCATTTCTTACCATCATGCTTTCTGGCAAATCCATACAACTACCAAAACTAGTGCGGCCGTTTGAAACATCCAAGCACCCCATGCCAGTTCATGTTTGGTTTATACCACGGCCTTCCTGGAAGTCCAGTGCAGCCCCTACCATGGCTTTTCCATGCAGGCTACCCTAGCTTCCTTGGAAAATGTCAAGCGACTCAAGACCCTGCCCCAAGCAGGTTTAAGTTCTGTCACAGTACTGGCTTCTATTATTTCTGCTGGCAATTTATTCCAGGCACCTACCACACACTCGTGCTCCCCCTGGACTTTCCTCTCTCCAACGTCGTATCCTGAGTGCTTATCCTTGAATTTCCTTTCCTTGAGTGCCTGTGAATACGCTGGAGTGCATGCATGTGCCCATGAGTGTGAGCGCTGGGAAGCTGAGCCCCTCTAGGGATTACTTTAAAGCTAGGATACTGGCTGGCAGTTCTCAGCTGGATGAGCCGGAGTGAGGATGCTGCTGGGGCAGCTTTCACAGTTCCTGGGAGTCCCAGTCATTGTGCAACGGTGACACCCAGTGGCCAGATTGAGGGCCCACGCTTTCAGGGATCAGGAAGGAGTTCTCATGTGGGACCCTCAGCTGGGAACTGTCACTGTAGGGCTCGATTCTCAAAGCAACGTATGTGCACAAAAGCCTGTTCAATGTGTGTATGGAGCACTTTGAAAATCAATTAGGGGAATGTGCAAAAGCCTCTTATATAAATATTTTAGCTAGGCTCCCAGGAGTGAAGCTTGTAATGCACACTTTTCAATTTGTAAAAATGTACAGGCAAGTGCAACCTCCTGTACATACGTGCACGTGTACCTGCTATTAATTAAGTTGACTTAGAGAATAGCCACTGCCATTAGCAATGGTTACATGGAATAGACTTAGTTTTTGGGTACTTGCCTTATGCGCAAAAGTCCATTTTGAACATTCAGGCTACAAACCTTAGCCCCCCAGGGGCTGCTATAAGTGGAACAGGACATAAAATGGGGGGATGGGGGTGGGAGTTACCACTCCCAGCTGCAGACCCCACCATAACCTGCAAGCACTGAGGTCGCCTGCACGGGGGCCTTACAAGTTCTTTCCACCCCCCAAGTCTCTCTCTCTCTCTCTCCGTTTCCGGGATAAGTGAATCACCTCATTTCTAATTAGTTATCTGTTTTTAAAGAATGTTGTATAATGTTTTGGAAAACAGTGGCAGACAGTGGTTCGCTTACCGCCATGTATGCGTTGGTCCCGACGTACGTCTTGGCTATCGAATTCACCAGCTACAAGACACAAAGCAGCCAATGAGAGTGCGCCAAGAAAAGGGGCCAGCAGCAGCGTCCCAACGAATCAATGGACAAAGGCGGCAAAGTTCATCGGTCAAGGCATTAAACATCTCCAGGTGCATTTTGGCAATAACCTTAAACAGGTCTGCAGCAAACAGGATTCTTGGAAGCTTTTCAGTGCCCTGAACTGATGGGAAAACATGGCTGCAGCTAGCAAAAGGGAGCGGGACATTTCCGTGCCACATGCGGCAGGCGGGGGAGGGGAAGAGGCCTGGCAGCTCTCAATGGCACGCTGACCTTCTCTTTTGCTTCCCATGTTTGGCTGAGAGGAAAGGTGGCTGCGATTCAAGTCGACACCACTGCAAGCTCCCCGGGTCATCGTCACAGAGGTCCTCCAGGGAGGCCCCAAATGGAAATTAATTAAAATTTTGTGCTGCACGTTGTGAAGGCCTCGGCACCATTGTTGTCTGCAATATTAATTTTTTTATTGTAGGCCAGTCGGGCTCCCCAGGCGGCGGTCCCACTCTGCCCTTCCCTTTTGTCTGGCCAAAACACATTCCCAGCAAGGCTGCATATCAATGAAGCCCGCTATTCGTAAGTAGTAATTACAATATCAGCACTTTTTCCTGTCATTAAACAATGAACAATCATATTCTGATGAAGAGAAAGTCACTACAAGATTAAAAAATAGTCCCAGAGCCGGCCGTCCCGGGAGAGGGGCTCATATGCAAAGGATCCGCGAGCCTACTTGGAGTTTTAGGGAGGGGAAGCTTGCGAGCTTTGAAAAGGGCCTACCTGGGTGCTGACCCCAAAATCACAGAGCTTGACCTGTCCTCGTGTGTTCACCAACATGTTGGAGGGTTTCACATCTGTGAAAGGAAGAAAGGAAGAGATGAGCATGCCAGCAGCGCCAGGGAAGAACAAGGCCCTTTCACCTAGCGCCAGCTTTACAGCCAGTGCCGTGCTGCAGACTTAAACCCTGCTCTCTCCCGGCAGAGCTGTGAAACCTGAGGAGGCAGGTTCCAGTCCTACTTCCCCCCAGAGGAGAGACATCCCTCCAAGATCCTGGGCTCATTTGGCTATCTGCTGAGAACTAGTGACTAAATCAATTTTTATGGTTGCCATAAAACCTGTTTTTGACTGAATCTCTCTAGCTCCCTGTACTGTAAGCCCTCTGGGATAGGGATTTCCTAGCACTGCGGTTTACCTTCTCTTATACATCGCTGCAGAGCAGGAAAATACATACATATGTGTATTACATGAACTAGTAATGATGCCAAACATTTGTAATTACCAATAATGATCCCGTGCTCTGTTTTGCGCACTCCAAGAAAACCCAGCACGTGGGAGACAGGAGGGACCAAACGCTGCAAGTGCTCTTTTCATTAAACTGCTGAACGGATCTCAGAGAAACCGAAGGACTGGATCTCAGTCTCGGGAGTTCCCGGGACGCAGCGCTTACTTATTTCACACGTTTGTCACTCGCAATCTATCGTGGGGCCTCCTCAGCAGCACTCGTCACTTGATCTGTCTTGGTTTTTTTTGTTTTAAATTATGTCTGCAGATATGGACTCCGCCTAGAACTTGGCACGGCATGGATTGTATATTTTTTTAAACAAATAGCGCAGCCAGAAGAGTGCGCACACCACTCAAGTACTTAGAAAGTCCCCGCCGAACACAAACCCTTGTGCCAAGCATCGCGCCTCTCATGAGCGCGGTCCTTTTGCACATCCCACAAGACAGGTGCGAAGGCCGCCTCCTGTCACAGGTGGCACACAGTGCCAGGAAATGGCATCCTGGGTGAACTTCACTACGCCAAGCGGGTATCAGTGGGAAACTAATTTGAACAGTTCGCCCCCGTCTCAGTAAACGGCCTAAGCTACAGATCATCCTCTCGTACTAAAGAAAGCCAATTAATACTGGCAGTCCAGCAAGCAACGGGTTACAAATTTCTGTGAAATAAATATTGGAAAATGCCGGAGATGAAAGCAAATAAAGCAGCCATGCAGACAGCAGTGCCATTCTCTCCTCTTTTTGTCTTCTTCCCTTTTCCAGCTCTCTAGGGGGCAATTTCTGAAAACGCTTGAGGGACAGACCTCTGTGATTGAAATGTTTGTCTTGCAGAGTGCTACACATTTATAAAAGCACAATCGCTTCTGTGCGCCTCCCAAATGACATCCCCATCTCCGCAGGTGCCTCAGGAGTGGACTCGTGGCCGCAGGCACCGCAGGACCTGGGTCTGGGAGAAGATCGCTACCAGAGGACAATGACCAAACACTCTGAGGCTTCCTCCCTTCACAAGTCACGGTTATAACGAGCGGTCAAGCTTTGAGCCAACGAATTTCAGAAGAGGTTTCTCTCTGAAGCTCACGCCGTACAGGCAGTACAGGAAGCCCAGTTGCTTTCACTCCGAATCTGAGGCCAAGGTTCTTAATTTGTCGACGCACATTAAAATGTCACGGAATAATTCCGGTTCGCCCCAGCATTTAGAATAATCGGTGTTTCTTACTAAGGCAGAAGGTACCAGCAGCAGCTATGGCTTGGGTTGTCCAGGGGCGCTCTGCTGCTTCCTCAGCTATCTTCTCCTTCCTTTCTAAGTAGCAGGGCCGCAGCTTGGTGCAGATGGATGACAATGGGCCCCAGGAGAATTTCGGCTGGTTTGTCATTAACTTAAGCTTTTGTTTAACAGCTGTTTCCTGGGCATTATCGAAGCTGGCCTGATTTAGCTTTGCTCTGCTAAGTGCATAACTTCGATTAACCAACAGATTTAAATTATTTTTCTGAAAAAGAAAGTTGGGCCATGATGTCAGACAGATCAGAAAGGCCATCTTCAGAGCACTCCTGGTCTTTCATCTCCCATCCCAAGGCCATTCTGGACTACAAGAGCCACAAAGTAAGAGGCCTGGAGTCTCCCTCATTAGGCCATGGAAACATACAGCCGTGGTAGATGGGACGATGTTCACTTTATGATAAACACAGAGTTAAAGAGGAGGTACCCACAAAAGATATCTGCCCTTGCCCCCTAATCTTATCTTTCTGTAGACATTTTGGCAGGAGCTGAAGTAGGAAATAGCGTAACTAGGAGCCCCTGAGCATCCCACGTTGTGGTGGAAAAGATGCCGAGGGCTCTTCTTACATAGTACCAAAGGTCAGTTTTATTATAAGAGAGTCTTGCCAGAATAAAGACCCGTATGCTTCTAGAGAAAGGCTCCACTGAGACTCCCTTATGACCAGAACCACAGAATCCCATCTCCCACACTACCGCTGAGCCCTTAGACTGCAAACCAAGCCAATAAATGCAAAAATAATCTCCGGTGGCAAGGTAAATCTGAAGCTTACTTTACAGCTCTGTCGACACACACACACGAGCGTATACGCTGCATATGGAATCCGTTGCATCAGGGAGCTCTGGATGTAATAAACCCCGGCACTCCTGAGAGGCGGAGCGAGGACTCGGAGAATTAGCCTAACATAAACCACGCGGTGGGTGAAAAGTGACCTACCAAGGATGCACATTGTTTTCATGGATGACACTGCAAGGGTGCACGTATGATTTATGTCTGTATGTTTATCATCAGAAGCAATTAATAAATGGACCAGCTAGGACCTCGATTCTGCAATGTAAATGGCTCAACATCTGGAGCAATTTGGTAAAAAAAAGATTCTCGCTTCTGTCCAGCAGATTGACTGTGGTGTACAATTTTTCACAGACGCGAGGCCTTTGTGTATCACAGTTCATTGTCAGAATGATCCAAAGAAAAGATAAGGACCTCATCTGCACAGCTACTGCTCTTAAACAGTACAGAGCTGAATTTCGGAAGAATTTCAACCTTCCTCCTGTAAATTACTAAGAATTGCAGGCAGGCTCTGTGTGGTGCTGAGTGACCGGTCTGTGTTTAAGCAGAGCCGGAGGGGTGTGACAGCATGCTTCTTATCTCAGCCGCTGTGAATCACAGCACAATAGCCACAAGTCCCACATTAACCCCTATTCATTATCTTTAATTATCTTATGAAAATATGCCAACCAATCAATCTATCTAGTTATTCCCCCTGCACTGGATTTTAATGAGGGAAGCAGCAGGTATGATTAAATATACAGACTACGCTGACATTCTGTGGTGGAAATTTGGCGGCTCTCAATAGGGTGCGGGGAAGGGAGGGAAGAGCA
The DNA here is from genome assembly GCF_901001135.1 of Rhinatrema bivittatum. Classification (NCBI taxonomy): domain Eukaryota; kingdom Metazoa; phylum Chordata; class Amphibia; order Gymnophiona; family Rhinatrematidae; genus Rhinatrema; species Rhinatrema bivittatum. The sequence continues at coordinate 80,616,873 of NC_042627.1, read as the reverse complement.
GAGCTGCAATCAGGGCCCTAGTGTAAGAGAAGAGCAAATTACAATGATTTTCCAAGTTTAGATATATCATTATTTCCTCCAGCTGGGAGAGCGACTCTGTTTGTTAGTGACATAGCCAATGTCTCACGTTGGCAAAGGCCCAGTGAAGCGCCAGCCTTTCCCTCTTCAGGATGCACGTTACCCTGTTTGACATGCGCTGTAAAACTCCAGGTTGAGCGCTATTGCATGGAGAATGGGACTCACTGATGACAGTGCTGGTTAAGCAGATGTTCCTTTTCCTGACAGCTGGATTCCATGCAATAAGTAACAACAACAGGCAGGATAAAAAGGCTCCATCCATTACTGCGCGGTGGAATCAGAGGCCGAATATTTCAGAGACAGATAAACGGATCACAGAAGCAAGACAGGGGGTTTGAAGTTAGGAAAAGATTTATCTGGAAACTTCAGAAAGAAGTCAGTTCTTAAAATACCTATGAATGCTAGCTGGTTTGACATTTGGGCACTGGTGAGTGCTGTGGGAATCCAGTGGTGCTGCAGAAGTGATAAGTAGTAGTGATAACAGTCACTGTACAACCCGGAGACAGACTTAACCTTGCGCCGTACGTTTAATCAACAGAATGATAGTTTAGTGTTTAGCAATGTGTGGCTAGATTTTATCAAACTGCTTCTGGCAGGCTTTTCATGTACCAAGTTCTTAGAGGGCACCATGACTAACAACGCCAAAGACATGCCAAAATAAATATATATTGACATGTGCTACTATGGGGGCAGGAACCTATAAGAGCGCTACTGCAAAATGAGATAATGTACAGTTTTCTCTTCTGTTTTTGCTGATACAATTGTATTTAAAACCAAAAAGCATTGCATTTTGAAATCTGACAATTTTTTATTTAACTGTGTGGCCTATCCATTGTCCACATGAGTAGCAGACAAGACTCAGCAATGGCAAGAGTGCATGGATGGGGAAACATTACAGAAACAATTGGAATATTTATTTGCAGTGCTATTCGTCTTCACAGCAGCTTAGAAATTCAGTAACAGGGACTGGAGGGAGTGTCTAGGAATCTCCCTCAGAACACCTTAAAGGACCGACCACAGCTATCTGGTCCGGTTCTCGTTAACAGCCAACCCAGCAAGGTCCTCCTGCAATGTATCACAATCTGCTTGTGATTTAACTACTCTGAACAATTTTGTATCATCTGCAAATTTGATAACCTCACTCGTCGTATTTCTTTCCAGATCATTTATGAATATATTGAAAAGTAAGGGTCCCAATACAGATCCCTGAGGCACTCCACTGTCCACTCCCTTCCACTGAGAAAATTGACCATTTAATCCTACTCTCTGTTTCCTGTCTTTTAGCCAGTTTGCAATCCACGAAAGGACATCGCCACCTATCCCATGGCTTTTTAGTTTTCCTAGAAGCCTCTCATGAGGAACTTTGTCAAATGCCTTCTGAAAATCCAAGTATACTACATCTACCGGTTCACCTTTATCCACATATTTATTAACTCCTTCAAAAAAGTGAAGCAGATTTGTGAGGCAAGACTTGCCTTGGGTAAAGCCATGCTGTTCCATTAAACCATGTCTTTCTATATGTTCTGTGATTTTGATGTTTAGAACACTTTCCACTATTTCTCCTGGCACTGAAGTCAGGCTAACCAGCCTGTATTTTCCCAGATCGCCCCCGGAGCCCTTTTTAAATATTGGGGTTACATTAGCCACCCTCCAGTCTTCAGGTACAATGGATGATTTTAATGATAGGTTACAAATTTTTACTAATAGGTCTGAAATTTCATTTTTGATTTCCTTCAGAACCCTGGGGTGTATACCATCCGGTCCAGGTGATTTACTACTCTTCAGTTTGTCAATCAGGCCTACCACATCCTTCTAGGTTCACCGTGATTTGGTTCAGTCCATCGGAATCATTACCCATGAAACCCTTCTCCAGTACGGGTACCTCCCCAACATCCTCTTCAGTAAACACCGAAGCAAAGAAATCATTTAATCTTTCCGCGATGGCCTTATCTTCTCTAATTGCCCCTTTAACCCCCTCGATCATCTAACAGTCCAACTGACTCCCTTCACTGGCTTTCTGCTTCGGATATATTTTAAAAAGTTTTTACTGTGAGTTTTTGGGTTTTTTTGTTTTTAATATACAAACACTAACTTCTGCTTATTAGATGCCTTACTATTAAAAGCACAAACACACTAAATAATATTCCCAAATAGTTAACTTCACCCCAATACTTTTCAAAAAGAAAATGTCCCAAGCAAAAACTTACTGATTCCTTTCAGCCACCAGTAAGGTGATCCTCTCCTCTCAGTGCTCCCCATGGTATAGGGGCCATGACCACATCTGAACCACTTCCTGGCACAGGAGGTACGATGATGTACCTTTCAGCTTGTTGACATATCACATTGCCACTTGGTTGTCGGTTTGGATCAGGACAACTTTGTTGCACAGCTGAACTCTGAAAGCCAACAGTGCATACCTGGTCACCTGGAGATCCAGGAAATTGATTTGATAAAGACATTCCTGGGCAGACCAGAGATCCTGAGTGCTGAGCCCATCTACATGAGCTCCCAAACCTAGAGTGGATGCATCCGTAGTTAAGACAATTTGGGTAGGAGGACTTTGAAAGGAGATCCCTGTTCCAGATTTGAAATTACCCGCCACCAGGACAAAGAGTCCTGGAGGGGCAAGATGACTCAAATGTGATCCTGGAGGTTCTGTGTGGCCTGGTGCCACTGCAACCTCAGGGTCCACTGGACCAAGGAAACGTGCCAAGGGAGTGACATGAACTGTCACGGCCGTATGGCCCAACATCTTCATCATGTGCCAAGCTGACATCTGCTGGCTCTGTTGAATCTCTGCTGCGATGGTCATCAGGTCAATGGCCCTTTGTCAAGGCAGGAAGGTCTTAGCCTGAACCATGTCTAAGAGGGCTCCAATAAAGTCCAATTGAGATGACAGGCTGAGATGGGACTTGGGGTAGTTGATGACGAACCCTAGTGTCTCTAACACCCAGATGGTCGAGCGTATGGATCTGTTTGGCTGATCAAGAGCACCGAGAGGTGCTCTTGATCAGCCAATCATCCAGAAATGGGAAAACATGAACTCCCAATCTGCAAAGGTGCACCACCACCACAGCTAAGCATTTTGTAAAGACATGTGGGGCTGACACAAGTGCTGTTTCCCATGTGGGGCTGGAAGTGCTGTTTCCCACCACGGGGGGCTGGAAGTGCTGTTTCCCACCACGAATCGGAGATACTGCCAGTCAGTTGGGAAGATCTCGATGTGAGTGTAAGTGTCCTTCAGATCGAGGAGGCATAGCCAGTCCCCTTTTTGTAGAAAGTGGCTCAACGTGTCCAGGGAAACCATCTTGAACTTTTCTTTTTTGATGAATGTGTTCAAGGCCTTTAGGTCTAGAATGAGATGAAGTCCTCCTGTTTTCTTTGGTATCAGGAAATACCAGGAGTAAAATCCCTGCCCTCTTTGCTCTGGTGGAATGGGTTTGACTGTCTGGCCAATAAGAGGGAGGATAGCTCAGTTAGTGGTACCTCCTGATGTACTACCCGGCCCCAAAATGGTCCCAGGGAGCAATTTAGTGAGCATCCCATAGTTTCAATCGGTACCCTTGGTGGATGATGGATAAAACCCACTGGTCTGAGGTTATGTTGGGCCACTGGTTCTCCAGGAACCGCAGCCTTCCCCCAACTGGCAGTTCCATCACGTCAGGTACAGGTGACTGGGCTACACTCCCTATCTTCCAGTCAAAATCCCATTCCTGGAGCTGACAGCTGGGGCTTCAGGGCTCTTTGCTGGCTGGGACGGCCACGAGAGCTCTGGTGTTGATGATGAGAGCAAAAGGATAGTACCTCCTCCGGCAGAAAACATCGTAGGTCGAGTGGACCTCATGTTTTCTGTATTCCAGGCCCTTATGCACCAGCGGCAGGAGCGTGCCTTGCTGCTGCTGAGGCAACTGCTCAACAACCTGCACCTGCTTCCAGATGTCCCACATATACTGGTTCATACAGAGCTATTAAGCAGCTATGTGGGCAATAGGCATAGCCCCATGGAACACCTTCCTCCCAAGAGCATGCATCGCTCTGTGATCCTTCTCTGGGGGTGATGAGGAATGGGTCCAAGAATGCTTGGCTTTCTTGAGAGTGGATTTGACTACCAATGATTGGTGGGGTAACTGACATGTGTCATATCCAAGAGCTTTCTGGACAAGATATACCGCATCTGATTCTTATTCATGGGAAGCACTGTGAGGGGATGTTTCCATATCTTGAACAATAACTCCACAAGGAGCTCGTGTACTGGGACTGCCATAATTTCCTTGGGAGGCTCCACAAAATGGAGAATATCAAGCATTTTGTGCCCGGCATCCTCTTCAGTCATCAACTGAAAGGGTATGGCCTCCGCCATTAACCTGACAAATCCTGCAAAGGAAAGGTCCTCTGATGGGGACTTCTTTCACTCCTCTGGAAGAAAAGGATCTGAGGGGAGACCATCAGAAGCTTCGTCAGAGGCCACCGATGAGTCATCCCCCCAAGGTTCATAGGTACCCTCAATCCTACTGTAATCTATCAGTGATGGGGCCCTGGGCACTTGGCCTTCATCCAGCGGTGCAGGCACCATTGGAACTGAGTGGGGAGCCGCAGGCTCCGATGCCTTTGCTGGTCTGGGGGGAGCTTCCTCTTCTAAGGAATCGGCAACGACAACCAGATCAGCAGGAAGTGGCAGTCCTCCGCAGGACATTGATGCTGTCCCAGGAACCGACATCGGTTGGGTCAGTAACACGCTTATTAGAGCGTGCAGGGATTCTAGCAGTGGTTCAAGGAGCAACGATGCTGGCACTGTTGGTGCCCGCTGCACTGATGCCTCACATTGCCTTCTCGATGGCCAGCTGCACACACCTCTCATGTTCCTCCTCAAACATCACCGATACCAAGACAGGTTGGGACGAAGGAGGTATGATCAGATCCTCTTTGGAACAGACTGGAGGATCGGTGGCTAGCATCAGGTCTAATGGAGTTCGTGGCATACCCCCGGCACTGGAGGAGGACTGGCTCTTCTTGCCACAGGGTCGCTTCAGAAGCATCACAGCCTGAGCTGGTGCATCCCCATGCCCAGCACCATGCTTCTTCGGCTTCCCTCAATGCTCAACATGGTCCTTCCCTGGTGCCAATGTCCATAATGAGGAACCCGATATCCTTGACTTGGAGGAGCCCAACAATTGCAGATTTCTGGCATCCCTTCCAACTGACGGCATTGACAGAACAGATGGCCCTGCCGATGTTGATGGCTCAATGTGCATTGGTGTGGCTCTGAGGTCCCTCGATGCCTCCAATGCTGATGGCTTAGTCTTCTCTGGCCCAAAGAAGCACTCCATTTTATCAAGCCAGATCTTACATCCTTTTGGGGTCATCTAGGCACACCTGCTGCAATCCCAGATGTCTCACAATGCCCCAAGGCAGAGGACACATCTATCATGGGAGTCTGTGATAGACATGGTCCTCATGCGCTGGGGACATCACTTAAATCCCAAAGGTGGACATGTCGGCTCGAAATAAAAGAGATGCATGCCGAAATCGATAGTGACAGCCATCAGGTACTGAATGCACTGCCACCCCAGGGGTATCAAAGTGAAAAGAAACATTGATAACTGCCGAAAACCCCATCTAGGATGCAAAAGGGAAAACCGGGGGGGAGACACCCCATGAGGTAGTGAAGAAAAATCTCATGAAGCGGTTTTCCAAAATTAGTCCCAGAAGGACAAAAAGTTAAGAAACGTTGACATAAGTTTTCTGTGCCAGGCTCCATCCGATGATGTCACCCACGTGTGAAGCTGACACCCTGCTGTCCTTGGATAATGAATACTACACATATAAATCGGACTTGAAAATGTACCCCAGCAAAAAGAAAGCGCAGTTTTGTGAGGCTACACTTCTGCAGGCAATAATTATTCCTGCAAACCTAGAGGGTATAAACTACTTGCAGGGTTTGCAGAAATGCAGGTAGTTTGATTCTTTACTCCATAGTGAACTGGCAGAGGTGTTTTACTCATGTGGAAAGTCATAGTCATGGAGAGTTGATGACATTGCTATATGCTGAATGAAAAAAGCAAGTCGACCACTTCCTCAGCAGGGTGAAACCACGTGGGGTGGAGCCTTCCAGCCCCCTGTGGCCACAGTTCCTTCAGAATAGGTCCCCCACCCCAAAACGTTGCTGCTGTTTTACTAACACATGAAGGGGGGGGGAAGGACTCATGAGGATTGCTTGCATGGACGTATGAAACCCAACTCAGAAAAAGGCTACTCTGGAAATCTTGCGACTCAGTTTAAGGGATTTGATGTCTGCATCAGAGAATGAAACACATCGAAAATACATGCAGTAATCACCTCTGTGTAAAATCTTCAAGCTCCACAGATAGTTAAGACCTTTAACAACCTGCAGAAAGAAAAACATGGAGCAAGCTTTAGCAAATAATCCAAAGAGAAGAGAACTCGTTTCATCAGCTACAGACATTTATCTCCAATCATGATTCTGCATGCACCTGGTTAGTGCTGGATCCTGACCAGCCCCATCACTAAGGCCCAATGTTTGGTGGCAGAAGGAAGGGGCTTCAGAGATGTCTAACTAAGCAGGACATTAGAATGGATCTCCAATATGTCCTTCAATACCTCTGACCAGCTGATATTAAGAAAATGCAGCTACTCAACCCCCCCGCCCAATGTCAAGAAAAGCAGTTCCCCAATCCCCCATTCCACATGCAACATGACGACTGATAAAAATCACAGCCTATCCAGTCTGCTCATCCACAGCAACCACCTCCGTTCTACTATCCCTACCACTCCCTCAGAGAGCCCTGTGCTTATCCCTTGCTTTCCTGTATTCAGATCCTGTCCTTGTCTCCTCCACCAGGATCCTATTCCATACATTCACCTCCCTCTCTGTAAAGAAATATTTCCTAAGATTACTCCTGAGTCTGCCCCTTTCACCCTCATCCCATGACCCCTCGTTCTAGAGCCTCCTTTCTGTTACCTTATAGAGATCCAGTCCTGTGCATTAGATATCTATAAGGTATTTAAATGTCTCTGTCATATGTCCCCCCCCCTCTCTCTCATTTCCTCTAGGGCATCGATGTTTAGATCTTTAAAGTTTGTCTCTATACAGTTTACAATGAAGTCCACTGAGTATTTTAGTAGCCACCGTCTGGACTGTTTTATATCCTTTAGAAGTTTCAGCCTCCAGCACTGCACACACTGCTCCAAATTAGGTCTCACCAGGGATCTATACAGGGACATTATCACCTCCTTTTTCCTGCTGACCTGTCCTCTCCCTATGCACTCAAGCATCTTCCTGATTTTTGCCATCAGTTTATCCACCTCTTTGGCCATCTTGAGATCACAGTATGATGTTAAGAAAATGCAGTTCCTTGATCCCCACTTCTCAAGAAAATAATCCCACTTTTCCAACAACCTGCCAAACTCCATTTCTTCTGATTGGACAGCAGCACTCTCCCACTTATAGGACCCCATGAACCTAAGGTCCTCCCATCCCTCCACTGACAGGAGAAGGAGGAGAGCTGCTCAGGTCTGTGCATGATCAGGTGGTGAGGAAGTGGGAAGAGAATTGGAGAGCTGCATTTTCTTCACATGATGGAGGGCTGGAGGGAAGGGGAATTACTGGCTTCAGGTGCTGACATAGCAGCAGTTATTCTTGGCCTGCATTTGCCTGGATGAGGCAGAGGCAATCTGGATTTTCAGAAGGCAGTATGCCGGCGCTGCGCATCCTGCCTCTGGCCTAGCTGCCTTCCCCAGAGAGCCTATACGTCGATTTTACTTGTGATGCCTTACCAAAATGGCACCGCACGCAAGACTGGTGCAGTGCATCTCATCTTTTCAGCACATTCTCACATCTAAGGCCATTTTGTCAAGAAATGGCACGTAAAATCAAAGTATAAACTCAGACACCTACAGCTAGCTGGAAAAGGCATAAGCTCTCTGGGGTGGGCACCAATGGCTGAACAGTGTGCACTTGGCGAGAAGCACATACTGTTACCTAAAGCAGGAAAACTTGTGACTGGTGCCTGCCCAAGCGAGCTTATGCATGAAATTGAACTCCTGGGTTTGAGACGGAGAAAAATCACATTTCTGGTTTCCAAAGTTATCCATGGCTGTGCCCAGTGTGTTATTACACCTCAGAGCCTGGAAGGAGTTTCCAGTGTAAGCGCTCCTGGGTGGGCATCTAAAGTTGAACGGTATGCCAAGGGTGGGGTGCCCCACAGCACTTATGCTTTATTCAGCTGTAGTGCTCCACCCTGCACAGGTGGAGGAAACATTTCTGGTGGCCAATATTCTTCTTTTGCTGTGTCCAGAGTAGACACTACCATATGGGTACAGCAATGGATTCATATTACCCAACAGAAATGTGAGTGAACGTTTACTCCATCTCTGACCCAGAAGTTCAATTTCCAGCACTGCTGCCAACTGAAGCAATTTCAATTGTCCTCAGCCATAAACACCCCCCAACACTCCTGCCCAATGCAGTCTTGCTCCACCTCTACTGGTCTCACTTTCCCTTCCCTTCCGATCCCTTAACAAAGTGGCCTTGCAGGAAAGATTGTACCCAAAGTCAGGATGCACAGTGCCAGTCTCACATGCAAGGCCATTGTGCCACAGTGCCAGTACATACTGCTTACCCTATTGTGGCAAGGCATGGTAAATACAATCCAAGCATAAGCTCTCCGGGGAAGACAGGTAGCAGTTGAACATTATGCACTGGTCCTGAGGCACAATGGCCTTGCATGCTAGACTGGTGCTGAGCATCCTGACCTGGGCACAGTCATGCATGCAAAGCCATTTTTGGCAAGGCAATGAATGTGAAAGGAAAGAGTAAGCTCTTGGGAAGGCACCTACAGTCTGCACTCTTTTGTGCTCAATCCCAACTAGGCATGCCTTGCCCAAATGGCCATGCATACGAGATTGTGCCCAAATCAGGTTGCATAGCACCAGTCTTGCATGCAAGGCCATTTTGGTCACACACTCCTCCTTAAATGCCTGTTTTAAAGCGCTTCTCTGCATGAACGTGGATTTTCAGGTTAACTCACATTTTAGAGTGTTTTTCTTCATTTAGCCTGCTTTTTTAAAACTCCTTCTTGATTTGCATTCCATTAACTTACTGCATCCCATGCAGTTGCATGTTTTTACCACGTGCATTAAGCAAACTTTGCACTAAAACTGAACTCCTGTTTTAGCGCAGGCTTTATTACATTGTCCCCTAAGTGAATTAAATACAGACTGATGGTTCCTGCAGAAGGCCGCAAAGTTTCCCGTCTTGGCTGATCGCTAGCAATGACTTGTAGAATGAGCATTAGCATGATTCATCTTATAGTAAAATAGTGTTGGTATCTTCTGTCTGTGTGTAACTCACCTGAGGATCAATAATTGATCATCAATTTATAGAATTTTGTTTTAGAAATACATCCATTTGTATGTGTCCACAGGGATTAGCTGTGTTTTACAGCTCTACGTTAGGGGAGATCAGGGAATGCTAAGGCCTTCTGATAAGGCTTTCAGAACTTCGTTTCTTCCCATGAAGTCAGACAGAGGCATAAACTGAAGATATATTCACCAAAGAGTGGAAGAGGATGCCTAGTCAGTGAGAAGCTTGTTGCAACTCTTTGGATGGCCGAATCTCATCTTAAAGCACGGACCCTGCTGACCTGGCCAGTCTCATCACATGGCCAGGCATCCTCATCTTAAAGCACGGACCCTGCAGACCTGGCCAGTCTCATCACATGGCCAGGCATCCTCACAGTCTCATCCCATGGCCAGGCAACCTGATCTTAAAGCACGGACCCTGCTGACCTGGTCAGTCTCATCACATGGCCAGGCATCCTCACAGTCTCATCCCATGGCCAGTCAACCTGATCTTAAAGCACGGACCCTGCTGATCTGGTCAGTCTCATCACATGGCCAGGCATCCTCACAGTCTCATCCCATGGCCAGTCAACCTGATCTTAAAGCACGGACCCTGCTGACCTGGTCAGTCTCATCACATGGCCAGGCATCCTCACAGTCTCATCCCATGGCCAGTCAACCTGATCTTAAAGCACGGACCCTGCTGATCTGGTCAGTCTCATCACATGGCCAGGCAACCTGATCTTAAAGCAGTGACCCTGCTGACCTGGTCAGTCTCATCACATGGCCAGGCATCCTCATCTTAAAGCAGTGACCCTGCTGACCTGGCCAGTCTCATCACATGGCCAGGCATCCTCACAGTCTCATCACATGGCCAGGCATCCTCATCTTAAAGCACTGACCCTGCTGACCTGGTCAGTCTCATCCCATGGCCAGGCATCCTCACAGTCTCATCACATGGCCAGGCATCCTCACAGTCTCATTACATGGCCAGGCATCCTGATCTTAAAGCAGTCGCTCTCCGTGACGTTACTCTGCTTCCCGCACCCCCCACCTGTGTGTGACCACTCTCTGCTCTTTCCGGGGGGTAGTATTCTCCTGCCTTGCGTCATCATTAGTTATTATTAGGACAAGGACATTTCATTTTTCTATCTGAGAACAAGTTCCCCAAAAATCACCCTCATGAATGAAGCTAGGAAAGCTCACAGTGCATGGGGTTTTCTCTTCATTTACTGATTTATAGATTGCATATTTTCAGTCCAAGAACTCATACAAAGCAAAATAAAAATCAACAGATAATCGATACTGACAAAAGTTAAACAATTAAAACCACAAGCAGAGGAAACAAGAACAGCAAGCATAGAAATCCCTTGTTCCAAGGAGAAGAGATAACCATAAAATAATCAATAATATATAGATTAAAAACAAATGGTATAAACAGAAGATAGTGCAGTCAGCACCACGCATCCATCTACTGAAACTAAGCTCCTTGCTTGCCTGAAACCCCCTCCCCCATCGCATGCTACCCGCACCAGCTTTCTGAACATCAAAGAGTTGCACAGAAAAAGCTCTCTCCCTGGCTTTAACCTATCCAAAAGTCAGAGATAAAGACAAGGCTGGCTTGCTGATGAGTTAGATCCATATCACGCGATAATGTGAGGCTATGGGAAGTTACTGATGTGTTGAGTATACGGACACTGGGTACATGGGTGAACACTGCCCAATCTTATTCTGGAAATATCTGAGTGTTTCACTGGAAATTTAAACATGAATTAGATCCATTTATTAAATGCAGTATTGACCTAAGATGAGATGCGTTGCCTCCTGTGCAAGGAGTCAGATGGCCTGGTGATCTGTTCTTTAAGCTGCATGGCCGGATCACAATTCTTTATCGACTACTGGATTGTGATCCCTCCACTATCACAGGAGACTAATATTTCCTTACCAAGTACAATGTTCTTAGTGAACCAAGAGAAGACATGGGCATCAGTTCTGGAAAGGAGGTGGTGATTCCTCTACATGCCCCCATGTTCACCTTTTTAAAAGATAGCGCCAGCAGCCTGCTTAGCCCATCGGAACAGGGAGAAGCCAATTTACTGTAGACTGCCCTAGAAACACTCAAGAAGAGACAAGAACTGGATTCAGCTATTATGGGGACAACTTTTAAACTACCTGCAGGCCTGCAAGTTAATTTTCAAAGGAAGCTACCTCGGGGATTTTCCCTTTGAAGTTTCCAGCTGGCAGAAGCGCACACGTTGCATCTTCCCTGTACACTGTGCTTTCAAACACATATTTTAGAAGAGGAGACGCTTGTTTATCCCCTAAGAGACCTCATTAGGAGGACACCCAAAGGGCTGGGGAGTTTAATCAACCAGAGGGAAACCTGCAGCTTCCACCCGGAGTGGGGATGTGCTGGATGCCCTATGAGGGGCATTTCCTCAGGCAGAGGCTCTGCTACTAACGAATGGAGACGGCGTCACTCACCTCTCGGTAGAGGAAACCTTAGGCTCTGAGGCTCAACATGGTGAATCATATTAGGACAAGGGTCCTGGAGCTCAGAGGGGCCGACTTTAAGATGAGCGATTGTGCAAAGAATCCAGGATCTGAAAGCTACAGAAGTCTGGGCGGCAATAAAGAGAGCTCAGAGAAGGCTACAAATCTCCCTGTAAGGCAGCGGAGCAGGAGGATAAACAGACTAATATGGTTCTCCAAGGAGGCGGCAGCAGAAATAGTAAGAGTGAAGAAATTAGCAGTCAGAAACCACCACAGCACGGAGGGAGGAGGAGAGGCAGGGAGAAGAGGACATTTTCCCACAAATGCAAGGAGACATAAGGGAAAAAGGAAAATCCATAGGGAAAAATAAATCGAAAGGGAGGGAGGGACCAGCAGAAGACAAAACATTACTCAGTATTTACAAAAGAAACGGAAGGCGATAGAGGGGCAGAAACAATTGTGAAATTATTACAAATCCGTGTACCCAAGTCGTTGCACAAATGATTCACTTTCACCTCGAGGGTGCTGGAAACCTGGATCAGCTCGCATGGGACCTTAGTGGCAGGGCGAGACCCGGTGGATCTTCCGTGCCAGATAAGGGCACGATCCATTCGCCACTGCTCCCCCTCCCCCACCCTGGTTAGGAGTGCACTACCACAGGCACCAGAGTGGGGCCCAATGGGATCCATTCTGCTGATCCGGGGGGTAACTTCAGGTCAGGATTTTCAGCTCCGTCATGGGGAAGCAGTGGGAATAATGAAATGAAAGAAGCACGGCCCAGAGTTTGGTGCGACAGGGCAGCTCCGGCATTAGCAGGTTTCAGGAATTAAATCTGTCTCGCTGGAGGAAAGGAGGAATGCAATAGAAATATTAAAATATTTAGCAGAACTCCCAGAGGGGTAGCTGGCTTAGGGTGCAGGAATGAAATCGTCACAGAAGCTCTGCACCTGATTTTAGTATTTCAGACGCTTATGCTGATCTGAAAATCATTATCCTCAGCAAATTAGAAACCAAAGACCACACAATGTTCAACAATACGCACAAATTAACATAACAATAAAATAAAATGCTCATGCCTGCTGATAACATCTGCAACAAACGAGGAGAAAAATATCAAGCAGCACTAGAAACCCGAGTAAAATAAAAAGCTTTAAGGTTTGTATGAAACATCACTGAACATTCCCAAAGCAAGCTTTAAGGGAAGAGCCAGCAAGTCCAAAGGCAGTGCTGACGTTTCACCTTAAAAGAAGGCCCAAGCAGGACCAGCAACAGATCCAGGAGGCCTACGCTTTCCCGGGCAGAAATATTTAGCAGCCTTCAATGCAGGGCAAGGCGACTGCATTCTCTATTCAAAACTATAAAGCAGAAGGGGTTACAATACAAAGCTGGAAGGAGCTGTCAGGGTGGGCTTTGAACCCATGGCCCTGGGAATCTGCAGGGAGTGCCGGCTCCCCAGCGGATCGGGCGGCAGATCCGGACATCTCTGCAGCATTCCTATGGGACCAGCACTGGATGTGCACTAAATTAAGACCGATATATCAGAAGCACCCAGTTCTAGTCTAGCTCTGCTTGTCGGACCCTGTTTCCGTGTTTCTTGCTCCCCGCCATCCCGCCTGGGGCCTAGCCTCTCCAGGCTGGGGGGAACAGGTAGGCTGAGAGACTTGTGCATGCTTGCAATAATTTACCAGCAGATGTGAAACCAGCAAACCGTGACAGCAGTTAAACCTGCCTGGAACAGGCCTAGAGAGCAGCGGCAAGAGTAGGGTAAAAAATAGTAAGAGAGCTGAGGCAGGCAAACAAATAGCAGAGAGGGCCAAAAAAAAAGGGCAATAAAACCAACTTGCAGAGGTTGGGTTAAGCTCCCAAGAAGAGAGAGAGAGAGTAAAGCAACGTGCAGGGATGGTGAGACTTTAATACCTTGGCAGGTCGGATGAGGAAAGGTGTGGGCAGCAGGCAGTCTCAGCCTCTAATTCCTGCAGGTGGTTCAGTTTGCACAGCTGATAGCTGGGAGATCTCCTTAGCTAGAGCAAAGTAACTGTCTCCTAGTCTAGGTGCGCCCGAATGGTCCTGAGCTTCCGATCTGCTTTATTACCATCGCTGTCTTCTCAGGCTTTCTACCTCGAGATTGAGAATACATTCCCTTTGGCCACACACGAGGTCTGCATTGTATCTGTAATATGTCCGTACTGCTGTGCAATGGGAACACAGGGGATGGCAGGAAATTAATCTATCCCCCATGTCCAAATAAGGGAGAAACTCCACGGACCACCGTCTACTACACACATTCTCCCAAACAAGCCAATATTGTTAGTTTTACTAACTACGCTATAAATTTCCATAAATATCAACTACAAAGGTCTCGAAGCCGATTACTAACGAGCAATGAAAGAAAGTTTATTTGTAAAGTCCCTGTTCGGCTGCCCTCGCTGGGGGGCTCTGAGCTTTATTAGTCTCATGCTCAGTCCTTGCTCTTTTATGCGAGTGATCCCTTTTTTAAACCGTCAGTTAACAATCAGGTTACAGGGTCAGTCCCCAGAGAGACGTTTTAAGAGCAGAAATGTGTGTCCCAGCAGCGCTAAGAGCTCCAGTCATGCCACACTAAGCGAGGTGCCATCAGGGACCCATCGATCCGCACTGAGCACAGGCTTCCTGCCTGTCTGAAGGAAGAGACCGCCCCACCTGGCCGGACTTAGTCTGGTTCAGTGCCACTGGGAATCTTATTCTTCTGGGTCATAAAGTAAATAAATGATTGATTCTTTATGGTTTTGTGTTACTGAGATTTTACATTGTATTTGGAAGATATACATGTCTGCGTTTTAGGATTATGAATGCACCATTTAATGGTAATTGGTGGGCTAGAAATGTTTTAAATAAATAAAAAGGCTGCAATGACCGCTGTTTTGAACCAACATAAGAATTATGGGGGCCAGGCCATTGCTACTTGTGCTGCATTGGTTACCAGTAAAATTGCACGTGGTGTTTAAAATCTTGCTGGAATGTATTTTCCCACCAATTGCAATCAAGCCAGGGGCCTGAGGTTGACCTGTACTAGAAAGAAAGGTTTCCCAGGCCTGACACCCGCATGCCAATGATTATGTTATGTTATTTAGATCATTTACATCTCTTACCAGAGAGTTTCAGTATCTTAGGCCGTGATACGGCCAGCTCAGAGCAACTCCTGGAACTGAAGCAGGCTGCGTCCCCATATTCTCTCAGGGGTGCTGTACTGTGAGACCATGAGAAGAGGCACCGTGCAGGGCCAGAAGAAGGCAGACGAGACGGCATCAACAGGAAGGCGAGCGTGCATTGGGGGGGGAAGAGTCAGGGAGCCCCACTGCACCCCGAATACAAATTACAAGCAGCTTAGGAATCAATGTTCAACAACCCACCGAGTTTCAAGGTGCACAGGCACGTCTAGAGCCCAATTTCAGTAATCTGTGAACGCCACCAAATGCGTGAAGTGGGACCACGGAGATTCATGCTACTATTTCAGAAATCAGTCTGGTGGGAGCTGCACAGTTTATAAACGCCAACGCACTTCTGCCACAAAAGTACACCCATATATTTGTAATGCAGGAAAACACATTTTCTGTACCCATTTTATGAAATTACAAGCATATATTTTACATGTACACATTTGAAATATAGGATCAGTTAACCATTTCTTGCATGTTCACTTTGAGTGTTTGGGGTTTTCTGGAATGTATATAATTGGGCTTTTTCCATAATTCCAACATATGCAAGGCATAACCCAGAGTTATAGGCAGACGAATATGTACACTCCATTTCTGTGCAAGAGCTTGTGATTATCGCCACCGTTCACCCAGAGCCCGCAGCAATTCACCCTGAATACCCAGTGGCAGCTCATCCAGACTTCCCAACCAAAAACCAAGTGCCCGAGTCAGTAGCAGCTGTAAATGATCACTAACGGGCCTGTGTACCGCTTATAAATCAGCAATCTCCAAGCACCGCCCCGAACAGAGCATATATGTCTTTACTTGTTACTTCCGTGGGTCTGCTGATTTTACCTTTGAAAATTAACGAGCAGACTTCCTATTCCTGGTGGAGACAGCTTCACTTCAAACATTTGCTAGCATGAAGTCGCCCTTCTGAACACAGTTCCTTAAACAAAGCGTCTGGCGTCAGATCTAACCACAGCTCTGCCACCGACTGTGGTGAGATCTCAGACAAGATCCCTCTGCAGCATCCCTAGCACCTACTGAGCGAGGGCCTGACTCAGGGATTGGACCAGGGGCCTTCTACATGGCAGCGCACACCACGCGTCACTTAAGCCATCATCTTTACTAACAATCTTCTCAGAGAATGGAAGAATTTAGCAGACTCCACAAGTCCACTGAATTGCAATACATTTATAAAAAGAAAACAAGTTATGAAAATGTCAAGGCAAAAATGAAAGAATTTCAGAGATCAATTTAACTACATAAACTCTAAATATTCTTAAAGAAAACAAAGACAAAGGTGAGTAATGGAAACAACCTTTTCAAACTAAGACCGTCATTAAAAACTGCGGGGTCAATATTGAAAGGCAGTTAACTGGACAACTCAAAGTTACACAGCTAAATGGCAACTTAGCCAGCTAAATGTTAGCCCAGATAATTCAATAGCCAGCTAAATGTTAGCCCAGATAATTCATTAGCCAGCTAAATGTTAGAGAGATAATAAATATTTTCAACTAAGCCAGCTAGGTTAGCGGGATAAGGACTGTTCTAAAGTTATATGACCACACGTGGCTGGATAACCAGACAGATTCAAAAGATATCCAGTTAAGTGGCAGCGATGAAAAACAAAAAATAAAACATCAGTCCCGCCACACGAGAAAAACATAAGGACTTGGTGCTCGACTCTCTACCTGCGCACCCCGCTACTGCCTGGAGGCCAACCCTTCATAAATCAGAATTGTTCCTGCCCACTCTCAATCTCTTTCTCACCCACTGAATCCCTAAAACTCCAGCCAGGAGCCAGGTCTTGAATGATCTGCTCTCGGCGCTCCTAGCGTTGGAAACGTAAGCTACCAGCACTGCTGTCAGAAGAATCTTCCATGCACAATTAAGCTCTGGAATTCATTGCCAAAGGATGTGGTCAAGGCAGTTGGCATTGCGAAGTTTAAGGAAGATTTGGAAACCTTTTAGAGGAAAAGTCCATAAACCGTTATTAACCAGGTAGACTTGGAGAAAGCCACTGCTTCTCCCTGGGCATCGGCAGCTTGGGATCCTGCCAGGTACTTGTGACCTGGATTGGCCACTGCTGCACACAGGGGCTTGAGGGACCCTCGGTCTGACCCAGTATGGCAAGCCTTATGGTCTTATAATGAGTTACTAATCATGTTCCCACTACTTGTTTTATGTTCAAATATTTATATACTTGCCTTTTTTAATTGTATAACGCTTATATAACTCTGTTAAATGTAAAACGCTCCGGCGTAAGTTCCTGTTCACTGTACACCGACGTGATATCTTTGATGAGCGGCGGTATATAAAAATTTATAAATAAATAAATAAATAAATGGAGTAACTTTTTTTTTTTTTTTTTTTATTATTTATTTATGAATTTTTAAATACATTACAAGAATACCTTGTTTGAAACAAATAAAGTTATACATAAATAACTCAAAAGGAAAAATATCTTTTAGCAGATATCAAACATCATAACTTTATATCTTAAGTCCTCAATATTGGAGGATCCATAACGCAACTTCAGGGAGTAACTTTAAAAAGGCAGACACTACAAGATCCTTGAAAGTGAATGAAGTAGAAATGCCAGACCCCCAAACATTCCCTAAAAGTCCTAGATTATCACCCAAATGGATGTGAAACTATCAACTGTAAGAGACTGGGTAAAGTTATGGAATGAAAACCTAGCCACGGCCCTAGACAAAACTAAGCCAGAAACAAAAATCCTCCATCCTCCCCACAGATGTGTCCCTTAAAAGTCCTGCGAGCTGCAAAGTGATAAGAGCGAAGACGAAAAAGGAAGCCACAATACACTCAAGGAGGACGGAGTACAATGCAAACTGCACAGGCCATAACAATAAAAAGATACTTCTCTGAGCCCTAAACCCAATGCCACAGCCCCCACCTCTCAATCTAAACTCACAGCACCCACCCTGCCTCCTCCCACACGGAGTCAGATCAGCGGGCTGAGAACCAGGGATGAAGGGTTCAAATCCCGCTTCTCCCACTGCCACTCTTTGTGATCTTGGGCAAGTCATTTTGCCCTCCACCGCTTCGGGTAAAAACTAGATTGAGAGTCCTCTGGGACAGGGAAATACCTACAGTTCTAGAGCTCAGGTTTGAAAATGTAAGTTCATTTTTTTAAAATCTATATCTAGAAATTCACCAGAAGCAGAGGAGACTTGAGGAAAATCTTCCTGTATCAGGGGGTTTTTGATAAGCTCGCTGCCAAACACAGGGCTGGGCAGGGCAATCGCAGAAAGCGGAGGGAAAGCTACTTACGGCCATGGCTATTCTCCCCAGCACGTGCTCTGGAATCTTTCTGTAAACTTCCAAGGAGCCCCCTGCAGGCACAGACAAAACAATAAAGTGATGATTAATATGGAAGCAAAGGCTGCTGGCCTACGGAAGCGATCCCTGGGGCTATAAAACTCCAGCACAACCTCCTCTCCAGGCCTGGGAAACGTGCTGAAGCGAGGGACGGCCAAGTTACTGACAACTGGCAGGGCACATACCACACTCTAAAACTTCATCTCAGCCCTGGGTTTCTGGGATTTCGGGCAGGAAGAAAGCCCTGCACTTCCCACTTACCTATCTGAGAGACACTTCACAAGCTCTGCTTTCTAGTTCCTTGCTGGCCTCTTCCATGCACTGTTCTATTTTTAAGAACATTTATAATTTGCCAATCCAAAAACCTTGCTGACACCGAGTCACAAGACAGCCGAAAAAGCTCCCGACTGGCAACTTAACCTGAAAGAAGCAGCAGAAGGTGCCAGAGCCCCACGGGCATTGCATCCAGCTCAGGTAACTGCTTAACTGGGAGTACCTATCCACAAAATGACATCCAGAGACGCTGCCGCAGTGAGGCTGCTAAACCACCACCTTCCTTCCGACTACCGAAACACAAACATCTGTTCAACTGCTGCAGACAGATTGAAAATTAGAGTTAAAAACCAAATTCCCTATTCTATTGCAATTCTATTTCAACGTTAAACAAACAGCAGTGGAATGAAGTGCGTCCCGAAGCGGAAGCAGCTCTATCGCACGTTTCATGGAGGGCCAGAGTCAGGTTAAACTCAGCCAGCAGGCCAGCTCCACATCTCCTGGGGTATTAAGCCCCCTTATTCTTTTACAAATAACAGGACACCGAGGCCAAAATCACCACCAGATGTGGCTCTGCCACCTCCCATCTTGTCCCGCTCATCCCAGAAGCCTCTCCTGGGCCCATTTTTAGAGCAGAAAACGCATGCGGCACACAAGACACTTTCTAGCAGCCTCTGGCGATACAATTCATGCACGGATTGCCAGCAAGGGGCTGCTCACTTTAACAGGTTAAGATGGGAGGCTCAGGACATTTCCTTCTGGAACAGACATCCTTAGGTGTCATTTCTGGGCAGCGCCGGGCCGCAGTATTCAACATTTGCAATTGCAGGGGCCAGGGCTTGGTCTAATACCAAGATCAGCTCATCTGAGATAGAGGACAACCCACAATTGGCTGTGAGATCGCTGAAGCTGGATGTAGCATATTCGTGGGTCGGTTTTAAAGGGCTGGAGCTGTATGGATTTTCCTCGGGAGTCACAAGAAAGGTCCAAGCCTTTGAAAGAGACTGTAATGGAGGACACACTCACCATCCATGAACTCTGTGCAAATAGAAATCCGATTTTCTACAAAAAATGCTCCATAGAATCCTATAATATACGAGGAATCGCACTGCAAAACAGAAACATAAGAAAAACCTCATTACAACAGGCTTTGGAAGAAGAAAATCTGCAGCAAAAGCTCAGAAAATGCTTACCTTATACAGAATTTCTAACTCTGACATAATCTGCCTTTGCAGCTCCAGTGTAATGTCTAAAGGAATAACCTGAAAACAACAAGGAGATCATGAAAATCTATTTAAGCTGAAGAAAATCATAAACCTCTTATGTCATGCCAGTAAAAAAGCCACTAACATAACAGCTAAGAAAGGAAGCAGCAGTGCCAAAACCCTGGAAATTGACGTTACCTGCTGGAAAACAGACCAAGGACAATTCAAAACCATTCAAATATGGATTAGAAAAGCAAAGTCTTTGAGACAAGAAAAGGATGCAGAGGGCATGGGTACTGAGAAGGGAACGGGCACTAGCACGGCGCGCTCTCAGCCTAGCCACTCCCTTAGCTTGACTGGCTTCCTTCTGGGTAGAGGTGCCCAAACCTTTATTGAATTGTTATGTTTGTTTGGTACCGAAACTGTTGTTGTTTTCTGGGTTACTTGTAATCCACTGCAGGAAGCAATTAAGATGAAGTGCCAGGAAATCAAATAAAGTAAATGAGCTCCCATACTTAAGCTGACACTGGAGAACATCACCCCCATAATGTTTTGCCCTGTCCTTCCATCCCAAGCTTGCTTAAGCTGTCTGCTGGTGGCTCAGCCTTCTGCCATGCGAAAGATGCCCAGTTCAATCCCCAAGTCGAGCCTTCTTCCTTCTGGACAAGCGTCATGGTCACTGCACACGATTCAGGGTCCACGCCCACAGGTTAGGGAAGGTCCCTGGCCCAGGAGCAGGCTAGGGGAGAGAATATAAAAGACGGGGAAAGACTCCGAGCTGAAACGGCCAGATCAAAATAAAGCACGGAAGACAATGTTTGCAGGCCATCTTTGCGTTTCTGTGTCACTGGCACAGCCCAGCTGGCAGCCCATTTCTCCAGTACCGCCTTACCGCAACAATACAATGCTTTGCAAACAATGTTTTTTCCAGTGTTTAGAAAGCAGCTCAGAGCTAGGACTCTTCTACCTGGCCTGAGAAAAGCCGCTTGCTACGGGCAGGAAGGTTTAAATCTCCACGATCCAGGAATGGAATAAAACTGTCAATGGGAAGGAGCCATCTTGGAGAGCCATCGCTCCAAAAAACTATTCTGTGCTCATTGTGTGTCATGTGCTTAAAAATATTTGCACAGTTTTTATTGTTAGAGAGATCCAGGGTCTTTGTGGGGCTGCGAGAAGCTTCTGTGTCTGCTTGGGATAAATTCTTTTCCTGCCTCAGAAACAAATTCTTACACAAATTCCAGTGAAGCAAGAAACATATCCACCTATTAATTAATCTTGAGAAGTCATTGCTTAAGAGTTGAAGACAGGCATAGAACTGTCAGGTAGTTAGTAGAAAAAGTAGACTTCAGAAGCCACTTTCCAGAAACAGCTCAAGTCTCCAGAAAAGTGAGCCGAGAAAGTCCTATCCCCCTGAGACAGCTCCACTCTCCAGAAAAGTGAGTTTGGAAACCCCCACACCTTGAGACAGCTCCAGTCTCCAGAAAAGTGAGCCTGGAAACCCCCACAACCTGAGACAGCTCCAGTCTCCAGAAAAGTGAGCTGGGAAACCCCACACCCTGAGACAGCTCCAGTCTCCAGAAAAGTGAGCCGAGAAAGCCCCATCTCCCTGAGACAGCTCCACTCTCCAGAAAAGTGAGCCGAGAAAGTCCCATCCCCCTGAGACAGCTCCACTCTCCAGAAAAGTGAGCCTGGAAACCCCCACAACCTGAGACAGCTCCAGAAAAGTGAGCTTGGGAAACCCCACACCCTGAGACAGCTCCAGTCTCCAGAAAAGTGAGTTTGGAAACCCCCACACCTTGAGATAGCTCCAGTCTCCAGAAAAGTGAGCCTGGAAACCCCCACAACCTGAGACAGCTCCAGTCTCCAGAAAAGTGAGCCGGGAAACCCCCACACCCTGAGACAGCTCCAGTCTCCAGAAAAGTGAGCCGAGAAAGCCCCATCTCCCTGAGACAGCTCCAGTCTCCAGAAAAGTAAGCCGAGAAAGCCCCATCCCTCTGAGACAGCTCCAGTCTCCAGAAAAGTGAGCCGAGAAAGCCCCAACCCGAGACAGCTCGTGTCTCCAGAAAAGTGAGCCGGGAAACCCCCACACCCTGAGACAGCTCCAGTTTCCAGAAACGTGAGCCGAGAAAGCCCCATCCCTCTGAGACAGCTCCAGTCTCCAGAAAAGTGAGCCGGGAAACCCCCACACCCTGAGACAGCTCCAGTCTCCAGAAACGTGAGCCGAGAAAGCCCCATGGCCTGGAACAGCTGCAGCATTCGAATATCTGAGCTGAGAAAGCCCCATATCCCCAAGAAAGCTCCAGTCTGCAGTGGCATGACCAAGAAAAGTCTCATCCCCCAAAACAGCTCCAGCTGTCACTGACATGAGCTGGGAAAGCCCCAATCCTGTGAGACAGCTCCAGTCTCCAGGTACATGAGCTGGTAAAACTCATTTTTTGGTTCAAACTCCATATCTGGAACCTATTTTAAACTGGTTTCACTGAAACGACTAAGGGCTTGATTTTAAAACGTATCCCACTTGATTTAAAACGTATCCCACTTTGATAATTTTACTTATATAATCTAATCTGTTATTTGTATGTTCTGAATATTCCTTATTTAATTATGCAATAATTGTAAAGCCTGTTGCTAAGTTCTGTTCTATGTAAACCGACGAGATGTTCCCAACGTTCGTCGGTATATAAAAGTTATTAAATAAATAAATAAATAAATAAATAAAACGTATGTTTTCTGTGTACAAGTAGCATTTTGTTAATGAATCCGGGGTCAGTGTGCGTAAAAGTACTCAGGTACACGAGGAGAGGTGTTCTGGGGGCGGAGTCAGGGCTAGGGTGGAGCTTAAATGCATACATTTTGATTTTAAAAAGTGTGTCTGTCATTATCCCACACAAGTTATGCTCTCCAAAGAGGTGTAACTTTGTACAAGGTAATCTGTGCATGTGCTCAGACAATTCTCCATTGTTTTCAAAGTAAAACTTACACATGTGCATTCACTTTGAAAATATTTAGTAGTCTGTGTGTCAATGCAAAATTACTTTCCACATGTATTATGTTTTTAATTATATTTTTGGGCTCTTTTTAATGCTTTGTGCTCACGTTTCATAAATTACATTGTATATTCTTTTTTACCAAGATGAACTGCTCAATATTTTAAAAAATTAAAATATCATTAAGTGGAATGACACACTCTCGGCTGTGCGGGCATAAAATTATATAATACACTTTCAGGGACTGAAGTCATTCAAGGCCACGGATGGCTGATTCAGTCATTTCCACTCTTCTTCATGGGACATTTGTGCCCAAGTCAAAAATTCTGCAGTTCCTGCCATGTAACATCGCTGGACAAAGGAAAAAACCAACTGTGAGAATTCTGCACATTTACAAGAAAATGGATGAAGGGCCAGCATGATAGATTTAAAAAAATTAAAAGAAAGATCCTGCATCAGAAATTTTCAGGCACTGACAGAGAATACAGGCAGGGCTGCAGGAGGGAAGATTGGCTCCAGGGTTATTTATAAGGGCTTTCACCAAACTAGGTTGTAACTGTAATATGGAACTGCCAAGAAAAATTTAAAACACACATCCAAAGATCAATAGTCATTTGCTACCTATATTCAGTCTTACACTGAAAATCCAACCCTCCCCCACCCTAAAAATGTAATCTGCTGCTACATCACAGCAATTTTACTGCATCAGAGTGCGACAGATGTTTAAGCTGTGCAGATGCAGAAACAGAGCTTCCTCGTGTGGTGAAGAGGACTCGCTCGGGTCCCCATGTTCTCTGCACAGAGCAGCCAACCCACACACTGCTCCCAGGCTATCTTAGCACAGGCCCCATCTCTGCATAGACCCTACACAGCCAGCAGTGATCCATGACTGGTGGCCACTGTGTGGGAGTGCAGGGCTCTGGCATGTGGACTGGTCCACATCAAAAACGTATATAATTCAAATGGAGGGACCTAAATCAAACTAGACCATTGTGTATACTATTGGTATCGAAGGTGATGCTATACAAGAATGATTAGCCTTGTACATCTTTAAAAATGTCCCCAACATTGTCATTAAAGCTGCTAAGGGAGGTGCCATGGCGTTACTGGACATCAAGGATTACAGTTTTAAAATCTTCCTGCAGCTTTCAGATCCCTCTCCTAATAGGCAAATTAAGAATAGGATTGATAAATGTTTGGATAGTCAAGGGATTTATTACAAAAGGAATATGGTTTTGTGAAAGTTGATTACCAAGTGTATTTGTATTAAGAAAAATCCATAGAACCTTCAATCAACCTCCCTAGTTTCTGCTAAACGTCATTACTAGAATCATTGTCAATGTTTATAGTTAAATTCCTGGTTCCTGCTTATATGAGGGATATTGTTACAGTCTCAGAATCACTACTAGATCCTTTCCATGGAATGACTTTAATGACGATCGATGATATGCCACAGGATGACACAATTTGTATTTTACAAAAAGCCTTAGGCACTCATTCAGAAGTGCTTGCCTCTTTTGTTTAATATGAATTAGCAGCTTTTGCCGTTAAAGAAAATTAATTTCTGTTTAATGGCCAGGGAACAGCCATGGGGGCCATCATGGTCTCTGATGTGGCCGATCTTTACGTAGGAGATCTTACGTGACATAGGCTGTCTGCGTTTCCTAGTCATGTTTACATTAAATCGTGGCACCGTTGTGGACTGGAAGCACAATGGATCTACAGGCATTTTTTGTCTGGTTGAACAAGTGCGATAAGAATTTACAGTTCACACATCAAATAAAGCAGCAGTCTGATTCTTCTTTGGATATTACTATTCCACTGGTACATGTGGCTTCCTATTTTTCAATCTTCAGGAAACCCATTGATTGTAATATATTTCTTAGGTTTTCGAGCTCCCATCTCAGGAAGTTGAGCCAAAATATATGCATTGGTCAACTTCTCTAAAATTGTCATAAAACATGCATACACTCGGGCCCATTGAAGTCTGCTTCTTCTGCCTAACTAGAATGAAGCTTATGTCTATTTGTACACTTTCTTGTTCACCCAAGGTACTTTTGATTCAGCAATATAGTCACATTTTAAGACTTCATCACATATTCCAACAGTATCTGTAATATTAAAGATCACATTGTACATTTCTTTTATCAACCACAATCATGGGATTTCAACAGACAGAGGTACATAATGAATGTGGTGATTGTACAGCATGTCTGCAATACTTTAGGAGAGAAATGTTATGTTTACCTAGATTAGGTCTATCTTATTTGCCTTTTTATAGATCACGTATGTCAGTGGGAATGGTATATGTTATGTGGTGTACTAGGAAATTATTTTATTAAAATAAATAAATAAAACAGGCTGCTTGCAGCTCAAAATGCATCAAGCACTGGTTAAATAAGCCACAGCATGCCCACTGTACCTGGGCGGTGCTGCTAGATGCAGAACTGAGGCAGATGTGCTTCTAGGCACCGGGGAAGGTGGTACTGGTGGTGCAATAGGTGGCACCTGGGCCTGCAGTGCATCCAGGCACATGGTCAGACCTTAAACTAATACTGTTATCTGCATCAACTAGTCTTGTTGCTGCTGCAGCATGAGGGCCAATGCAGGTGCAGCCTGAAGCAAGGGAGAGTCTGCCGAACTCATGGCCTCAGCAATCTGTCATGGTGTATGAGTCCTTGGACTATGGCATAGTTAGCACTACCCAGCAGAAGGCACGGGCTGGGTCCATGCTGACAGCAGGCAGACTTGCTATTAGATTGGGATTAGGAGAAGATTTCATCTGTACCAGCCTCGTTTCCTGCAGATTGTTCTCTCCTCTGAAGAGTCCATGCAACTTGGCAGGGCCTGGCTCACTGAGGAAGAGAAACAGCAATGCCAGAAAGTCAACTTCTGCCTCTATTGTGCTGTGCAGGAGTACTTTGAAGGTCATTATCCTGAAAACGCAGGAAACTTCCAAGCCTAGGGTTGGTCACAGAGGCAATCCTAGGCCAGCCCTTGTTCTCTTCTCAACTACTGGTGCCAGTCTGTCTCACTGCCCATGGCACTGAGATGCATACCCAGGCGTTCCTGGACTTGGATACTGGAGGCAACTTTATTGAAAAAGCATTGGTTCACCAGTACAATCTCCCCACAGTGCCCTGGTCAAGCCTGTTACCATCTCGTCTGTTTATGGTGAACACCTTCCTGGTAGGTTGTCCCTAGTTACGCTATCGCTCATGCTTCAAACTGGTTTACTGCACCAGGAAAACATTTCTCCTTAAGTACTTTCCAAGGCAATCAACCTGATCATTCTTGGCTTACCCTGGTTGATGCTACACAATTCCACTATCAACTGGCAAGTTCTACAGATTGCCTGATGGGGGCCCTCCTGCCAACCACGATGTCTCACCCAGTTCGTTCCATCGGTGCCTCTAGCCTGAGCTCAGCTTTCGACCCTCCTTGGTCTTCTCAATATGCAACGTTTGCTATCATCTTCAATAAGAAGGATGCAGAGACACTGCTGCCCTACGGATTCTACCACTGCCCGATCAACCTGCTTCCAGGGAAGATGCCACCTAGGAGCAGAGTTTACCAGCTATCCAATCCTGAAACAGCAGCTGAGAAAAGCCTGTTTAATTGGCAAGCAGGCTATACTCTCGCAATGGTGTGACCAGGTGCCCCCATCCTTCTGGTTATGGAGGAATACGTTCCATTGTTTGATGCAGATGGAAAATCAGCACACAAATTGGTCTTTTACGTATAAGCAAAGGTTTGTTGCTATTTGGCAACCTTATCTACAGCATTTGTCCCCACCAGCCAGGAATGAGGTCATTAATTACCCATAAGTATTAGCTGCCTTACTGGTTGGATTTCTGCTGTGCGTGATCTCTTGCGGATTAGGAAGTGGGGTTAGGGAGGGGAGCGGAGGAGCGGTTGTAATCCTGAGGCTTCAGTGTGGGTTCCTCAGAGGAATGGGTTTGGATATAGTATAATGAGGTACATTGGTGGTATTTCAGTACTGCCCTTGGGCAGAGGGTTAGGTGGAGGGGTGGGAATATGTAGCACAGTGGAAGAAAGTGTTTCAAAATAGCAAAACAATGTTGGATTATCTGTGGAATATTCTCCTTTTACTGCTCGTTATATTTCTGTACCATGTATGTTACAAACTGGTGTTTCAATATTTTAAACAATTTTGAACCAAAAAAAAAATTTATATCCATTGCTTGCCAAAATATTCTGCTTCCCAGAACTGTTCTCTACTAAATATTTTTGGTGGCATTCTGTATGCCTAACATAAGCAGTAGTGGCTGCAAAGTGCAATCAAATGTCTGAGTTTTGCAAGATTTGGAGGCCCATCCAGACCTGTGACTTTAAGATCTGCTTAATCGTCCTAGTGTGTACACTGCCTAATGTATCTTTGGGATTTGTTATATGTATCCCTATGTCACTGAGTTTATTTTATTAGTGTACTATTGTTCTCTCTCTTTTTTTTTTAATTTAAAATCAATATCATATTACTGAACTAAAATTAACAGAATTGGGATTCTGAGCTGCTGGTGCCACGTCCCTAAAGGCCAGCAGGGGGCGCCATCCATACTGCTGGCTCACCCAGTCTACCAAAAGGAGTTCTGACAAGGTAAGAGGCTTGAGAGATCCCTGAAGCACAGCATGGGGGGGTAACGGAACAGCAGCGACCTGCTGGCTGTTTGCTCAATTCTCGGGGGTTTCCATCAAACAGGACCACCTGAGAACCTCCTTACTGCTGCTGTAATCCCCACACAGCCTTGCACCCAGCCAGACCTCAGCACGTCCAAAGCAGGACCCGCAATGCCCAAATGCCATTCTAAGAAGAGCAATGTTATTCATTGTTCAGGAATTTAAAATGTGTGATGTCATCTTCTTCAGCATCGGAAGCTGTAAGCATTTTGGTTTAGGGCTGAAAGGGTTAAGCTGCAGACAGACATACCTGAGAACATTCCTTCTGCTCCCTACTACACCTCCAGGACAAGTAAGGATGAGTTGTCAAGTTAAATACAAGCAGTCAAGTGACGGAATTATAATTTACTCCTTGTGCTCAATTTAAATTAGTGTGAGGCTATTAAAATACACCGTATAAATAAGGCAATTTATCAGGCGCTGTCATGGATGGCTTCAGCTATTTGCTAGAGTGGCACCAGCTCCACCGGGGGAGAGGGGAAGAAAATCACAGGTCAAATTAAGCTGCAACTCTCATTTAATTCACTTATTTAATCTGCGGTGACATAATTGTCTTTTACAGTATGTACAAGGCAAAGGAAATTTGGGAGTATTACAGTCGGTACACAAATGATTAATCAAATGATGCATTTAAATGCTGGTATACAAGCAGCAGAGGGCCTGAACAGGTGTGGAGCGGAGAACAGGCTGCTTCCTCACCTTTCACAAACTGTTTATTGCGTCCCTTCCCCACGGACCTGCATGGATAAAGTGCGCTTTCCAAGCACCTGCATTTGGATGTCTGGGTGCACACGCTGGACATTATCCACATTATCCAGGTGCCATGGAGAAGGCCAGTTCTCTATTCTTTGCTCGGGGAAGTCCATATTTACCTGCATAAGAAAAAGCTTTTCCAAAACCGCCTGGTCCCCTCACAACCTGCAGAAGAGGGGAAGGCCGCAGAGCCGTTTCAACTCCTTTTTCCCTTGTACTTTGCGCACCGGTTCGGGCACCGAGAGAATATTCACAAGGGAACTCCGTGGGAAGCCACCGGTGCGCCAAACACCGGAATAGATTCAAAGCAATTTTGGGCAACCATTTGTACTTGCTTGAGAAAAAAAATGCAAGTTTAAAGAGGTAACTTACACACAACCTCTACTGTCGCCACGTGAGATGAGAATTTCTTTTCCTATTTACTTTCCAGTATTTTATTTCATATCTTGGTTGTGTGGATCCAAGCAAACCATTGCAGTCTTTTCACTTTAAGTTAGAACCTTAAAATCTTGATTTTAAATCTGATGGACACTTGGCTATTTGCCCTCATGTGAGGCCTGTACAAGAAGGGCTCAATAATCAAAATACTCACTTTGTGCCAATTTCTACCAATAATCAAACCCAAACTACAAGGCTAGTTTTGGTCCTGGAAAAAAGTTGCCCTCCTACATCTAAACACGCAACTCCGCCCTCACACATCACAAAGACCAATCAGATACAATTACAAAGGATCATTATATGCTCCTCCGGTCAAATCCTTATTAAGAA
The DNA here is from genome assembly GCF_901001135.1 of Rhinatrema bivittatum. Classification (NCBI taxonomy): domain Eukaryota; kingdom Metazoa; phylum Chordata; class Amphibia; order Gymnophiona; family Rhinatrematidae; genus Rhinatrema; species Rhinatrema bivittatum. The sequence continues at coordinate 80,587,737 of NC_042627.1, read as the reverse complement.
AACGAGCACTCTCTACAGCTGGGCCCACCCTCTGGAACTCATTACCTCCGGAACTTCGCCTAGAAACATGCTTCAAACTTTTAAGAAACAACTAAAAACATGGCTCTTCCGGCAAGCCTACCCGGAATCGCAGGAACACTCAGACACCGGTCAAAGGGCAAAATAGAACATAACAAATCTATTGAACACCCCCAAACCCCGCTGGGCCCGCTTACACCTTATCCGGACAGTCCACAGGTTATGAAAGTCACCACTGTAGATGCACTAGCTCTCATTATGCTCAGGTCATGCCCTTCAACACTGCACACTGTTACTTGATACACTCAATTTATTTTACTATCTATTGTAGATATTTTTATTTTTGTTTTTTACGTCTTTTGAACGCTGTTTGACGTGTTATTGATGTCTATTTAATATTTACATTCTAATGTTCAGAAACTGTTTAATATTTTTACGTTCTCATGTTTAGAAACTCCGTTTAATGTAACGCCTTAACCGCGACTGTTTTGTTCAATGGAAAGCGACCTGATTCGATATGTGTATCGAGAATGTCGGTATATAAAAATTCTAAATAAATAAATAAATCCCAGTGGAGATTTGTGCAGGAAACGTTTCCTCCACTGACGAAGCTCTGCCCTCCGCAATGCCTCAAACACCACAAATACTTTTACATGTATTGAGAGAGGGCAACTATCAAAGCAGCAATAGATTTCAAAACCTGAGAGCTAGCAATAGTGCTGCAAGCAGGAGACTTCATCTGGATCAAGCACACTTTGACAGCTCTACTAGACACTATAGCATTAAACGGCCAGATCTAGATAACGCACAATTCAGACTCTTCGGATGAAGAAAAAGAACTAAATACCAGCAGGAATAGTGCACGCTTGAGTCACTGTGCAAATCCTATGGACCTCGGAGTGACCCTGGACCACATGCTCTCCTTAAGAACCACACAGGAAAACCAAGAAATTGGGAACTATGATCGAACCGCTGTGTTTGCCCTCTCTTACTGCAATGCAGACTATGCGTGTCCGGTATGGAAGCTGAAAACTGAGCCAGTAAATGACAGCAGCCAACTTATCACTGATTTCTATAAACCAATTAATCTCAACAATTTGCATATCCTTGCTGGAACAGACTGGCCAGACATCTGAAGAGCTGTGGCCAGTCAAAGAGAGAGGAAGTGGCCAACAGAGGACACCACGCATGCTTTGTCAGCACCCTAGCACCAGTCCAGTCTGTGCACCCGTATCTGACCCCTTACTGCCACCCCTACAGCTGTCGGCTTTCTACCTGCAGAAAAAGCTTTCAAGATTACCCTTTGAAGGATTTCAGTGCACCCAGGATACATCAAACATTATAAACTTCTCCTAAGCCATTTGAAAGGCGAGGTCTCATCCAGCCAACTAACTCAACCATGTGCTGTCGAGGTCGTAAAATGAACACCAGGCCAGGTTTACACAAAGTACAAATGAATTCAGCTAAACATTAGCAGGTCTACACTCAAAAGCCATTTTGCCATTTAGATAACTCACAAGTTATCTGTCTAAATGCAAATGGGGCATATTCAGCCGCTTATCCATGTAAATTATAGCTGGGTAAGTAGTTATCTGGATAATTTAGCCAGATAAAAAAGGGGCATTTTGGGGGCTTTCCAGGGAGGGGCCGAGATATCAGGTATATCCTGCCAGGTTAGACCTGCTCCCGAGCAGCTCCAATTCTGGGGCTGGAAGCATTAGTTACACACTGCTCACGCTTCCGGGGCTGAATGGGAGCGAATCTGCGCTGCAGCTCAGGGCGTGGGTAAGGAGATACCTCACTGCCAGCATGGACGGGGGATCTGGGAGAGTGTGCACTGCTCATGCTTCCGGGGCTGAATGGGAGCGACTCTGCACTGCAGCACAGGGCGTGGGTAAGGAGATACCTCACTGCCAGCATGGACGGGGGATCTGGGAGAGTGTGCACTGCTCATGCTTCTGGGGCTGAACGGGAGCGACTCTGCACTGCAGCACAGGGCGTGGGTAAGGAGATACCTCACTGCCAGCATGGACGGGGATCTGGGAGTGTGTGCACTGCTCATGCTTCCGGGGCTGAATGGGAGCGACTCTGCACTGCAGCACAGGGCGTGGGTAAGGAGATACCTCACTGCCAGCATGGACGGGGGATCTGGGAGTGTGTGCACTGCTCATGCTTCCGGGGCTGAATGGGAGCAACTCTGCACTGCAGCACAGGGCGTGGGTAAGGAGATACCTCACTGCCAGCATGGACGGGGGATCTGGGAGTGTGTGCACTGCTCATGCTTCCGGGGCTGAATGGGAGCGACTCTGCACTGCAGCACAGGGCGTGGGTAAGGAGATACCTCACTGCCAGCATGGACGGGGGATCTGGGAGAGTGTGCATAGCTCATGCTTCCGGGGCTGAATGGGAGCGACTCTGCGCTGCAGCACAGGGCGTGGGTAAGGAGATACCTCACTGCCAGCATGGACGGGGGATCTGGGAGAGTGTGCACTGCTCATGCTTCTGGGGCTGAATGGGAGCGACTCTGCGCTGCAGCACAGGGCGTGGGTAAGGAGATACCTCACTGCCAGCATGGACGGGGGATCTGGGAGTGTGTGCACTGCTCATGCTTCTGGGGCTGAATGGGAGCGACTCTGCACTGCAGCACAGGGCGTGGGTAAGGAGATACCTCACTGCCAGCATGGACGGGGGATCTGGGAGTGTGTGCACTGCTCATGCTTCCAGGGCTGAATGGGAGCGACTCTGCACTGCAGCACAGGGCATGGGTAAGGAGATACCTCACTGCCAGCATGGACGGGGGATCTGGGAGTGTGCACTGCTCATGCTTCCAGTGCTGAATGGGAGCGACTCTGCGTGGCAGCACAGGGCGTGGGTAAGGAGATACCTCACTGCCAGCATGGACGGGGGACCTGGGAGTGTGTGCACTGCTCATGCTTCCAGTGCTGAATGGGAGCGACTCTGCGTGGCAGCACAGGGCGTGGGTAAGGAGATACCTCACTGCCAGCATGGACGGGGGATCTGGGAGAGTGTGCACTGCTCATGCTTCCGGGGCTGAATGGGAGCGACTCTGCACTGCAGCACAGGGCGTGGGTGAGGAGATACCTCACTGCCAGCATGGACGGGGGATCTGGGAGAGTGTGCACTGCTCATGCTTCCGGGGCTGAATGGGAGCGACTCTGCACTGCAGCACAGGGCATGGGTAAGGAGATACCTCACTGCCAGCATGGACGGGGGATCTGGGAGTGTGTGCACTGCTCATGCTTCTGGGGCTGAATGGGAGTGACTCTGCGCGGCAGCACAGGGCGTGGGTAAGGAGATACCTCACTGCCAGCATGGATGGGGGATCTGGGAGTGTGTGCACTGCTCATGCTTCCGGGGCTGAATGGGAGCGACTCTGCACTGCAGCTCAGGGCGTGGGTAAGGAGATACCTCACTGCCAGCATGGACGGGGGATCTGGGAGAGTGTGCACTGCTCGTGCTGAATGGGAGCGACTCTGCACTGCAGCACAGGGCGTGGGTAAGGAGATACCTCACTGCCAGCATGGACGGGGGATCTGGGAGTGTGTGCACTGCTCATGCTTCCAGTGCTGAATGGGAGCGACTCTGCACTGCAGCACAGGGTATGGGTAAGGAGATACCTCACTGCCAGCATGGACGGGGGATCTGGGAGTGTGTGCACTGGCTAGATCTGGTCATGGGGTTGGCGGGTCCAGGACTTGTAAGCATACCTTAGGGGCTTTAAGGGGTGGCAGATGCAAGGCTGACGGGTCTCATCTTTAATTTGGAGAAGGAATCAAGGGAAATGGGCCACAGGTCCCTTTACTTATGGGGTTTTTTTCCTTTAAAGTTGTCCGTTTAGTAGTTAGTAATCCAGCCACACAAGGCTGATCACTTCAAACTCAACCAGCTACATTCAAACATGGAGCCGGATTACTTTAGACTGGTATATTCAGCGGTCCAATTATCCCGCTGAATAGATGGGACAAGATATCCTGATAACTTGGCCACTACCCGCCTATTGAATATGGATCTCTACGGGTCTATTTCAGATGGTTTATGCAGCTCAGAGTGACAATCAGATTGGGCAGTTTGGGTTTCTCCAGCGTCACTGTATAGGAACTATGCCGCACCAACACATGCACTTAGCCATGCAATGAAAACATAGCCACCCTGCCTTGAAGAAGTCTTCTTGCTACATAGAGCGACTTCTCCTTCCCCTCTTGATTTCAGGAACAATTATTCCTGTGAAGGTCCAGTGAAGGAGGCAGCCCACACCTCTATTCTCCAGGAGCATCCCAAGCTCTAGCACCCTGAGGAATACGCAACTCTTCAACACGGCCTAGGGGATCTAGTGGGGAACACAGACACAGCCGGGCTTCTGGTTTTGGTCTGAATCATATAGAAACATATATAGAAACATAGAAATGACGGCAGAAGAAGACCAAATGGCCCATCCAGTCTGCCCAGCAAGCTTCCCTCATTTCTTCTCCCAAGAGCTAAGAGAAACTTATCTGTTTCTCTTAGCTCTTGGTTCTAATTCCCTTCCACATGAAATTCCCTTCCACATGAAATTCCCTTCCACATGAAATTCCCTTCCACATGAAAAGATTACAATGAAGATTTTGTTTACAAATCAACCAAGAGCAAAGAGGTCAGGGCCAACTCAGTGATAGGGCCGCAGACGGACATGGCATGGCTCAGACCTAGGAAGACTGCTACCAATGGCACTGAGCAGGTAGCTTGGCAGAGGAGCCCCTCCAGCCCTGCTGCTGCTGAGGAGAACTGGCGCCAGTTGGGAAGGGGGAAACAGTGGAGATCACCATGGAAATTCTTTTTCAATGTATTAAAAACATATTTTAGAAAAAGGGCAGGTACGTACAGGGAACCCATGTGTTACTCAGGCAAATAAGAACCAGGGAGAGGAGCAGGGCTCATCAGGTACCAACCTCAACCCAAAAGCAAAGCTCTCTGCACGCTTACCTTCACTGCTAGGATTTTTCCGCTTGGCACGTGATACGCTCTGTGTAGGAAAAATAAAAATGAATGAGACACACAGAACAACCTGAAAAGTTCTATTTCCTTTCCAATTCCTCGTCACCTTTCCTAAGGATCTGCCGTGCTAGTGCCAGCCCGCCAGTCGCCTCCCGCTCCCTTGCTGTCCAGCTCAATTGGTTATAACAGAATGAGTCTTGACAGCTTCTCGGGACTGCCCTGGCCCCACCAGGAGGCACAGACTGCAGCTCCCTCTGAATCCTGGGACCCGGGCACCTTGAGTTTGGCCCCTTTCCAGGGGCTGTGAATGCCACCTCCACAGCATCCCCCAGCAGTGCCAGCTCAGGCCCTCCTGACTTCCAGTGCTGGTTTTGTATATACGCACACACCACTCTGCAAAGGTGTCACACCTTGGGATATTTTTCACATTCTGCTGACTAAAATAGTCCTGGATGAAGAATCAAACTGCTCTTGTTGCATGAAGTGAATGTGAACCACAGGTACAAGACTAACCTATGACCACACTACCATAGTAGCTGAAGGCAGGAAAAGACCAAGTGGCCCAGTTACTCTGTCCACACTGCTAAAGGCCGAAGAGCAGGATCGACTTGTGAAGTGCTTCAAAACAAAACAAAGTCAATACAGAAGTCAAAATGGGGCAGAGCGATCGATCCCCAGTTGTTCTGTCCTGCTGGGCCTCGGAGCTGGCGGGAGCCGTTCTGCAAACAGGACCCAGCGGAGATTGCTCCTGCCCCATTCTGACTCCCCTGATCACACAAATGGGGGTCGGAGGCCCGGGAGCAGTCACTGTTTTACTGCAGAGGTGCTGGGAGGGGAACCCAAGTGCCATCCTTTCCTTGCTCCAGATGTCTTTTTGTATTCAATTAAATGAAACGAAACAAAATAAACATCAAGCAATGTGAAAAACAAACGAAACAAAACTGTACGTGCACATTCCTACTCCTCTCTTGTACGTCACCACTTCAGGCAGATGAACATACTGAGTTTACACTGGCACCCCTATCCTTCCCCCGACTAACCACAAAGCTTTGCAATAACCTAACCTGGCCATTCTCAAACCTCCAGCCTCCTCGGTCCCCTGCCAGACAGACCCGGCTACGTGAGCGCCTGCGTTTCCTCCAGGACTTCTAGTTATTACAGAGCCTGCAGCCTGCTCGACAGACCCGGCTACGTGAGAGCCTGCGTTTCCACCAGGACTTCTAGTTATTACAGAGCCTGCAGCCTGCCCGACAGACCCAGCTACGTGAGCGCCTGCGTTTCCACCAGGACTTCTAGTTATTACAGAGCCTGCAGCCTGCCAGACAGACCCGGCTACGTGAGCGCCTGCGTTTCCTCTAGGACTTCTAGTTATTACAGAGCCTGCAGCCTGCCCGACAGACCCAGCTACGTGAGCGCCTGCGTTTCCACCAGGACTTCTAGTTATTACAGAGCCTGCAGCCTGCCAGACAGACCCGGCTACGTGAGCGCCTGCGTTTCTACCAGGACTTCTAGTTATTACAGAGCCTGCAGCCTGCCAGACAGACCCGGCTACGTGAGCGCCTGTGTTTCTCTCTAGGACTTCTAGTTATTACAGAACCTGCAGCCTGCCAGACAGACCCGGCTACGTGAGCGCCTGCGTTTCCACCAGGACTTCTAGTTATTACAGAGCATGCAGCCTGCCAGACAGACCCGGCTACGTGAGCGCCTGCGTTTCCACCAGGACTTCTAGTTATTACAGAGCCTGCAGCCTGCCCGACAGACCCGGCTACGTGAGCGCCTGCGTTTCCACCAGGACTTCTAGTTATTACAGAGCATGCAGCCTGCCAGACAGACCCGGCTACGTGAGCGCCTGCATTTCCACCAGGACTTCTAGTTATTACAGAGCCTGCAGCCTGCCCGACAGACCCGGCTACGTGAGCGCCTGCTTTTCCACCAGGACTTCTAGTTATTACAGACCCTGCAGCCTGCCAGACAGACCCGGCTACGTGAGCGCCTGTGTTTCCACCAGGACTTCTAGTTATTACAGAGCATGCAGCCTGCCGGACAGACCCGGCTACGTGAGCGCCTGCGTTTCCACCAGGACTTCTAGTTATTACAGAGCCTGCAGCCTGCCAGACAGACCCGGCTACGTGAGCGCCTGCGTTTCCACCAGGACTTCTAGTTATTACAGAACCTGCAGCCTGCCAGACAGACCCGGCTACGTGAGCGCCTGCGTTTCCACCAGGACTTCTAGTTATTACAGACCCTGCAGCCTGCCAGACAGACCCGGCTACGTGAGCGCCTGCGTTTCCACCAGGACTTCTAGTTATTACAGACCCTGCAGCCTGCCAGACAGACCCGGCTACGTGAGCACCTGCGTTTCCACCAGGACTTCTAGTTATTACAGAGCCTGCAGCCTGCCAGACAGACCCGGCTACGTGAGCGCCTGCGTTTCCACCAGGACTTCTAGTTATTACAGAGCCTGCAGCCTGCCAGACAGACCCGGCTATGTGAGCGCCTGCGTTTCCACCAGGACTTCTAGTTATTACAGAGCCTGCAGCCTGCCAGACAGACCCGGCTACGTGAGCGCCTGCGTTTCCACCAGGACTTCTAGTTATTACAGAGCCTGCAGCCTGCCAGACAGACCCGGCTACATGAGCGCCTGCGTTTCCACCAGGACTTCTAGTTATTACAGAGCCTGCAGCCTGCCAGACAGACCCGGCTACGTGAGCGCCTGCGTTTCCTCCAGGACTTCTAGTTATTACAGAGCATGCAGCCTGCCAGACAGACCCGGCTACGTGAGCGCCTGTGTTTCTCTCTAGGACTTCTAGTTATTACAGAGCCTGCCAGACAGACCCGGCTACGTGAGCGCCTGCGTTTCTCTCTAGGACTTCTAGTTATTACAGAGCCTGCAGCCTGCCAGACAGACCCGGCTACGTGAGCGCCTGTGTTTCTCTCTAGGACTTCTAGTTATTACAGAGCCTGCAGCCTGCCAGACAGACCCGGCTACGTGAGCGCCTGCGTTTCCACCAGGACTTCTAGTTATTACAGAACCTGCAGCCTGCCAGACAGACCCGGCTACGTGAGCGCCTGCGTTTCCTCTAGGACTTCTAGTTATTACAGAACCTGCAGCCTGCCAGACAGACCCGGCTACGTGAGCGCCTGCGTTTCCACCAGGACTTCTAGTTATTACAGAACCTGCAGCCTGCCAGACAGACCCGGCTACGTGAGCGCCTGCGTTTCCACCAGGACTTCTAGTTATTACAGAGCCTGCAGCCTGCCAGACAGACCCGGTTACGTGAGCGCCTGCGTTTCCACCAGGATTTCTAGTTATTACAGAGCCTGCAGCCTGCCAGACAGACCCGGCTACGTGAGCGCCTGCGTTTCCACCAGGACTTCTAGTTATTACAGAACCTGCAGCCTGCCAGACAGACCTGGCTACGTGAGCGCCTGCGTTTCCTCCAGGACTTCTAGTTATTACAGAGCCTGCAGCCTGCCAGACAGACCCGGCTACGTGAGCGCCTGCGTTTCCACCAGGACTTCTAGTTATTACAGAGCCTGCAGCCTGCCAGATAGACCCGGCTACGTGACAGCCTGCGTTTCCTCTAGGACTTCTAGTTATTACAGAACCTGCAGCCTGCCAGACAGACCCGGCTACGTGAGCGCCTGCGTTTCCTCCAGGACTTCTAGTTATTACAGAGCATGCAGCCTGCCAGACAGACCCGGCTACGTGAGCGCCTGCGTTTCCTCTAGGACTTCTAGTTATTACAGAATCTGCAGCCTGCCAGACAGACCCGGCTACGTGAGCGCCTGCGTTTCCTCCAGGACTTCTAGTTATTACAGAGCCTGCAGCCTGCCAGACCGACCCGGCTACGTGAGCGCCTGTGTTTCTCTCTAGGACTTCTAGTTATTACAGAGCCTGCAGCCTGCCAGACCGACCCGGCTACGTGAGCGCCTGCGTTTCCACCAGGACTTCTAGTTATTACAGAGCCTGCAGCCTGCCAGACAGACCCGGCTATGTGAGTGCCTGCGTTAGAGCTATCATTGCTGTTTGCCCAACAGATACAGCCATGCAGTTGCCTTCGTTTCAGTTTGGACTTCACCATTTCAAATTTCCTACTTTGTTGTTCATTTTTGGCAACCCCAACAATTGCTGAGTCATTCAAGGGCATTTAAATCCTTAAAACCTCTGCCATGAGGTCATGCTTCCACTATCTCTTCACTTTTTTGCAGCTAAAGATCCTGGGTGCTTATCCCATGCCCTCGTAAAGTCCATTTAAGAGGGCATGAGAGAAGCACAATGGACATTTAGTTACAAAAAGTGAAGAGATAGTGGAAAACTGCCCTAATGGAAGATGTTTAATGTGCCTTTGAATGACTCAACATTGACATGGAGATAGGAAGCCAGGCAGAATGCAAAGGAGCAATCATTTGCATATAAGTTAGAATCAAATCCAATATGGACATGAAGTTAGTCTGGCAATACCTCAACAAATCAGCAGAAAGGAGGATGAGCTCATGGTGAACGTCTGTTTAGTTTAATCTGCATCACAGTGGATAGTTTAGGCCACTTAATTAGCCTGTCGAGAAAGACGATCCTTTTTTCCATAGGACAGGTCTCCAGTTTCTGAGCGAATTAAAAGGGAAGACCTGATGATTTAATTATGATGCACGCCAATTCATCCGTGGAGGCCTGGGTTCAATTTCCAGCAAAGGGCAGCTGCTGGGTTTGGTTTCCAGGCACTGACATTTAATTATCGTTGCAGATTGGATCCCAGAGGAGGAAGGGTGTGCATAGGGTACAGTGAGCCCCTGACTGCACGTGGCATCAGATCCCTTTTGTCTCTGACCTGCCCCAACACATTACCTCTAAAGTGATTAATGAAGTTTGAACGGTGTCTTCAGTTACACCTACAGACAACCGTATACCTCAGCATGCTCTTAATTAACAACTACCCCTTCAAATTAGTCTGTAGGATTGCAGTAATTACCTGTTCCATTTCGTGGTATGCAACAAAGGTGGGAGGGGAAAAGGGATCCAGAATGCCTCAAGCAGGTCCAAACAGTGCCAGCGGAACCCTCTCAGAGGCAAGAAAAAATCATATTTAAAACAGCCGACTGCTGTCCAAAATGCTCCTGGAGGAAGACTCAAGCTGTTTCTGTTGTACGATGTGATCTGAAGCAAAGGTCAAAACATGTCGAATGCGCAGCTACAGGAAACTCTGGTACAGCTTGGAGGAAAGCTATAAGAAATTCAAAACATTTGAATATTTCCTGGGGCAATGTCGGGTCTATCATTGTAAAAAAAGGCACAGTCCCTCCAAAGCCAGGAGCTGGGGTTAAGGAAACTGTTGCGGAAGTTCCCTGTATGAGACTGGGGAAACATGGCCTGTGTGAGCGGGAAGCAGTGCAGCACGCTCAGGCCTGAGCGATGCCCAGTGCAGGACAGGGGCTACTGCAGCAAACCCCTCGCTTCCCGCCCTCAGCCAGCAACCAGGGCAGGAGGATAAGAAGGCCCAGTCTGCGCTGCGCTCCATGTGCTGAACGAGATCGATGCACGGTGCTCACCTAAATGGCATCATTTTCTCACATTTCCCCAGGATTTATCGGAGATTATTTGCATCTTACAAACTAGATGGAAATGAACTCATGGAAAATATAGTTAGCCTTTTACAGATTTCTACAAAACTAGGTGTAACTGAAGCTTGCTAACACATGTAAGGACAGGAAGCACGTGGGCAGGATCCATGGCATAGGCCCATGCTCTCTTCTTTCAGTTTCCTCTCTGTGCCACAGTCTCTGCCGGGCCTCAGTGCAGCTGCAGAATCTCCTCCCTGGGCCCACGTGCTCTTGCCGTGGGGAACAGGAATGGGCTGGAAAGGGAATCAGATGATGTTAGAAGAAGCTTACAAATGTGAACTAATACCATGGGGCTAGGTCTGTGCAACAATCCCAGTAGAAGCGCAGCTGGGTGCGTCTGGCAGGCTGCACAAGAGACCACGTAGGCCAGTGCTTCAGGCAACGGCGAGGTAGAGAGGGGCACTGGCTGGAAACTAAGTAAGGAGGTTTGGTTCCTCTGTTTAAGATGGTGGAATATACAAATGAGGAACGTGGGAAAGAAGCAGTCACATTAACATCCTCGCAGCATGGACGGCCTCAGCGGGACGATTGCTCTTTTTCTGTCTCCATCTAAGAACCTTTCCACAAATACATTTTTATTTATTTAATTTACTGTAACCTCTTTCCTGTGTAGCAGAGAATGTGCAGGCGAGCTACAATATCAAAATCACCATTTCCTGATAGCACCTGTGACCTCCTGTGCTTCTCAAGGCCGCCCGGTACAGCACAGCCTAACAGCAGACTGGCTCCCGGCTCCTCCAGCACTGCTCATTGCTTCTTGGGCCTGCGTTAGGCTTTTCAGGCTCTTACAATTCCCGCACAGAGCCAAAGCCTGCACGTTCTTTCTAGCTGACAGACTCCTGCATAAATCCCTCTTTGAAAAGTGGCAGTTTGCCCCGGTACACACAGAAAGTGAGCAGCTGTCCCTTTCTGCATACACATTTCAAAATCTGGAACTATAAACGTAAGTCTTTCCCCACCCCCAGTCTGCCGTTCCATGCCTGAGACGGGCTTGCACACGAACTCTGAAAATCATCAAAGAGAGTTCCATGGGCGCAGGAAGTCCTACCCCTCCAGTCTCCCCCACTCCTCTTTAATATCCCTAAATTCCCTCCTCGCCCCTGCTATCAGCTTCCTCCCCCTTTCCTCGCTTCACTTTGGAGGCTCTGGGTCAGATCCTTCCCACTGCATTCCCCAGGCTCGCTCGTCCTTCCCATGAACCCCGAAGTCACACAGCCCTTTCCTGGTGAGAACTGTATGAGATGACGCCAGGAAACAGGGCCTGGCGCTCTGCTAGAGCGGGCTCTTCCATGCATTTACTATCCTTTCCAAAGTTACTCCCGAGTCTCTCCATTTTTCATCTCTTGTTCTAGACTCTTCTTTCCACTGAAAAATGCTCATTTCTTCTGCATTAATATCTCTGAAGTATTTGAATGTCCGTTTCTTATTCCCCTCTCCTAGATATCTTTAGGTCCCTTTGATATAGCCCTCTGTATCAATTTGTTAGCCCTTTTCTGGACTGTCTCTACTCTCTCTATATCTTTCTGGAAGGACAGCCTCCAAAACTGGAGCAGATATGATGCCCAGATAAGGTCTACCAATGTTTTATAAAGAGGCAATTATCTCCTTTTTCATTGGAGCAACACATACAGTGATCTTTAACCATTTTTGAGTCTTTGGAGTAGTGAGATTAAGAAAGGCAATAAATAAATCATTAAGTAACGGCACCTCCAGCAGTGCAGCCCTGCAGCATTAGCACTCAAAGTCAGTGCTTCGAGCAGTGTAGCACATCCCTTTCCAGACAACCTTGCAGCATCAGCACTGGAAGGACTCCTAGTACTGGAGTGACAGCACCTCCAGCAGTACAATGCCTCCCACAGGACTGGAAGGTCAGCACCTCCGGCACTGCAGAGCCTCCCCTAGCACTGGAAGGACAGTGCCTCCAGTGGTGCAACGCCTCTCCTAGTACTGAAAGGACAGCGCCTCCAGTGGTGCAACGCCTCTCTTAGTACAGGAAGGACAGTACCTCCCCTAGCACTGGAAGGTCAGCACCTCCAGCACTGCAGAACCTCCCCTAGCACTGGAAGGATAATGCCTCCAGTGGTGCAACGCCTCTCCTAGAACTGAAAGGACAGCGCCTCCGGCACTGCAGAACCTCCCCTAGCACTGGAAGAATAATGCCTCCAGTGGTGCAACGCCTCTCCTAGTACAGGAAGGTCAGTACCTACCCTAGGACTGGAAGAACAGCACCTCCGGCACTGTAGAGCCTCCCCTAGCACTGGAAGGACACTGCCTCCAGTGGTGCAACGCCTCTCCTAGTACAGGAAGGTCAGTACCTACCCAGGACTGGAAGAACAGCACCTCCGGCACTGTAGAGCCTCCCCTAGCACTGGAAGGACAGTGCCTCCAGTGGTGCAATGCCTCTCCTAGTACTGAAAGGACAGCGCCTCCGGCACTGCAGAACCTCCCCTAGCACTGGAAGGATAGTGCCTCCAGTGGTGCAACGCCTCTCCTAGTACAGGAAGGTCAGTACCTACCCTAGGACTGGAAGGACAGCACCTCTGGCACTGTAGAGCCTCCCCTATCACTGGAAGGACAGTGCCTCCAGTGGTGCAACGCCTCTCCTAGTACTGAAAGGACAGCGCCTCCAGTGGTGCAACGCCTCTCTTAGTACAGGAAGGACAGTACCTCCCCTAGCACTGGAAGGTCAGCACCTCCAGCACTGGAAGGATAATGCCTCCAGTGGTGCAACGCCTCTCCTAGAACTGAAAGGACAGCGCCTCCGGCACTGCAGAACCTCCCCTAGCACTGGAAGGATAATGCCTCCAGTGGTGCAACGCCTCTCCTAGTACAGGAAAGACAGTACCTACCCTAGTTCTGGAGCGACAGCACCTCCGGCACTGTAGAGCCTCCCCTAGCACTGGAAGGATAGCGCCTCCAGTGGTGCAACGCCTCTCCTAGTACAGGAAGGTCAGTACCTACCCTAGAACTGAAAGGACAGCACCTCCGGCACTGTAGAGCCTCCCCTAGCACTGGAAGGATAGTGCCTCCAGTGGTGCAACGCCTCTCCTAGTACAGGAAGGTCAGTACCTACCCTAGGACTGGAAGGACAGCGCCTCCGGCACTGTAGAGCCTCCCCTAGCACTGGAAGGATAGCGCCTCCAGTGGTACAACGCCTCTCCTAGTACAGGAAGGTCAGTACCTACCCTAGGACTGGAAGGACAGCGCCTCCGGCACTGTAGAGCCTCCCCTAGCACTGGAAGGATAGTGCCTCCAGTGGTGCAACGCCTCTCCTAGTACAGGAAGGACAATCTCCAGAAGTGCAATACCTCCTATTCACTGTCAGGACACTAATCACCAGCAATGAAGCACAAACGTCCTGTATAAGAGTGAAATAAACTGCCTACTTAAAGAGAGTATGTGAGTATATGCAACTTAACTTACTCCATTGTAAAATGACTTTGCTAGTTATAAATATCAGCTTTTGCTTTCATTTTCTCTTCCCTTTAACCGCCTGGACAGGAGATGAACTTTACCGACACAACCCACTGCAGGCTTGCCTGCATCAGACTAGGCCCTGCTTTTCTCAGGGAAATCAGAACTAGAAGCTCATTTATATAGCAGGGCAAAATCAAGACAGAAGGAGCATGTCTTGCAATCAAAACAACACTAGCGCTGCAGTCTCGGCCTTAATGAGCTACAACACAAAGTACAGAGCTACACGTGAAAATGAATAAGAGAGAGAATCATCTCGCTTCTAATTAAACTGTGGCAGGTAACTGCTTGGTTAAGTTTTAATCAGTTTCAATCACCTATTGATCAGCACACTAAAACTTCACATAAGAAGGTGAAAGGATGGCTGGGAATCGTCCCCTCTCCAGCCCACAGTAAATAAGACTTCTTATAAACATCAGCTAAACGCTGCCTTCAACAATGCCACCCAAAGCCCTCTGCAAAATTACTTTAACTAACAAGCAGAAATTTATCAGCTTCAACCAGAATCAATGTGGAAAATCAATTCCAACACTGGTCGTGTCTAAAGGGGCTGCTGGGCAATTTAAGGAAATGACTCCATGTCCATGCCTCTGCTTTAATTGTACACTTTCATCAAGGAGGCTGCGGCTGCAGTCTCCGCCCCTGGCTCGGCTCTCTCCAAGCTCCCATTTCTGCCATAATGGTCCAATGTTTTTATTATTCCTTGAAATAGATTTTGCATGCTTTAATCTTTAATCCCGTTGTTACACTGAGCCAAATATAACATTTTTAAATACATACATTTCCTTTCTTGACTTTCTTGTATGGTCGATGACATGTGGCCCCTTGTCTTTAGTAACCTACAAATAAGCTTTTCAAATGTTCTCCTCAGCTGTCCGTGCTGTATTCACACTTTGAATGAATCAGTGAGACAGCTGCAAGGGGCTCTGACTCAGCACAATGTTGGGAGTGACTCTGTCAGACACTGGGATCTTTCAATACTAAATTCTTCTCAGGATTGAAATAAAAGAACAAGAAATCGAAAACGTATTGATTTTATTTTAAACTGGCAGCCAAATGATGCAAAAAAAAAAAAAAAATTAGGTCTTACCTTCGATAATTTTCATTCCTGTAGTACCAAGGATCAGTCCAGACTCCTGGGTTTTGCCTCTGCACCAGCAGATGGAGACAGAGGAAGATTTGACTGGCTCTGCCATGTATACCAGGGTGCCACCCACAGCCTGTCAGTATTACGCCATGTCAAGGCAGAAGAATTCTCAACCCAAACTATGTACAGGAAAGGCAACCAAACCTATGGATCACTGACCCCAACAAGAACTACAGACCCAGAAAAAGGGTTACAAACAGCAAGGAAACCCGCAGAGCAGAGTACAAAGAAAAATAAACAGCAGTAGCAGACTCTCCCCAACTTTAATGCACATAGCGGGAGGGACTCTGGACTGATCCTTGGTACTACAGGAACGGAAATTATCGAAGGTAAGACCTAATTTTCTTTTCCCTGTTTGTACCGGATCAGTCCAGACTCCTGGGATGTAACAGAGCTGCACATAAAAGGGATGGGAGCCGGAGAGACCCGCTCGCAATATGCCTACCCCGAAATTTCCCTCACTCGGATCTTGTACATCGAGCCGGTAGTGCCTCGCAAAGGTGTGCAACGTCTTCCAAGTTGCAGCTCTGCAAATCTCTTGCGGAGACACTTGATGGCACTCAGCCCAGGAAGCCGCCTGGGTCCGAGTGGAGTGCGCCTTGACGCCGACTGGTAGAGGCTTGCCATAAAGCAAGTAGGCAGAGTTGATGGCCTCTTTCAGCCACCGAGCAATCGTGGTCTTGCAGGCCATACTACCCCACTTTGGACCACTCCAGAGAACAAAAAGATGATCCGAGACACGAAAAGGATTAGTAACTTCCAGATAACGCAGAAGTGCCCTCTGAACATCCAACTTCCTCAAATCCCTCGAAAGAGGATCCAAACGATCCAAATTGGCAAAAGAAGGAAGTTCCACAGACTGAGTCAAATGAAGAGAGGACACCACTTTCGGAAGAAAAGATGGTACTGCCGTAAATTAACCCCAGCCTCGGAGATCCTCAAGAAAGGATCCCGGCATGATAATGCCTGAAGTTCTGAAACCCGATGCTGATGAAATTGCAATAAAAAATACTACCTTCAACGTGAGGTCCTTTATAGTCGCCCTCTTCAAGGGCTCGAAAGGAATCGTACACAAGGCCTTAAGAACCACATTCAAATTCCAGGATGGACAGGGAGAACGCACCGGAGGGCATAAATGCTTCGCCCCACGAAGAAACAGAGAAACATCGGGGTGCGCCGCCAACGTCACCCCGTCAATAGCCCCCCTAAAACAGCCCAGGGCTGCCACCTGCACCCCACAAGGAACTACAGGACAAGCCCTTGGTCAAACCGATCTGGAGAAATGCTAGAATGCCGGGAATTGATGCCCTAGTGGGAACAATATGACGCTCAACGCACCATGACTCGAAAACCTTCCAGACCCGTACATAAGATCGTGACGTCGACACTTTGCGCAACCTCAGAAGAGTGGTCACCACCCCGTCTGAGTATTCTTTTCCTTTCAGACGCCTCCTCTCAAAAGCCATGCCGCTAGACAAAAGTGATTGACCTGATCAAAACAAACAAGCCCTTGATGAAGAAGGTTCGGAAGCCGTGGGAAACGCAGCGGACCCTCTACCGCTTGATTGAGCAGGTCCGCGAACCACGGCCAGTGAGGCCACTTGGGAGCGACCAAGATTACCTCCGATGGATGTGTGTCTATGCGACGAAGCACCTTGCCGATTAGGGGCCATGGCGGAAAGACGTACAGGAGTACTGTCGTCGGCCAATCCAATGCCAGGGCATCCACGCCCTCTGCCCCGGTGTCCCTTCGATGAGCAAAGAAGCATGGTGCCTTGGTATTCTTGAAAGTGGCCATCAGATCCATGCATGGAGTGCCCCAGCGGTCGCAGATGAGCTGAAAGGCCCTGTCCACTAGTTCCCACTCTCCGGGATTGAGTTGATTGCAACTTAGAAAGTCCACGTACACATTGTCAACCCCCGCTATGTGGCACGCAGCTATATTGGTCAGGTGAAGCTCTGCCCAATGAATCAACAGTCGAGCTTCCAGTGCCACCGGGCGACTCCTGGTTCCGCCCTGCCGATTGATGTAGGCCACTGTGGTCGCATTGTCGAACAGCACTCTTACCAACTTCCCCCGAGACAGGGGAAGAAAAGCCTGCAGAGCTAGATGCACTGCTCTGGTCTCTAACCGATTAATCAACCATCGAGACTCCTCCAGAGACCAGAGCCCCTGAACCGATTGCCTTAAACAAACGGCTCCCCAGCCAGAGAGGCTGGCATCTGTGGTGACCACCATCCATTCCAGCACCATCAATGGGACGCCCCGGTGTAGATTGTCCGAACATAGCCACCAACCTAGGCTGGCACGAGCGGCCCCTGCCAGGGGCAGAGGAAGGTAGAACTGTTCGGAACTGGGATTCCCAACGGGAGAGGAGGGCCGACTGCAAGGGTCGCATGTGTGGGAATAACCACGGCACCAATTCCAGCGTTGAAGCCATGGAACCAATTACCTGTACGTAATCCCAGACAGTCGGGATATGTTGCTGAAGCAAATTTGTAACATGGCCCTGCAACTTGAGACCGCGATCCAAGGTAAGGTAAACTCTTCCCTGATGCGTGTCGAACAAAACTCCCAAAATCTCCAACGATTGGGATGGGACTAAATGACTTTTGCCTAAATTGACCACCCAACCGAGAGATCTCAATAACTGTAGAACCCTGTGAATTGCCGAGTGACACAGGCTTTCGGACTTCGCCCGAATCAACCAATCGTCCAGGTATGGATGAACAAACAAGCCCTCCCGGCGAAGTTGGGCTGCAACTACCACCATAATCTTTGTAAAATGTCCTGGGAGTGGTTCCCCAGGATGAAAAATCTCAGATATTTCTGGTGGTCCTCCCGGATCCCTATGTGCAGATACGCCTCCGTCAGGTCTAGAGAAGCCAGAAACTCTCCCGGCCGAATGGAAGCGATAACCGACCGCAACGTCTCCATGCGAAAACGGGGGATCTGAAGGCATTTGTTGACCTGCTTTAGATATAGGATGGGGCGGAAGGAACCTTCCTTTTTTGGAACGATGAGGTATATGGAATAACGTCACCTTCGTTGTTCTGGTGGAGGCACCAGAACGATTGCTCCCAGATCTAGGAGTCGATGCAAAGTGTTTTTGACTGCTTGTCTTCATACCCGCACGGGGGATATCAGAAACCGTGGGCTGGGACGACGTGCAAAATCTAAAGCGTAACCGTGTCTTATTACTGAAAGAACCCATTTGTCTGATGTAATTGTGGCCCACTCCTCGTAAAACAGAGAGAATCTGCCCCCTACCGTCGGTATCAAAGAATGGACCGGCCGGACATCATTGCGCAGGCTTGCCACCTGAAGATGTCTGGGTGACCAGAGGTCTTCCAAAACGCCGACCACGCAAAGGCTGGGACCAAGACTGCTGACGTGACGGAGTGGGCTGAAAGGATGACGTGGCTTTACGAGCCGGTCGAGACTTACGAGCCCCTCGAAATAGAGATCGTGCCGAGAAGGATCCCGGGATCGTGTTCTGTCCTCCGGTAGCCGGTGAACCTTATTCTCGCCCAGGGACTGGATCATAACCTCCAGCTCTGTCCCAAAGAGTAGTTTCTCCTTAAAAGGCAACGACCCCAAACGGGATTTAGAGGCTCCGTCCGCCGCCCAATTGCACAACCACAACAGCCTGCGTGCCGACACTGCCGATACCATGGAGCGAGCGGAAGTGCGCAGAAGATCATGAAGGGCATCAGCACTATAGGCCACTACCGCTTCAAGGCACCTGCTTGCCGAGCTTCTTCAGAAAGGTCCTCATTGGCCAACAATTGTTGGACCCAGCGAAGATCCGCTCTCAGGACAAAATTGCTACACAACGCCGCCCAAACACCTAGAGCGGAGACTTCAAAGATCTTCTTAAGTTGCACCTCTAACTTTCGATCCTGAAGGTCTTTAAGAGCTGTGGCTCCCGTAACTGGAATAGTGGTCCTCTTCGTCACCGCAGAAACCGCAGCATCCACCTTCGGAACCCGAAGCATATCCAATGCATCCTCAGGCAGAGGATAAAGTTTGTCCATAACCTTCGTGACCTTCAACCCCAGATCTGGGGTATCCCATTCATGAAAAAGGTCAGTAGCTGAAAAATGAAAAGGAAAAGCTGTAGGAGGACCACTCAGGCCCAACAACACTGGGTCCATTGACCCCAAGCGAGACTCTTCTAGTGGCGCAGCAATTCCAAACTCTTCCAGGATTGCAGGGATTAAGGGACCCAGCTCACCTCTACGGAACAGGCGAACCACCCTAGGATCGTCGCCCTCCGCAACCTGACTCTGCCTTGCAGGTCCATGCGGCTGATCGCCAACTCCGTCCACCTCCCTCGGGGGCAGGGTAGGCTCATCCGGATCCTCCGGCTCTGGGGATTCAGTGTCCGAGTCCATTTCCGCCCGGGGCGGGATAGCCCTCAAAGGACGTTGAGCCTTGGCTGACAAGCTCGGGTCCAGCGACTGAATTCGCCGCTTGGGGTGGGGGGGGGGGGGGGGGAGAAGGCGCCTCGGAGCCCCCCTTAGAACCATGTCGCTTTGAAGCCTTGCGAGCCTTAAAGGCTCTGTGCATGGCCAAAATAAAATCAGACGAGGACGAACAGGAGCCCTCTGAATCTGTTCCTGTATCGTCATGCAGGCCTCCTACAGTAGCCGATGCTGCCGGAACGCCCCTCGGAGTTATCTGCTGCAGGGAGAGGGGGGGCGGTAAATCACCATCCCCCACCACGATCGGAGCCACCAGAGACATGGCCCCCAAAATGGCGGTGTTTCCCGCGCTTCCCTGCAGCGATCTGTGTGAGGCGGCAGGCAGCTCCCCAATGGCGATCGCCATCGAGCTGCGCCGTACCAGCACCCCCCGACTGCCCGCGATATCCCCTCACCTCCGGGGATGCAGGTCGAACAAAGGCCCTCCCACGAGAGGCGAGAGCGTACTGCCCCACAAGCGCTGCATGCTGGACTGTGTGGCATCGGGGAGCCGGACCAACCCGATCAAAACCAAGCCGAAATGGAGGAGGAAAAGGGAAAGGAACCCCCCCCCCCCCCACCGAAATGGATTGCTGCGGCAACAAAGATACCGCGAGAGACCCGCCAGAAAAGAAGAGACTTTTCTGTTTAAAAAAAAAAAAAAAAAGTGCTTGTTAACCTTCTCCGCTGTCCAGCGGCGGGTTCTGAAACGGTCTGGTTGGGGTGAGTGATCTGGGCTCCCCGGTATCACCCCAGCTGGGCTGCCCAACAGGCAAAGGTAGGGTGCTCGACCCTTAGCCAAAGCAGCCTGCAGAACCAGGGGGGTTGGTCCCCTCAAGACCTCCCAACCACCTGTGAGGCTAAGACCTGGAGCCGTTCGCACTCCTGAAAGACTTTTTTTTTTTTTTTTTTTTTTTTAAACAAAACTTATCTAATTTTACCCTTACTTTAAGTTCTTTTTTTTTTTTTTTTTTAAATCAAGTCAGATTGTGAGTGGTGCCCCCGGACCATCTGCTGGAGACAGAGTAATACTGGCAGGCTGTGGGTGGCACCCTGGTATATATGGCAGAGCCTGTCAAATCTTCCTCTGTCTCCATCTGCTGGTGCGGAGGCAAAACCCAGGACTCTGGACTGATCCGGTACATACAGGGAATCCCAAATCCCTCTTTTTAAGCGCTGACATTTTAATGACCCAGATCACAAAAAAACTGTGCACACAATACACACAAGAGGACCTGGTCTGAAAGTCATGGGGGCAGACTTAGAAGTAACATAATGAAATATTTCTTCTCAGGGAGGGGTTGGATTCAAACAACAAACAAAATAAGTGTAGAGGATCCTCCAGAGAAGGGAACGCCAGTAATTCAGAACATGCCAGCTTATTATCTATATTCTGAATACTTTATTAATCTATTTTTAAAAGTAATACCATGGAAGATCCTGACTGCCACTCCCCTCCACCACTGGACACTATGCACAAAATAAGAGGCTGTCTGAACTCCTTCAGTGGAGCAAACTACCAGCAGATGAGTCTCACAGCACAGCATAGTTATGTGGTGCCAGAGCAGATCGACTGAGAAATATTTATTTTATTTATTTATTTAAAAGCTTTTATATACCGATGTTCATGTGCTGGTACATATCACGACGGTTTACATAAAACCAAAGTTGGAAATTACATCGAACAATCGAACATTATATCAAACAAGAGGGTACAAATAACAGGTCTAACATCATGAGAACTTACAGCTAACGCTGAGAACATAGATAGAGCTGAAGACGATTTAGGATTAAAATTAACATTATTATTACAAATAATAAATAAATAAATAAATAAACAACGATCAACAAAGTCGGAATTACAACCGACTTAATAAACATGGGTGAAGATTGAAGTAAGTGGAGCCAAACAGGAGAATTAAGGGCTACGGCATCGTAGTTCTAACGTGATGGGGTATGAAATGAGTGAATCAACCCTAGGGAGAGACCTTTAAGTGAAGGCTTTTGTAAAAAGCCAAGTTTTTAGCTTCTTTCTGAACGTTCGACTACAGAGATATGCAGACTACAGAAATATGCAGAAATATGGGAAGATAAATAATGCCGGGTTTAAGCTGAAAACATGGTGACATAAAATAAGAGGCTCTTCCATGTGATGCAGCAAAGGCAGACTTCCATGCTAACCTGCAGGAAGACGAGTACTCGCAGAGAAACACAACAGCCACCTAGGAGCTTCATGCTCAATACTCTATGTTTACATAGCAGAGCGCCATCCAAGGCCACCCAGAGCAGCCACATACAGCACAGAAAACAGCCGGAATAAATCTACAGATGGTGAGCCTTTGGAACCTGCCGGTGAAATATTTTACAAAAAAGCAATTTAAGTAAATACCCAAGTGCTGCAGTGTACAGATATTTCCTCTGCTCTTCCGCAGCCAAGATTATTTTCCATCATATATAAACCAGCAGAGGGAAAACAAATGTAGCCGGCACTTTATCACCACTGCTGATGTAACCATTTAATTAGGCAGCAAATTCAAAGAACAAATTTTGACTTGTTTGCTATTTAAAAGAAAGCAGAAGGACGGATCGCACAGCACTGACAGTTCCTTCCAAGGCTTAATTGGTTTTGCAAGAAAGTTGTAGTCAATAAATGAGCTTATGTAGCACAGTTTAGCACTTCCACAACTGTCCAAGGTGACGAGAAGAAAGCACTGCATGCTGCTCAGACCCGACTCATGGGAGGGGCCGGAGCTCTAACCCAGGACCGCAATCTCCAAGATCTCATTTCCTTTTTACAACTCCAGCTGAGGAAGATCCAGGACAGGATACTGGAAGGGATATTTAACCAAAGGGTGCTGAAACTATGGAACATTCCCCAATAAAAGCAGTCACGACTACTATATTATATCAATTTAAAAGCTACTTGCCAGAGATAAGAATTTATCCAGAGATTCAGAGCCATTTCCCATGATTGGGGGTTAAGAAAGAATTATTTCAGATAGACCACGTCGGGTTTTTTGCCTTCTCATGGAATACGTGATCTGCTACAAGGAGTTACGGTGGTGGGGCCGCAAAGCAATAGCGATCATAATGCAATCAAATGTGACAATCACTGAAGGGAAGACATTAAGTATAATTACTGCAGTAGCCCATCACTTTATAAAGGGAGACTATGACAGAATGAGGAAATTAGAAAAAACTAAAAGGAGAGTGCACGAGGCACGGACATGGTATATATATTCTGGTTTTTAAACAAAGTGTCAAAATGCCGTAAAAACCACTAATATGGGGGGAAGTGACGTCACCCGATGCAGCCAGACGTGTGAGCTGGAAGCTCCTGCCTTACCCCCTCGTTAAAGCATTTTAGACGGCTTTCCTTGGTTCTCAAACACCGAGTGCTAGCGTGCTTAAGTAGGGGATGACGACAAAGAAGAAAGCAATAGATTTAAAAGTCTTCTCCTACGACGCATCCGGATCGCGTTTCGCGGCCCTGCGGACTCTAGCAGATTCGAACGCACCCAAAATGGCCGCCGCTCTAGCTGACTCCCACGCGGAGACGATGGGGACGCCCGGGGCGGATCGCAGTCCTACCATTGCGGATTTTCAGCTCTGGTTCCAAGAGATCCAGAAAGATATTCAGTCCCTGCGGTCTGACATGAAGGGAGCACTTGCCGATTTTAAAACGGAGCTTCTGGAGCTTGGAAAGCGTGTAGAGGATACGGAGGGCCTGATGGAAGATCAAACTGCGGATATTTCCTCTCTTAAATCTGATGTGGCTGAGTTGCGGCAACATAATGAAGATCTAGCCCTCAAATTGGAAGATTTGGAAAACCGCTCACGGCGGTCTAATATTCGATTTCGTGGCGTCCCTGAAATTGAGGGGTTTGAAGATGCAGGCCTTGTGGTGCGTAAAATTTGTAAAGCCATTTTAAATGCTAGGGACGAAGAGGAATCCCTCTCGGATGCTGATGTGGTTCTGGACCGGGCACACCGTTCTTTGGGGGCACCTAGGAAAAATGTTCCTCGTGACATTATTGCTTGCATTCATAGCTATGCCCTCAAGGACAAAATTATGCAGCAAGCTCGCAAGATGGGCAAGATTTCCTGGGAGGGGCATGAGATTGCTCTTTACAGTGATCTTTCACCGGCCACGCTTAAGAAGCGCCGAGACCTGCAAATGGTGACCTCTTTTTTACGCCGGGAGAATATTCGCTACCGCTGGTTATACCCTTGTGGTTTAGCATTTACTATCAGTGGGACCACGTCTCGTATAACATCTGAGGCTGAGGCCTGTCCGTTACTAGAGCCCCTGGGCTTTGTGAGTTCCCCGGCGCCTGCAGCGATGCGCCCACCCAGGGATCCTGTCAGCAAACCGAAATGGCAGCGGATGGACAAGCGGGGTTCCAGGCTGAAGCGTCGGTCGGGGGATCTTGGTGTCGCCCTGGAGGAACCCACCTGAACGGAGACTTTTGCTGTTCCATCAGCTTCCTAAGTTTGTTGGACTGCTCTTATTTGAGTGTTATTTGAGCGGTTTGCGTGATCGAACCTGGACTGCCTTTGATTTTTTCCTTTTTTCTTTATTATATTAACGAGGGTAGGGGGCTGTAGGTTGCACTCCCTCCATGGAACACCATGTTTATGGTGGTGCCTATATATTGTGGGGTTGGGGAAGAGAAGTTTGCTCTTTTTTTTTGTTTCTTTATCATTGTTGTGCAAGAATCCTGAGGACTATTGAAGGACATGGGTGGTATGGTGGGTTGTGTTTTATGCAGATTCTTCCTGTTCAGATTTTTGGGCATGGTTATTTGTTTGGTTACTCGAGAGGGAAGGGGAGGGTTTTATTTACTTATGGCAGGGGTTAAATTTGTATCCCTAAATGTTAAAGGGTTGAATTCCCCTTATAAGCGATCAGTCTTACTCAAAGAGCTGCTTTCACTTAAGGCGTCTATTGCATTTATCCAGGAGACTCACCTGCGTAAGTGTGATGAGCGGTTGGTTCGTGCTCCACAATATGACCCTATTATATTTGCTGCTAACACCCCTGCTCATAAGTATAATGGGGTGGGAATTTTTATTGATAAGGGCTTGGGGGCTCAGGTGGAGTCCACTTATCGAGATGCCCAAGGGCGCTTCCTTATTGTCCATGTCCGCATTAGTGGGGAACTTTTGATTTTGGTCAATGTGTATTGCCCTAATGTTTTGCAAAGGGAGCTATTTCGGGAGCTGGATTCTTTATTGCTTAGTTCTCCTTGTGGGAAGTTAGTGGTAGGGGGCGATTTTAATTTAGTGCTTAATCCGCTGATTGATTGCTCCAAATTGGGTGCTCACCGTTCTGCGGTGGATAGAAAGGCTCTGTGTCGTTTTATGGACCACTGGAATTTGACTGATATATGGCGTGAGCAGCATCAGGCCGATAGAGATTATACCTATTATTCCTCCCCACATGATTTATATACTAGAATTGACCTTTTTTTGATTGATAGTTCTCTTCGGAGTACTGCCTCCTCTTCGGGGGTGGGTTGCATTTCCTGGTCCGACCATGCTCCAATTTGGTGGGTCGGCTCAGGGTTTCGGGACTCCTCTGGTTATCGACCCTGGAAGTTGAATGATTTCTTGATAAAGTCTCGAGAGACTGAGCTGCAAGTTCGAACGGCCATTTCCGATTATTTTCAACTTAATCCTGCTACTGATACTTCCCCGGTGGTTAGATGGGATTGTTTTAAAGCTGTATTACGGGGCAAACTTATATCCCTTGCTTCATTTCACAAACGGGACAGGGAACAGAAGCGGCAAGCCTTGGTGGTTCAATTGCACACTTTTGAGCGGGAACATCAACAGGCTCCCTCCGCTACCTTACTTTTGCGAATTAAGGAGACACGTTGCCGGATGCAGTCCCTTGATTTGGCAGAGGTGGCTCACAAGTTAGATTTAGCCAAGCAGACTCATTATGAGCATGGCAATAAAGCTAGTCGCTTACTAGCCCATACCTTAAAGTCTAGAGTTTTTCAGTCACAGATTACGCAGATTCACAGCTCTGAGGGTGAACTGCTTACTGAAGTGGAACAAATCCGGACCCGATTTAATCAATTTTACACTGAGCTTTATGCTAAGGACCCTAATATTGAGGAGGAGGGCATTGACGCTTTTTTGGCTGATGTGTCCCTCCCGAGATTGGATTCAGGGGTGGCAGAATGTCTGGGTGATCCCGTCACAGCGGCGGAGGTCCTGGATGCTATATCTGATTTGAAGCCCGGGAAGGCTCCAGGCCTCGATGGCTATACCCCGTTGTTCTATAAAAAGTTTAGGGATCTCCTTGTGAGCCCTTTAGTGGACTTCTTTAATTATCTCCGCCTGGGTGGCCAATTGTTACCCTCCTCCAATAGGGCAGGTATCTCGGTTATTCCCAAACCTGGCAAAGATCCCACCCATTGTAGTTCATTTCGGCCGATTTCCCTTATTAATGTGGACTTAAAACTGCTGGCTAAAGTGTTAGCTAAGCGTCTAAATTTCATTATTTCCATGTTGATTCATGATGACCAGGGTGGGTTTATGCCTGGTCGCACTGCGGGTGATAATGTTCGGAAGATTGTCAATCTTATGTATATTGCCCGGAGGCTTAAACGCCCCTCAGTTTTGTTTGGAGTTGATGCTGAAAAAGCATTTGACCGAGTTCATTGGCCCTTTCTTTTTAAGGTTTTGTCTAAAATGGGAGTGGATGCGTATTTTCTTCGTTGGATTCGGGCTCTGTATGCCTCGCCCGCCGCCTGCTTAAAGATTAATGGCGGTTATTCAACGGATTTTGAGGTGCGGAGGGGCACACGTCAGGGATGCCCTCTGTCGCCTCTTTTATTTGCCCTCAGTATTGAACCCTTGGCGGAACGAATCCGGCAGAATAGACTGATTCGAGGTATCTTTATTGGGGGAGACCAGCATAAGATTACTTTATATGCTGACGATATATTATTCACCCTCACGAATCCTGATCAGTCCCTTCCTGCTGTGATCCAGGAATTAGAGGCATATGGGAGAGTATCCGGTTTTAAAATTAACACTACTAAATCAGAATTGTTGCCTGTCTATCTTAGCTTAGAGGCTGAGCAACGCCTTAAGGGCCTATTTCCATTCCAGTGGGCCTCTAAAGCCATCAAATACTTGGGGGTTTTGTTGGGCCCTGCTTTTGAGACGCTCTTCTCCTTAAACTATCCTCCCATGTTTAAACAATTGGTCAATGACCTCGGTCGTTGGGACAGGCTTACTGTGTCTTGGCTGGGGCGTATAGCCGCCGTAAAAATGTCCCTATTGCCAAAGATTGGTTATCTTTTTCAGACATTGCCATGCCCCGTGCCCTCGAGTTATCTTCGTATTTTACAGAGGAAAGTCTTTCATTTTATTTGGAAAAGAAAGCCTCCACGGGTGTCTCGGACTGTCCTTTATCAACCTAAGGTTCAGGGGGGGCTAGGGGTCCCGAATTTTCTTAAATATTATGTTGCAGCCCATCTTAAGGCAATTGTTGAATTTCATAATACGACCACTGGTAAACAATGGGTTGCAATTGAAGAGGGCATGATGAATGACTCTTTGCTCCGTGAATTTTTTTGGTCTTTTGATATTCGACTGCCTTTCATAAATGTAATCTCTCCCTGCACTGCATTAACAATGGCGATTTGGAGGGCCTGGCGTTCTCGGATAGTGGGCCCCAGGGGTTATGTTTTTTCTACAGCTATTCGTCGTTGTGCGGCCTTCCCTGCGGGGAGGGATGGGAAGGTGTTTTCACATTGGGTGACGAAAGGCCTTACTACCCTGGGACAGGTTTGGAAGGGGGATACTATTATGTCTTTTGATGATCTTAAAACGCGGTTCCTCCTTCCCTCTACGGATTATTTTGCCTATGGCCAATTGCGACATTTTTTGTATTCCAAGGAGGTGTTCCCGGATATGCTTAAGGGGAAATCTTTATTTGAGGGTATGTGTGACAAAGCGCACCAGGTGCGGGGAGTTATTTCTAAACTTTATGGTGTCCTAAACACAGTGAGTGACTACTCCGCAAAATTTCTCCTGGCCTGGGAGAAAGACCTGGGCATTGCAGTCCCGGCAGAGGATTGGGACCAGTGCTTTTTGCGGACCAGCCGGAGTACTCTCTCGGCCTCCCTAGTGGAAAATAGTTATAAAGTTTTAGTACGATGGTATTATACGCCGGTTCGACTGGCTAAAATGTTCTCTGGCAGAAGTCCTCAATGCTGGAGAAACTGTGGACAGCTTGGCGACTATTTTCATATGTGGTGGTCTTGCCCTGTCCTCCGGCCTCTGTGGCATCAGCTAGAGAGCTGGCTCAGTGAGGTGCTGCTTACCCCAGTAACATTATCTCCCCAAATTGCGCTTTTGAATTTTCCTGTGGATACGTTGCCTAAATCTCAATGCTCCTTTGTGAAGGCAGCTCTCATGGCCCTACGGGGGGTCCTAGCTCGTGATTGGCGAAGTGCCCACGTGCCCCCGTTTGATAGTGTTTTGAGGCGCCTTCACTGGGTATACTACATGGAGAAATTAACTGCAATTAAGTATGATCGCTTAGCGCGTTTTGCTGCACCTTGGAAATGGTATCAGCAGTGGCAACTGTCCCATTGTCAGGTTCCTCTTTGAGCATACCTTTCCACCGGCGTTCGATGGTTGGGACTGCCCCCTTTGGGTTTTCTTATGCTACTATAGCCCTGAGTGCGGCTTTGTATTTGGCTGTGGGGATACTGGGGATTTTTATTGCTGCCCATGATTTTGTTTCATATGTTTTTCATTTCTGCACAACGTTTTTCTTTTGCTATTTACTTCTCTTCCTTGGGGGGGGGAGGGGGGGTTGGGTGTGGTTTTGTTAATGTTAAAAAGACGGGGTTGCTCTGATGTGATGGATGTATTGCCTATATTATGATTGTTCTTTTTCTTTGTATAATTTTTATTTCATGTATTGGCTATGCCTCTTTTTTTATTGATGACTACCCTGTGAATAAACAGTTTATTACAAAAAAAAAAACCACTAATATAATCAATAATGTGCTTTTAAGAAAGGACCATCATAATAAGCACTACCGGTATTCATCAGCATACCTTCATTGTTTTTTCTTTAATCACTGGTCCAAAATCTATTTTTTGGTATATATTTCTTATTACAAATAAAATTATTATAGATCAATTTAACTTATCTTTTATACTGAGTAAATTTATTGTGGACATTCCTTTTTCTTCAATAAATATCCAATGTTTGCATCACAGCCTCAATGGTCACATCCAGACATGCGAGTTTCGAAAGACTGTCCCTGCATCAGGGGTATCTTTATAGTGAAGCTTCCATATTATTTAGCATTTGAACGTTTATAGAGCAAGCTGGATGCCATGTTCGAAACACGTGTGTCGGGTTACAACCATTGAGAAGAAGAGAGGCTGGCCATATAGACAGACATAGTTTAATGGTGAAGAAGCAACATGGTTTTAACAAAGGGAAGTCTAAGATTTATTTGAACATGAAAGTTAACAATGTAGATAAAGGTGAGCAGTTGATATAAGATCCCATGGAAATGTTCTCAAAGGACTCCTCACTCCCAATATGCTTTTCGGCTCCAAGTACCTCCAGTTAAGAAATGTCAACATAAGACTTTTCAATCAGTCTTTTTCTATATCAGCTCCACTACTGTGAAATGAGCTCCCTCCGTATATTAGAGAGGAAGCAGATCTGTTGAAATTTCGCCGTTTGCTAAAACTTGGCTGATGGTATCAAAGTTCTCTTCTAAATGAGAGAGATGATTAGGTCTTGTGGCCGTGAAAAAACCTGGCTCAGGATGTGAGAGTTCTCTGTTTTATAGATGACTTGAATCTTCTGAAGCCAAAATGGTGCATCCCTCATTTTTAGAGGTGGGTGGTATTATTATGAAGATGGTGTCTTATCTACTATAAAAATGTGGCGTTGGTGGGGGTAATACGGAGGTGGTGATGAACATGCTCTAAGACATGTGGACTAGGCGGGTAGTAACATGGAAGTGGTGTGGGATTTATTATACTTTGCTGTGTTTTATGTTTATTTTGTTTTATTGCTTTTAATATATGTACATCACTTCGAAAATTTTTATTGTAAAAATTGGAAAGCAATTAAATTTGTATAAATAAAATAAATAAATAGTGAGTTGGATTTTTAGAAGGGATTTGACAAAGTCCCTCATGAGAGACTCCTTATGAAATTAAAAAGTCAGCAGCTCCTATTGTGGATTGAAATGCAGGAAACAGAGAAGAGGCCTAAGTGGTCAGCTTTCCAAAAGGAGAACGGTCATTAGTGGACGGGTTCTGGGCCCTGTGCTGTTTAACAAATTCATAAACGATGTGAAAAAGGAAACCGAGAGATCAAATCTACAAACGACACAAAACTATTCAAAGTTGTTAAAACATCAGCGGATTATGAGCTTAGGAAGGACCTTGTGAGGGTAGGAGCCTGAGCAACTGAATAGCAGATGCAATTTAATGTGATGTAAATGTGGAAAAATGATCCCAAGCACGGGTACACACGGTGCTGGGCTCTCCACCCAGGAAAAGGGCCTTGGAGTATCCTCCGCTCGGTGGAATAATCGGAAAAGGAATGGAGAATAAAACAGAAAATATCACATTGCCTCCGTTTCAATCCAAGTGTGACTGCCCCGTCTCAAAAACGAAATAGTGGAACTAAAAAAGATGCACAGGAGGGGGGGATGGAAGCTGCCTCTTATGATGCGAGGCTATGCTGGCTAGGACTCTTCAGCCTGGAAAAGAGAAGGCCGACAGGGGACGTGCTAGAAGTTTATAAAGTCACGCGTGGGTGGAATGGGTACATACAAGACGCTTATTTACCCTTTCAAATCATATTAAAAGAAGAGGGCACGCCGTGAAACTAACAGCAGCAGAATGAAAGCAAATCATAGAAAGTGCACTGAGTGCACAATCAAGCTGTGGAATCTGTTGCCAGAGAACATGGTCGAGACCATTAGCCCAGCGAGGTTCAAAAGAGGCTAGGACAAGTTCCGGGAGGAGCAGCCAGTTAGTCAGGGGAAAGCTGCTGGCACTACCCCTGGAAGTAAGAGGAATTAGATCTACTTTACGGGCTCTTCTGGGCACTTGGGATGCAGACAGGATGCTGGGCTGGATGGATCAGAGTCTGCCCCAAACTCTTTCTTATCCCATAGAAAGAGAGTTGTTAGGTGATCAAGAGGAGCCTGCACCCAATGGACTTCAGGTAACCGTGGGCAAACCTTTTAATCTTTCTTCTTAATTGCTAAATTGCTTTTAAAACCACAATCGAGGTCAAGACTAGATTGCTCAAGGGAATTGCCAGAGTGTTACGCAGCTCTTCACCGGCCTAGACTGCTGGTCTCAGTCCAGGTTATCTTCCGATTCAGCCCCTCACCCACGGAGGTGAATCCTTCCCGAGTGCCTGCAGCTATGGCTTGTGCTGCTGCTGCTGCCCGTTGCATAAAGGGAGGTCTTTGGCTTCCACCAATGTCCATCTAGTACCTTGCAAGCGGTTACTTTAGGAGTTTCATATGTTTTCCTCGTCTCCGATAATTCCTCATTATCCTGACCAGTAAAGTGGGAGAAAGTCGAGAAGCTTAGGGAAATCCAATGGCACTGAGCATGTCTGATCCCCCACAGGGGCAGAGCCTGGCCCCCTGCGGCACAGGAAACGTGTTGTAAATGCTTCCTGCTCCTCAGTATTACCCCTGCCCCGCTCCTTGCTGTACCAAGCTTCCCCCTGCCTCCTAGGATTTGTATTTGATAGCAGACGAAGGGGCAGAACCAAGAGTGGATCAGCAACCAAAGTCCTCCTGCTCTTATCTACACCTTCCCACACTGCCTGACCGGTACCGAACCAGCTCATGCATCGCTTTTCAGGCCAACCTTGGCCCAATCTCAGGCCGGGGGGAAAATGGCTCCTTTTGAAGGGCACATTTATATATATTTTACATTTCCTTCATTTCAGGGGGGATGTTTTGCTGCTTTTTATTACCTTTCCTGTTGCAGTGCAGGGGCTGCATTTGTCACGGCTTTATTTCTTTTTTTTATGACAATATAATTATACTTCAGAAAGACACTTGATTACTGTGTGTGGCAAGAGCTGTCCTCAGATAGCGCTTAGGCCAATATTGCTACACAAACAACTTTTCAGTCAATTGAGCTGAGTGGAAAATCAATACGCAGCAGCCATGTTTCTAACAGGAACTTGCTGAACGTAAAGGTTTCATCTGCTCCTGGGCTCTTTACAAAAATAATTCACTGGTGCTTTGATTACAACAAAGAAAAGAAATCTTGCGTTGGTTCAAGTTGGTATTTTTATTCCTAAAACTCTCTTCCTCAAAGGGGAACGGACCGATGGGTAAAGCAGAGAGGGCAGGCTGGGCAGCCCCAGATTGCACACAGGTTGTCAGAAAGTTTAGAGAAGGTGTGAACGAGTTTTGGGAGGCCGGGTCCAGAGAGAGTTATTTTGGTTCTTCCAGGTAACTCGGACTGCCCACTGTCAGGCAGGACGCTGGGCTGGGCGGACCTTGCTCTGACCCAGCATGGCTTTCTGTTATCTCGAGCCCGGCCCTTGCCACCGACTCAGAACAAAGCATTTACTTGTAAGAGCTCAGTTTCTCCTCGCAGGCACAAAAAAAAAAATCAGACTAAAATGAGAACCAGGTTTCCACCCCCCCCCCGATCTCCATGCATTCACCTACGTTTCTCGTCCCGCCAGCAGTTTCACAGGGATGCGTGTGGGAATCCTGGGCAACCTTTTGCCTGCCGTCTTCCATGGACCAAACCTCCTGACAAACCCCACACCCCACCCAGCGGGAGACAGAGACTCTCAGTGCTCCTTCATGCACAGCTCTGGCCAGATGCACCCGGGACCCGGGACACCCCTGGAAACCCTGGCAGCTGCAGGCAACCATTTCTTACCCGTCCTGTCATCACCTCCCAGCTACATCCAACTCATCCACCTCTGGGCCAGATTTATCTCATTATAATGAAGATAAAACCCTCTGAAGGGGTTTACTCAGGGCCTGAATGCAGTGACCCACTGCCCAGCCAAGGATGGTGGTACCTGGCAGGACAGGCGGCTGGCCAACTTCAGGAAGAGAACGCACAACTTTTATCAGATATGTAAATATCAAAGGGCAAGAAAAAGTGTTAAGGGACTGCAGTTGTGCTGTGTGTGTGGTAAGCGGCTTCCTGCAGGAATCCTTCACCTCCCCCGAGGGCACTCAGGCAGACTATGGATTTTTTAATTCCCAGAGGAATCTCTTTCATACACCGCTGCAGACTATTACAGCAGCAGAGATTACATTATGTACTTTAGCACTGCACGGTACAGGAAGAAACAAACACGCACTCCTGTAATGTTAGAAATGTGCCAGCTCTTGCAAGGCCGGTCCCCACAGCAAGCAACGCTGACGGAGGCCTGCTTGCATTCCCTGTATCTGTTTATGGATGGATGCAGCCGTGGCACTGTGTCCCCACAGCAAGCAACGCTGACGGAGGCCTGCTTCCTGCTTGCATTCCCTGTATCTGTTTATGGATGGATGCAGCCGTGGCACTGTGTCCCCACAGCAAGCAACGCTCACGCAGGCCTGCTTCCTGCTTGCATTCCCTGTATCTGTTTATGGATGGATGCAGCCGTGGCACTGTGTCCCCACAGCAAGCAACGCTCACGGAGGCCTGCTTGCACTCCCTGTATCTGTTTATGGATGGATGCAGCCGTGGCACTGTGTCCCCACAGCAAGCAATGCTCACGCAGGCCTGCTTCCTGCTTGCACTCCCTGTATCTGTTTATGGATGGATGCAGCCGTGGCACTGTGTCCCCACAGCAAGCAACGCTCACGCAGGCCTGCTTCCTGCTTGCACTCCCTGTATCTGTTTATGGATGGATGCAGCCGTGGCACTGTGTCCCCACAGCAAGCAATGCTCACGGAGGCCTGCTTGCACTCCCTGTATCTGTTTATGGATGGATGCAGCCGTGGCACTGTGTCCCCACAGCAAGCAACGCTCACGGAGGCCTGCTTCCTGCTTGCACTCCCTGTATCTGTTTATGGATGGATGCAGCCATGGCACTGTGTCCCCACAGCAAGCAACGCTCACGCAGGCCTGCTTCCTGCTTGCACTCCCTGTATCTGTTTATGGATGGATGCAGCCGTGGCACTGTGTCCCCACAGCAAGCAACGCTCACGCAGGCCTGCTTCCTGCTTGCACTCCCTGTATCTGTTTATGGATGGATGCAGCTGTGGCACTGTGTCCCCACAGCAAGCAACGCTCACGGAGGCCTGCTTCCTGCTTGCACTCCCTGTATCTGTTTATGGATGGATGCAGCCGTGGCACTGTGTCCCCACAGCAAGCAACGCTCACGCAGGCCTGCTTCCTGCTTGCACTCCCTGTATCTGTTTATGGATGGATGCAGCCGTGGCACTGTGTCCCCACAGCAAGCAACGCTCACGCAGGCCTGCTTGCACTCCCTGTATCTGTTTATGGATGGATGCAGCCGTGGCACTGTGTCCCCACAGCAAGCAACGCTCACGCAGGCCTGCTTCCTGCTTGCACTCCCTGTATCTGTTTATGGATGGATGCAGCCGTGGCACTGTGTCCCCACAGCAAGCAACGCTCACGGAGGCCTGCTTCCTGCTTGCACTCCCTTTATCTGTTTATGGATGGATGCAGCCGTGGCACTGCTCTCTCCTGGGGACTCCTCTCCTCTCCAGAGTTCAAATGACACTTGATATTTTAAAGCCGACACACAAGTACAGCTATACAAAAAGCAGGCGGCAGAGCTCAAACTCTTTGCTACAGAAAAGAACTTCCTCGCAGCAGGAACCAGGGAAGAAATTGGGAGGGGAATTTCCCAAGTTTACCAACACTTTTCCAATAAAGCAGAAGTGTGAAAGAAGCAGTAAGTAGTGAATGCCTGAGGGTCCCTGCAGATAACAAATGTTCATTAGATTTTATATTTTGCATTTGTTCTGGATATTTCCCTTCCCTGCCACATTCTCACAGCTCAGTCCTCTCCAACTTCTCACAGCAATGAGAGGAAGCCGAATAAAAGGGAAGCGCTTATTACTGGACTGGCCCTGTGCAACGTGGCCTTCTGCTTCTGTTAAAGACAGGTGAGGAAAAGCAATATACTGACTTGTAGACCGAGCCTCCATTGCCGTGGCCAAGCAGCTCCCGGTAACGGATATCTTGTTCATTCATCTCCACGAAAAGAAAGACAAACAAAAGAGATGTCAGCCTAGGGATGGAAATGTCAAGGAAAAGCAACTCCAGGCCATAAACAACCAGCGGCCTGGGTCATCCCAAGTTCAGCCGCAAGAACAGAGAGATCAATACAACATTTGCTGTTCAATTTATAAAAGAAGATACCAAGGGACAAACTGATGGAAAGTTTAATGACAATTTGCTTGCCTGGGTCATTTCATTAAAGTTTGATAAAAGGTGTCAAAATGGAATGATCCAGACATATCTCAGGAGAGTCAGGCCCAGGAGAGGCAAGAGGCGGATCAAAATGCGTCTCCTTTACTGCAAGCCCCCCCCTCTCTTACCCCCAGGCCCAGGAGAGGCAAGATCAAAAACAGGTGCACCCTTATTCCCCACCCACCCACACGGGGACTCGTCAGGGCCCCTCAGCAGTCACACGAGGACTCCTCAATCCCAGGGTGCACCCTTATTCCCCACCCTCCCTTCTCCTCACTCACCCACATGGGGACTCGTCAGGGCCCCTCAGCAGTCACACGAGGACTCCTCAAGCCCAGGGTGCACCCTTATTCCCCACCCTCCCTTCTCCTCACTCACCCACACGGGGACTCGTCAGGGCCCCTCAGCAGTCACACGTGGACTCCTCAATCCCAGGGTGCACCCTTATTCCCCACCCACCCACACGGGGACTCGTCAGGGCCCCTCAGCAGTCACACGTGGACTCCTCAATCCCAGGGTGCACCCTTATTCCCCACCCACCCACACGGGGACTCGTCAGGGCCCCTCAGCAGTCACACGAGGACTCCTCAATCCCAGGGTGCACCCTTATTCCCCACCCACCCACACGGGGACTCGTCAGGGCCCCTCAGCAGTCACACGAGGACTCCTCAATCCCAGGGTGCACCCTTATTCCCCACCCACCCACACGGGGACTCGTCAGGGCCCCTCAGCAGTCACACGAGGACTCCTCAATCCCAGGGTGCACCCTTATTCCCCACCCACCCACACGGGGACTCGTCAGGGCCCCTCAGCAGTCACACGTGGACTCCTCAATCCCAGGGTGCACCCTTATTCCCCACCCACCCACACGGGGACTCGTCAGGGCCCCTCAGCAGTCACACGTGGACTCCTCAATCCCAGGGTGCACCCTTATTCCCCACCCTCCCTTCTCCTCACTCACCCACACGGGGACTCGTCAGGGCCCCTCAGCAGTCACACGTGGACTCCTCAATCCCAGGGTGCACCATTATTCCCCACCCTCCCTTCTCACTCACCCACACGGGGACTCGACAGAGCCCCTCAGCAGAGCTCTGCAGTCACACGAGGACCCCTCAATCCCAGGGCCTGGCCTGCCACTGTCTACGATCTCCCCTCATTAGCCCCTCCAGCAGCTATCAAATACTCACTGCACTACTATTGGGCCAGCCACCGCTGAGATTCGTTATTATTATGCCCCTCTTAGTCAGTCACAGCACTACGATTAGCGCTTCTACCCCCCATCTCAGCCAGCCACCGCACTGGGATTAGTGCCTTCAGCCCCTCTCAGACAGACATTATTAAAGTGATATTGTTATGCTAAAACCAAAAGCAAAATAACGGACCATCAGTAAAATACTGAAATACTTGAGAGAGCCAGCGTTTATCCTTGGGGAGTGAGATGCTATCGGGAATCACAGGAATGCTGAGCTCGATGGATCTTGGTCTGACCCAGCATGACACTTCTTGTGTTTTGAAATAAACACATGAACAGTCTGGATGAATACGCATGCCACGCCAGATGTGCACTTTTATATCAGGGTATGCTGGTTTCACTCTCTCAGGTTTATTGCTAATACTGCTCATAACACCTGCACTGTGCCAGAGAGCTTCCCTTCTGGACCTCCTAGGGCATAACATATACAGGTAACAGAATATAGGAAGATCTTCTATCTTCCCCTCCTGCAAACATGCTTTTCATTACTGTGGTCACAGAGCTAGTTCTGGGCTTCACTCCACACTTCCGAGAGGTTGGATACCCTGCTTACATTTCAGCTCTTCAGGCTGCGACTTTCGGGGGAGCTGGCACTCATTACCCCTTGAGGGATGGGAAAAACCAGGGCGTTTTGATTACTGCCCCCAGCCTGCGCAAGCGAAAGTTTGCAAGAATACTTTTCCCTGGCACAAAAAATAGAAGTGGAGGGACAGGTTAGGGAATCTGAAGAAAGTGCACGGGCTGCATGTTCAAATCGCCATGCATACATTCCAACACGTATGTGCACGGGCTGCATGACCCTCACTCTGAAAGAGAAACTCCAGGAGGAAGTGAGCTTGCAGTCCGAGGACACTACGGGAAGCAGTTCTTTAGCGAGCTGCATCTTACTGTCAGTTTCATGGGGTATGCGTGGCTGAAAAACAGAAAACACTCGAGGCTAGGAATAACAGCTCCCCGATGTGCAGGAGATACGTTAAATAAATAAATAAATACATATTCTAGTAAATCCCAAATGTCCAATTCTTCCTTGTTTGCTATGAAAAGCGCCTCCTGCAGCTCCTGTGGTGCTTTCCCCATGGAAGTGATAAGAGATTCAGCCGGGGTCACAGACCATTGGCGAGATTTAGTAAATCCTGTTTTATGGAGCAGAGACTCATCAGGAAACACCAGTCAGTCATCTGTTTCTTATGAACTGCTGACACTATGTCAATACTGAATCAATGAACGGCATTTACACTGAGTGACAGAAAAAAAAAGAAACAT
The DNA here is from genome assembly GCF_901001135.1 of Rhinatrema bivittatum. Taxonomy (NCBI): domain Eukaryota; kingdom Metazoa; phylum Chordata; class Amphibia; order Gymnophiona; family Rhinatrematidae; genus Rhinatrema; species Rhinatrema bivittatum. The sequence goes on along the minus strand of NC_042627.1, from coordinate 80,550,064 downwards.
TTCTAGCACGTAACCTGTATCAATGAGGCCATGCAGAAAGCTATTTCTAAGCTGCCAATATCTGATTATGTTGAAGAATCATATCCCCCTTTCTTAAATGATTAATATGAATCCTCTTATTAAGCCAGAGCAGAAAGGGCCTACAGATTATTAATGCACTGAGCAGATCCCCGATAGGAAACTGTTCTCGAATGGCTGCCGCCTTCCCAGGTCACGGTGATGGACCCCAACTCTCTTCCAGTCATGGACACAGTTTTTCTGTGAGACGTAATTTATAACCTACAACGTATTCTAGCTTTAATGCATCGATGCCTCAACGCTGCTGTCAGGAAGTGCACGAGGAGGACAGTGCTACAGACAGCTGCATGCAGCTTCCTCTGTCCACGTCTACTTTGGATGCAGATTAGGATGAAATCTGCTCTTACTGCATGCAATGATTTCCCGATGGCGAGATTATTTTCCCGGTATAAACTCCTGGGCGCTGTGCTTATTCTGGCACTGTGTGCTCTCTTAGGCCAGGACGTTACAGGTGAGATCGGAGGAGGAGGGGGGCGGGGAGCGCTGGTTAATTGTCTTCTTGACACGCTCAGCTACGACGACTTGATTCATGAAATGCCGATGAAGCTCAGAGAGGTCAGAGCGTGGAGAGACTGAATAGGCATCCGAGATAATTAAGATTTCAGCCTTCGGAACACGGAGGGGAAGTGAGCAGCAGTTAAGAAAATCAATAAGAGTCTTTTATTTGCAGTGACACAGATGTCTCAGCCAATCGAGCCTAATAGGCAGACTTGATAGCATGAGACAGGTGCTTGCCTGCGGAGGCTCGCACACAGCCCTCCAGTAGAACAAACATTAAAACTTATTTATGGTGCTATTGGAAAAACCAAGTCCCCACTTTGCTGGCAGAATTTAGCTGCCTATATTTAAAGCCATTAAACTGGTTTGGGATCTGTCCATCTGTCGCAATCAGAAGTGGCTGCCCTGCACTTCCATTTGTCTGTCAGCTGCTAATGGAAAGCACAGGCTGCAGCCTCCTTAGCCTGCTCGGAGGTGGGGGCAGACACCTTCAGGAGAAGCAGATCCTGAACTCCCATGCACACTGAGGACTGAGGGAGAGAGCAGGGCGTCGAGGACCATGCGACAGTATTAGAGTTTCGGGAGTCTTAGGACAGGCTCTTTAGGGACCTAAGAAGTCACCCCGAGAACAAGGCCCTTTTTCTTACTTTGAGCCAGCAAGTAAGAATATATCACATGGTTTGGGGTTCAGGATGCCGAGTTATCCGAAGTCCGCGCTGTATTTTTATCATGTTGCTCCCTGCTTAGGGGGTTTTGCAATTCAAGTGGAGTATAAATTTGACAAATTAATAAATATCCTGCACAGCAAACTCGGTAACTTTCCATCCCCATCCCCAGCTTGCTTTTGTGTCAGTGACTGAAACTGCTGGGGTTTCCTCCTTCCTGTCTGGTACAGCACAGCCCTGGCTCATTACAGCACCGGCCAGTCCTACAGGGCCTACGTCCACAGCACATCATGTGGTGGGGATGGGTTATCCAGGAAGAACAAGCCCACCCCCTTTGCACCTACCAGAAAAAAAAACAACAGGTTGAGGAGGGTCCCACCAAGTTAGGAGACCTGCACCTACCTGGCCATTGGCTAAAATCTTCTTCAGCTCTGCAGAGGACTTCTTTAGGCTAGGAAGCAAGAGACACTACTTTTAATGCCGAGACAAGGAGATAAAACTGTGTGGTGTGGTGAATAATGAACAGTTTGTAAATCGCTGAGCCAGAAGCTTCACCCCGCTCTTTCTGCTAGCAGTGTGCCTAACCCCAGTAACAGGCTGCGTACACTGACGTGCTTGTCTTAATCGACAGTATGGGGCAGATATTCAAACAGGCCCGAGAGCACTCAGAGATAGGCTGGGGCAGAAAATCAGCACTCGCCAACAAAAATGAAATGCCCACAATAATCGCCTCATGAATTACGTAAGCGGCTTTGTTTAACCACTTAGCAGAGGGATTGCAGGCCAATGCAGTTGTGGCACGTGGAAAACGGGCACATGGACGCACTGATGCACCTCTCCGGGGCGCCCGATGTTATATTTAAATGAACTGCTGCGGTAAAAAGGAGGCGTTAGAGGAAACTGTGCACCCCTAGCAGCTCCTTGGCAGCGGGCGCCCAGGAGAGGAGGCTGTCAGCCAGTGGCTGCTTTCTTACCCTCTGCACAGCCTCCCTTTTCCTAACCTGACTGCCAGCACACTTTTTTTTTTTTGTTGGTTCCTCCGACTTAATATTGCCACGATATTAAGCCAGAGGAATTGCGGAAAAGCAACGTTTCCTGCTTTTCTGTAATCTTTTTAGGCTCCTCAAGAATTAACACCTGCTCCGGGGCAAGCGTTCATTTTTCAGAGTAAGGATGTGGGCATCAGGCGCACAATTTCTTTTTTTTTTTTGCATGGGGGAGAAATAGCTAACAGCCTCATCAACATGAATTTACATGAATTTACATGTGATGAGCACTATAGCTACTCGCTTGGTTGGACACTCGTTTTGCGTTGGGTGTTATGGACGCACGTAGAGCCGGGCGCTACAGCCGGCGCACAGTAATGCATCGGCCTGCTGGTGTGGAAACAGAAGAGATTGGGCATCCTGTCAGTAATGTCCCTTGATTCTGGGCACAGGGTGTCCATCGCTCTTCCTCTTCCACACTGTGTTAGTGATGGACAAGGTTTGCAATCCACCTGTATGGCAGATGAAATCTGCACTTCCTGCATTTTAATCCTTCTGCCGGGCTCTTACCTATTGCTTGCGAGAGTGTCTGACACTGCTGGGCTGCTGGCGTTTGAGGAGCCGGCGCGAGTATTTACCTGCAGGCAGAGAGAGAGAAGCTTTCCAGTCAATGTCTGCCAAGGGCACCCCCACCTCTCATTACCCTGGAATTTGCCCCATGCAGGAAGAGACACTGGCTTCCTGCCAGACATGTGCATGCAGGACAGGCTGCAGCCAGGCACACAAGATCCTGGTCACAAAGCTATCTAACCTACAAGACAGACCCATCTTGTGGAGACAGACAGAGAAACAAGAATAGACACTTCCGTTTACCACAGTTAGCTGTATGCACACAACTCGCTGAGCACTGATCTGAAACAGCCAACTAATTGCACATAACAGTAGTTAAATGGTAAACAGGTCTTCTGTTATCCTAATGTAGCATTAAAGACAATATGTCTTCAAACGGTTATTGACAAACCAAACATCCTCTTCACATTGGCTCTGCTGGCACTTTGCTATTTTCCTTGAATTACTCTGGGTGCTGCTTATCCAGCTGCCGCCTCACTTCTCTCTGGGAAGGGTTGGGAGAAACCGCTCAGGCCCCCGAGCTCATAACAGGGCCAGAGAGGGGCCGCAGCTTCAGAATAAACAAACCTCTCCAAGCAGAGCACCCTCAAAAAGTCAGAATTATCTTTCATGTTTGTTGATCTTTTATTGCGTGAAAGATTCTGGAGAGGAATTTAAACCCAGGGAAGTAGTTGCTGTACTGGGCAGTGATATGTTTGAACCACACCTGTCAGTGCTTCATGCCTCCTCATAAATATTCAAGGTACGTAACAACAATTATTTAACAACTGTTGACTTGTGGCACAATCTGACAGGTGAGGTGCTCAAACAAAACAGATGTATCTAGACTTTTTTTGCCTTTTTCACCTTTCAATGGTCTCTGCCGCCCCCATCTGAGGTGGCATGCATGGCACCTGACTGAAAGCACTAGCTCTGCAGTGACCCAGGCCTGACTGCTCCAGACAGGTGGGTGAGCCAAACCTCAGGCTGCAGCAGGACAGTCCTCCTTTAAAGCCTTTACATGCAAACCACATCATTCCACGTGTACCACACTGAGCCAGCGCCATAAAGCCCATGCACACGCCTTGCCGAGACAGCATCGCAAAGCCAGACTGCTGCAGTGGCAACGTGGACGCCCTGGCACAGAGCCAGCACCACAAAGCTGCAGTGGCAACGTGGACGCCCTGGCACAGAGCCAGCACCACAAAGCTGCAGTGGCAACGCGGACGCCCTGGCACAGAGCCAGCACCACAAAGCTGCAGTGGCAACGCGGACGCCCTGGCACAGAGCCAGCACCACAAAGCTGCAGTGGCAACGCGGACGCCCTGGCACAGAGCCAGCACCACAAAGCTGCAGTGGCAACGCGGACGCCCTGGCACAGAGCCAGCACCACAAAGCTGCAGTGGCAACGCGGACGCCCTGGCACAGAGCCAGCACCACAAAGCTGCAGTGGCAACGCGGACGCCCTGGCACAGAGCCAGCACCACAAAGCTGCAGTGGCAACGCGGACGCCCTGGCACAGAGCCAGCACCACAAAGCTGCAGTGGCAACGCGGGCGGCCTGGCACAGAGCCAGCACCACAAAGCTGCAGTGGCAACGCGGACACCCTGGCACAGAGCCAGCACCACAAAGCTGCAGTGGCAACGTGGATGCCCTGGCACAGAGCCAGCACCACAAAGCTGCAGTGGCAACGTGGACGCCCTGGCACAGAGCCAGCACCACAAAGCTGCAGTGGCAACGTGGACGCCCTGGCACAGAGCCAGCACCACAAAGCTGCAGTGGCAACGCGGACGCCCTGGCACAGAGCCAGCACCACAAAGCTGCAGTGGCAACATGGACGCCCTGCTCACAGCCAAACTAGAGGACCAAAGAGGCAGGAGGAAACTGCTGGGGCAAAAAAAAAAAAAAAGATTAATTTAAAAGAGAAATAGCTGAAATTTATTTTTATTCTCTTAATTTCCCAAAACAGAAAAGAATCATCTTTTCATAATGATGCAGTTTGACATGAATTGAGTTGATTCTGATTTTGCAGCAGAAAGCAGACCGTGAGCAGCACCCGGCAGGGAACAATCCTGCTGCCATCCCTGGCTGAAAAAGCCCTGCTTGTCAGAGCTGGAGAAAGAGCAGTTTTCTGTGACATTTCAATAAGTGGAACACAGCATTACAAATCCAGCCAACTTTCTGAAACAATTATTGAGACGCCTACCTTCAGGCCATGTATGTTCCGTTTCCCAGGAGGCTTGCAGGCTGAAACAGTAATTGACTAAATTGTAGAATACATCAGGGCCATTTACAAATTTGCTCCAAACGAATCGTTTAAAAAGAAATGAGGGCGACACCAAAATTAGCAGCAAGAAATGATTGAGAATAGGCTCTTGAGACCCCATGCGGGAATTCGGAAACATGATTTTTAACTTGCAGGAGTGAGCATTTATAAATGCAAAAAGAGCCTTCCTCCAGCACCTCCTACAAATTCTCATTTCTGCTTAAAGCACTGCGGTATCACCCGAAACGCTTCAGGATCCCTCGAGTCACGCAGTGTGCTTTCTTTTTTTTTTTTTTTTTTTTTACATCATTCGAAATTCCGTTCCAGGAGGAATTGATCCACGAAGGAACTGTGCTCATTTTTGCACTGCTCTTTTTTTTTTATTTTTTAAATTCTGGGACGAGAGTTAAAAAGGAGTCCTGATGGAAGAAAGCTAGGGAGACAGATCTAGCAATGGAAGCCAGCGCAGGGTTTTTACAGATTAAAGGGATTATTCCTGCAGTGTTGCCCAAGCTCAGGGCACTGTCCTCACGTCCTGCTCTAGAATGATGAAAGGTTTCTGCTTACACGGAACCGGCTGTTCCCACAGTGCCCTCCATTGGTATGTTAAAGGGCTTGTCAATTGTGATTGATTGTCTTCAAGGTGTGAATTTGATTTTTCTTTTTCCTTCTCTCTCAAGCCCACAGGCACTTTACCCCTCGTCTGCCAGTACAAAATATAATGCAGAGCATGCCAGTATTAGGGACAGATTTGGAGAGACCCCAAGCTCATTGTGGTGAGTCCATGTGAGGTGGAGAGAGCAATTGTGGTTTTCCCACCCTTCATACGAAATGTAATGAAGCATTACTAATTTATGTCTTTGTACTCTTTTTATGGAAATGGATGTTTTGAATACAGCAGAAGACAGATATGCCACTTCTCTATGGAAAGACGGTGGATTTAAACAAGCAGAACAAGGAGTAATATGTATTCAAAAGTCCTCAGTTTTACAAGAATTACATTGGTAGCCACTGTATGTATACAAAAACCCTTTCTTCCCCCAATCACCAGGCTCTGACTGGTTCCCCAAGGATAATGCAGCAAGTTTGCTTACCTATAAACAGGGTTCTCCGCAGACAGCAGGATGAATCAGCCATAGCATGTGGATGGTGATATCTGACAGCACCAACAGAGATCTCAGTAAAGGTTTTACTGAGCTGTTGTACCCACCTCACTAACCAATGATACAAAAAATTGGCAGAAATGCCCCATAGTGCTGAAAATGTGGCGAATGGGACTCCACAGGAGAAGCTATTTCTTCCTTGGTTGATAATTCTGAATTATTGAAATCCACCTATTCTATAGATATGTTGGCATGGCGTGAGTTAGCGCAAAATCACACGGTATAGAGGCCAAACCATCAGCATGAATCTGCAACAAAGGAGGAATGGTCAACAGACTGTGATGTCCACAAACCTTAAAGCAAGTTACACAAGAATATTTATTGATTCTTATGATGTCAGACGTCATCAATGATCCCCCAACATGGTTTTTCGGGATAGCTGCATCAAGAAGAACCTCGAGTTGAAGCTTCAAGTCTTACAATAACAGGTTGTGCCATTCAATCAAACAATGATGGCGTTGCATCAACAGTATGAAGGCTTATTGGTTAAGGGTAGTAACCGCCGCACCAGCAAATAACCCCCATGCACTATTTTCCTCATTCCCATCCTTTAGCCTTTAGAGATCCACAATGTTTATCCCATGCCCCTTTTGAATTCTTTCACTGTTTTTGTCTTCACCACCTCCTCCAGAAGAGCATTCCAGGCATCCACCACCCTCTCTGTGGAGAAATATTTCCTGATGTTGGTTCTGATTAGTCCTCCCTGGTGTTTCATTTCATGACCCCTAGTTCTATTGATTTCTTTCCAATGGAAAAGGTTTAACGATTGTTCAACATTAAAACCCTTCAGGTATCTGAAGGTCTGTATCATATCTCCCCTGTACCTCCTCTCTTCCAGGGTATACAGATTGAGATCCTTCAGCCTCTCCTCATAGGTCTTCCAAAGCTGACCCCTCACCATTTTGGTCGTTCTTCTCTGAACTGCCTCTATCCTGTCTCTATTCTTTTTGAGATTCGGTCTCCAGAACTAAATACAGTACTACAGGTGAGGCCTCACCAAGGACCTGTACAAGGGCTTTATCACCTCTTTTTTCTTACTGGTTATTCCTCTCTCTATGTAGTCCAGCATTCTTCTGGCTTTAGCTATTGACAATAAACAAGGCGCCATTTGCAGATCGTAGATTAGGACATGTCTACTTACTAGCCTCCATAAATAATTAGCTCCCTCATCTTCAACCACCTTATACAGAGTCATGATCTTATATTTTACCCTTTCTTTGATGGGAAGCCAGTATAATTCATCTAGAAGTGGTCTAGCACTATGTCTCCTTGGGAAAGCAAAAACTAATCTGGCCACCATATTGTGCATTAACTGGAGCCGCTGAATATTCTTTGCTGTCATTCCCATCATTAGCCTATTACAGTGGTCAAACACCAGCATCACCAGCGCCTGAAATATTATCCGAAACACTTGAGAGTTCACCAGACCCCTGATTTTCTTCAATTAATGCAACTTAAAGAACATCCTTCACACCATCAGTGAGATTTGTGTTTCAAAAGACAGCTTATCATAATGTACCCCTAAATTTTGGATTACTGGCGCACCCATGCAGGAGATATTACCCACTTCTAATTTTAAAGGTCTAGGTACCTCTGTAGTTGTGAACATCATCCATTCTGGCTTTCCTTCATTTAAAACTAAGTTACTTGACATCTATTCCTTGAGTGCTTTTAAACCCTCTTGCACCTTATCTAAGGCTACCACTAAATCTCACCCCAGCGGACATATCACCTGCATGTCAGCCACGACAGATCACCTGCATGTCAGCCACGTAGGTATCTCCCAAGAAGCCTAAACTGCAATGGTTGCATAAAAAACATTAACAAAAAGTAGAGGAGACAACAGGGATCCCTGGGGCACTCCACGATCTAAACAATAAGACGTGGACTTCTCTCCTCTTACCTGCACCACTTCCATCACTAGACAGTTATTTTTGGCAACTGCCCTTCCCAAACTATTGGGATCACAGTACATGAACAGATGAGGAAGAGGCTGAGTCCCTTTTGGTAATAGGTCAGGACTCTTTTGGAGCCCGTGGTCTTGGAAAGAAAGTAGGCAGCGCAATAGTTTGGTTAATGTGCCATGCAGCTATCACTTTTGGAAGGAACTGAAGATGTGATGAATATGAAATCAGAGCCTGTAGTTCACTTACTTTTCACGCCAAAGTGACGGCAATAAGAAACACTTTCCAAGAGAGAAACTTCGAGAAGTTTGAAGTGAAATTTCATAAACTGAGTTAGGATGACATTGAGGTCCCAAATCACCCAAGGTTTACTAACCGGAGACTTACAACACCAGAAACCTTTCATGAACTTAGACACTGAAGAGCAGAGAGAGACTGAGCTCCTTTCAATTGCTGGTGGTATGGTGCAGTGGCACGGAGATGAATCTTGACTTACGAAGGTACTAAGACTTGAGGAATGAGAAGAAAATCAAGTATTGGAGCAAGTCCCTTCATCTACAGGAGAAGGGATCCAGATGTTTAAATCCACTTGAAATTGCAGGATTTTTTGGACAAAGGCTTTTGGGTTGAGATAAGCATATCCTCCATCTCCTTAGAGAAGAGATTACCGTGCACTCAACATCCATGCTGTAAGGGCAAGCATGGCACGTTTGGATGGCAGAGCCTGCTGTGTCATGAGAATCAGAGACATCCCCAAAGGGATCAGAAATTGACTGGACAAACAGATGAGATATGAATACCTCACTTACTGTGGCCAGACCATTGCTATGAGGATCACCCTCACCCTGTCCTGAAGGATCTTCTGGGCAGTTCTGGCAATGAGAGAGATTAAAGGGCAAGCAAAGAGTAGACCAAAGCTCCAGTCTAGCACAAAGGCATCAGAAGGTAATCTATAGTTACCCAGATGCATGGAGCAGTTGTTCTCAACTTTCTTGTTGACCACCGATGTGAACAGGTTGATCACTGACATACGCTGTTGCAGAATTCTGCTGAGATGGTCCACCAATACATTCTGGACTCCTGGTAAGTAGGGTGCTTGGAAATGTATGTTGCAATGATTAGCCCATAATCAGATTCGGAGGGCCTCTTCACAAAGGGCATATGAGCCCATTTCTCCTTACTTGCCGACATAAATCATGACCACCTATTTGTCAATCTGGATCAAGATTCTCTTGTTCAAGAGCTGTTTGGAGAAAGCCCCTAGAGCATATAGATGGATCTCCACTCCAGACAGTTGATTTGTAGTTGACTCACTGCCAGGGACCATATGTCCTGAGACAGGCAGCATTGGTGTGTGCTCTCCACCCCTTGGTAGAAGCATCAGTGGGGCAGGGTGACTTGAAGCATCAGAACATGTAGTGAGAGACCAGCTAACAGGACTTCCAGTTCATTTACCACAGGAGAGACATTCACACCTCGGGAGTCACAGAGATTTGATGGGCTAGTGGCTGGACCAATTGATCTCATTGACCTTGGAGGTCCTATAGAAGACCCTGCATGTGCAGATGAGTCCAAGGAATTATATGTACCACTGCAGCCATGTGGGATGGAAGAACAGATAGATCTTACTGTCATCTGTAGAAGGGACTTCACCAGGCCTAGCATAAGTCTGAAATTTTTGATAGGGAGGAACACTTTCTCCTGAAGGAAGTTTATCCAGGCTCCTATGAACTGAATCCTTTGAAATGGGACCAAGCTGGATTTTTACAAATTGACAAGGAACCCCAGGGCCCATCATTAACCAGTCATCTAGGTATGGGAACACGAAGAGCACTGCTGACAAACTTGCACAGCTAGGATGGGAAGACATGATGTGAATACTCTCAAGGCTACCAACAGCCCAAATGGAAGTACCTTGTATTGGTAGTACACGTCCTTCACCATGAACCTGAGAAAATTTCGATGGGTGAGGTGAATGAGAACATGTACCTAAACATCTTTCAGGTCCAAAGTGCACATCCAATCCCTTGCTTGAATAAAAGGAAGAATCATCGACAAGTAGTTCATCTTGAACTTATCTTGGAGCCTTTGCGCAGGTGGTTTTACCAGCACCAATCAGATCCAGCATCAGTGAGAGGCATCTGTGCAACTGGCATGAATTGTATCAGAACCTTCCACTTCTGCAGTTGCAACTACCATGGTTCTGAGCTTCTACTTGGCATAGCCGGTATCCGCTGCCCTTGGTGAGGATAAACTAATCTGGGTGGATGTCTCTCCTCCAACTCCAGTGCAAAGGATCCCTCAGTCAGTGGGAGCCCAGCTATTGGTGCGAGTGAAAAGTTTGTCTTCTTAAGCCCTGAAAACTGGAGATGGAGATTAAAACCCCTCCATCCTGGACACGAGAGGCTTCAACCTTCCTTTCTGGTCTTTAGGACTCAAGGAGGCAAAGAAATTCATTCGCTACGCCAGCTGGGCTCTCACTGGCTGAGGGAGCCACATCCTCTTCAGAAATGCAGATTGGTTCACCCTCACTGAAGGCTGCTGAACCAGTGACATCAGGTAGGAGTCTGGAGCCAGTGGTTACAACTGCAGAAGCGGCAGCTTCTGACACACTTCATGCTGGTTGCTTATTGCCAGCACCAGTAAAACCACCTTCTGCACGACTCCTGTACCTACAAAATGACACACTCTGCTCAGACAAGATTAAAGGAGCTTTGCATTCCACTCCAAGGGAGCTGACTGCTCTGCGCCGTGAGATATATAGCACCCAGGCTTGCACCAGGTCTGAGGAGAATAAATAGCTTAGCAACACAGGAATCTTCTACACCCTATAGAATGAAGGCACCTGTGCAGAAAAAGCTCTCTCCCATCTCTGCATCAAGAAATGGTCCGCTCCTGCAGAACCCCATGCAGATGGCGCTGGGTTTCTTCAATCCCAAAGGAGGTTGACTAAGAGAGATCCTTCATGCCACTTAGGCACTCTTCTTGCTGCCTCATCTGGCACCATCTTCCACACCTCATTCAACCCCTAACCTGTGGTGGTTCCAGAAGCCCGAGCCACTGGAAGAGGAGTGGGTGGGTGGAGGCTTCCCTGATTTGCAGGAAAGCCAGGAAGTTGAAGCCCTCCTTGGCTTCTTGTGGTGCTCAGAATTGGACGAGTCGTTGCTCCCAGGAGGCTGAGGCTTTGGGGTCTTACCAACAGTGCCTTCTGTTGCTGCACCCTTGGAGACATTTGACCATAAGAAATTGTCATGCTGGGTCAGACCAAGGGTCATCAAGCCAGCATCCTGTTTCCAACAGAGGCCAATCCAGGTCACAAGAACCTGGCAATTACCCAAACACTAAGATGATCTCATGCTACTGATGCAATTAATAGCAGTGGCTATTCCCTAAGTAAACTTGATTAATAGCAGTTAATGGACATCTCCTCCAAGAACTTATCCAAACCTTTTTTGAACCCAGCTACACTAACTGCACTAACCACATCCTCTGGCAACAAATTCCAGAGCTTTACATTGAACTATAACAACTATAACAGTTGGGAACATCATGATCCAGCCCCAAGCAGCAGTAGGAGACAGACATGGTTTCCACAAATGTAGGCCTTAAACCCACTAACCGCAGGCTTCTTGCTCTTTGATTTCTCCATTAACTTCTTTTACTTATTCTTTTTTTTTTTCTTTAGAATTGAACAGTTCTCTGGTGATGCGGCTAAGGCAGCGAAGGGAAGAAAAACAAGCTGCAAGTGCGAACTCAAGGTAGAAGAAACAAAGCCAGGAAAGGAAAACCATTTTAAGAGAGACACGTCCATGTGGTAGGTCAGATAAAGAACGACTGAGGGGCTCACGAGGCAGCAAGGGTGCACAGAAACTCCCACACATGCTCAGTAAGACTTTTACTGAGGTCAGAGAGCTGGGTCTGTGTCGGTGCTATCAGAACTGCTCTGATAAACAGTTTATGAGCTGTATATTAAGTTAAATACATTGAACTGAAAGATGACATCACCCACCTGTTATGACTGATTCATGCCTGCTTGTCGATGGAGAATATCCATTTCTGCAAAGCCCAGAAAATTGCTTCACAAAGTTCCTTGCTTTTATCTATCTTCACAGAGAGGATGCACAATTATCAGCACCTCTAGTGTTCTTATGGCTGCACTGGCCATTCCACATCTGAGCCTGTAAGCCAGATGTATGCAGATGTTATACAGTCCTGGCCTTATCTTATGTGAAGGCAGATAACAGGGAGTGGAACATATTTGGATGTGACTCAGCATCCTGTCGGATTCCAGTTGACTCCTGGCTTTCTAACACAAACTGACCAAACTGGTAACACTATTGAAGGTTTGGATATCTGGGGCTTCCCACTACTTTTAATGGCAACTAGTCCCATTTTTTGGAAACAGAATGGTTGATAAAAGGGTTTAAAAAGTGAGAGTTAATGAGGAATTAGAAACCAGTAAAGTTTACCTCTTGGATAGATTTGCAGAGGATCCGTTAATTGCCCATTGACCTGTTGCTCCATTACTGTGCCATAATACTGCAGAGAAAAGCAGAAAGAAGATTAAGGTCAAGTGTTGGGACCCTGCTGAATGCACACAGACACATGTTCAGCTGGGGCTAAAGGTCAAGTGTTGGGACCCTGCTGAATGCACACATAGACACATGTTTGGCTGGGGCTATAAGGTCAAGTGTTGGGACCCTGCTGAATGCACATAGACACATGTTCAGCTGGGGCTATAAGGTCAAGTGGGACCCTGCTGAATGCACATAGACACATGTTCAGCTGGAGCTATAAGGTCAAGTGTTGGGACCCTGCTGAATGCACACAGACACATGTTCAGCTGGGGCTATAAGGTCAAGTGGGACCCTGCTGAATGCACATAGACACATGTTCAGCTGGAGCTATAAGGTCAAGTGTTGGGACCCTGCTGAATGCACACAGACACATGTTCAGCTGGGGCTATAAGGTCAAGTGGGACCCTGCTGAATGCACACAGACACATGTTCAGCTGGGGCTATAAGGTCAAGTGGGACCCTGCTGAATGCACACAGACACATGTTCAGCTGGGGCTATAAGGTCAAGTGTTGGGACCCTGCTGAATGCACATAGACACATGTTCGGCTGGGGCTATAAGGTCAAGTGTTGGGACCCTGCTGAATGCACACAGACACATGTTCAGCTGGGGCTATAAGGTGAAGTGTTGGGACCCTGCTGAATGCACACATAGACATGTTCAGCTGGGGCTATAAGGTCAAGTGTTGGGACCCTGCTGAATGCACACAGACACATGTTCAGCTGGGGCTAAAAGGTCAAGTGTTGGGACCCTACTGAATGCACACACAGACACATGTTCAGCTGGGGCTATAAGGTCAAGTGTTGGGACCCTGCTGAATGCACACATAGACATGTTCAGCTGGGGCTATAAGGTCAAGTGTTGGGACCCTGCTGAATGCACACAGACACATGCTCAGCTGGGGCTAAAAGGTCAAGTGTTGGGACCCTACTGAATGCACACACAGACACATGTTCGGCTGGGGCTATAAGGTCAAGTGTTGGGACCCTGCTGAATGCAATCACAGACACATGTTCAGCTGGGGCTAAAAGGTCAAGTGTTGGGACCCTGCTGAATGCACACACAGACACATGTTCGGCTGGGGCTATAAGGTCAAGTGTTGGGACCCTACTGAATGCACACAGACACATGTTCGGCTGGGGCTATAAGGTCAAGTGTTGGGACCCTGCTGAATGCACACAGACACATGTTCAGCTGGGGCTATAAGGTCAAGTGGGACCCTGCTGAATGCACACAGACACATGTTCAGCTGGGGCTATAAGGTCAAGTGGGACCCTGCTGAATGCACATAGACACATGTTCGGCTGGGGCTATAAGGTCAAGTGTTGGGACCCTGCTGAATGCACACAGACACATGTTCAGCTGGGGCTATAAGGTCAAGTGTTGGGACCCTACTGAATGCACACACAGACACATGTTCAGCTGGGGCTATAAGGTCAAGTGTTGGGACCCTGCTGAATGCACACATAGACATGTTCAGCTGGGGCTATAAGGTCAAGTGTTGGGACCCTGCTGAATGCACACAGACACATGTTCGGCTGGGGCTAAAAGGTCAAGTGTTGGGACCCTACTGAATGCACACACAGACACATGTTCGGCTGGGGCTATAAGGTCAAGTGTTGGGACCCTGCTGAATGCAATCACAGACACATGTTCAGCTGGGGCTAAAAGGTCAAGTGTTGGGACCCTGCTGAATGCACACAGACACATGTTCAGCTGGGGCTATAAGGTCAAGTGTTGGGACCCTACTGAATGCACACACAGACACATGTTCAGCTGGGGCTATAAGGTCAAGTGTTGGGACCCTGCTGAATGCACACACAGACACATGTTCGGCTGGGGCTATAAGGTCAAGTGTTGGGACCCTACTGAATGCACACAGACACATGTTCAGCTGGGGCTATAAGGTCAAGTGTTGGGACCCTGCTGAATGCACACACAGACACATGTTCGGCTGGGACTATAAGGTCAAGTGTTGGGACCCTGCTGAATGCACACATAGACATGTTCAGCTGGAGCTATAAGGTCAAGTGTTGGGACCCTACTGAATGCACACAGACACATGTTCGGCTGGGGCTATAAGGTCAAGTGTTGGGACCCTGCTGAATGCACACACAGACACATGTTCAGCTGGGGCTAAAAGGTCAAGTGTTGGGACCCTACTGAATGCACACACAGACACATGTTCGGCTGGGGCTATAAGGTCAAGTGTTGGGACCCTGCTGAATGCAATCACAGACACATGTTCAGCTGGGGCTAAAAGGTCAAGTGTTGGGACCCTACTGAATGCACACACAGACACATGTTCGGCTGGGGCTATAAGGTCAAGTGATGGGACCCTGCTGAATGCACACACAGACACATGTTCGGCTGGGGCTATAAGGTCAAGTGTTGGGACCCTGCTGAATGCACACACAGACACATGTTCGGCTGGGGCTATAAGGTCAAGTGTTGGGACCCTACTGAATGCACATAGACACATGTTCAGCTGGGGCTATAAGGTCAAGTGTTGGGACCCTACTGAATGCACATAGACACATGTTCGGCTGGGGCTATAAGGTCAAGTGTTGGGACCCTGCTGAATGCAATCACAGACACATGTTCAGCTGGGGCTAAAAGGTCAAGTGTTGGGACCCTACTGAATGCACACACAGACACATGTTCGGCTGGGGCTATAAGGTCAAGTGTTGGGACCCTGCTGAATGCACACACAGACACATGTTCGGCTGGGGCTATAAGGTCAAGTGTTGGGACCCTACTGAATGCACACAGACATGTTCGGCTGGGGCTATAAGGTCAAGTGTTGGGACCCTGCTGAATGCACACACAGACACATGTTCGGCTGGGGCTATAAGGTCAAGTGTTGGGACCCTGCTGAATGCACACACAGACACATGTTCGGCTGGGGCTATAAGGTCAAGTGTTGGGACCCTACTGAATGCACACACAGACACCTGTTCGGCTGGGGCTATAAGGTCAAGTGTTGGGACCCTACTGAATGCACACATAGACACATGTTCGGCTGGGGCTATAAGGTCAAGTGTTGGGACCCTACTGAATGCACACACAGACACATGTTCGGCTGGGGCTATAAGGTCAAGTGTTGGGACCCTACTGAATGCACACACAGACACATGTTCGGCTGGGGCTATAAGGTCAAGTGTTGGGACCCTGCTGAATGCACACACAGACACATGTTCGGCTGGGGCTATAAGGTCAAGTGTTGGGACCCTACTGAATGCACACACAGACACATGTTCGGCTGGGGCTATAAGGTCAAGTGTTGGGACCCTACTGAATGCACACACAGACACATGTTCGGCTGGGGCTATAAGGTCAAGTGTTGGGACCCTGCTGAATGCACACACAGACACATGTTCGGCTGGGACTATAAGGTCAAGTGTTGGGACCCTGCTGAATGCACACACAGACACATGTTCGGCTGGGACTATAAGGTCAAGTGTTGGGACCCTGCTGAATGCACACACAGACACATGTTCCTATACCAAACCGCTTCAAATGGTTCAGAACTCTGCAGCCAGAGTCCTTACAAACTCCAGGAAAATGGACCACATCTCACCCATCCTCAAAAACCTCCACTGGCTACCGATCCACTATAGAATCATGTACAAAACCATCAACATCATATACAAAACTATCAACCAAAACACACACCTCGACCTACAAATACCTCTTAAAAAATACACTTCCGCCAGACCCATCAGGGAATACTACAAAGAGTCACTCCAAATTCCAAAGGCCAAAACCTACCAACATAAATCATTGAGTCTTAGAGCCTTCTCTTCAGCAGGTCCAACTCTCTGGAACTCTATCCCACTTGATTTGAGACAGGAGCCATGCTCTCTAACATTTAGGAAAAGACTAAAAACCTGGCTTTTCAAAAAAGCATTTCCAAGAATTGAATAAAACCTCCATTAAATAGCACAAACTCTTATTCTATAACTGGACCTAATACAAATCAACCAACCTTAAATTGACACTCATCAATACCTTCTGAGCTTTTATCATACCATTATCGTATTTATGCATCCGGTTATTTATGTACCGTCTCATAGTGATGTACCGCCACAGTTACTCACATATTCTTATTTAATCACTTTGCTACTCTATTACATTAATAGGCCAAAATGTAAATATTGCTCTGTACAATCTCTCCCCTTTTCCAGTTCCAAGTTGATTTCCCTGATTTTTTGTAACTTTCTCACATCCTTTATTTGATTCACTGTATTTATTCACTGTATTTAAAGTTCAAGGTTCTTACTGAGAACATTGTTTTAAGTTATGTTATGCTTTACACACTCTGTTAATTGTAAACCGGGTTGATGTGATGCCTGTCATGAAACTCGGTATAACAAAAACAATAAATAAATAAATAAATAAATAAATAAATAAATAAATGTTCGGCTGGGGCTATAAGGTCAAGTGTTGGGACCCTACTGAATGCACACAGACACATGTTCGGCTGGGGCTATAAGGTCAAGTGTTGGGACCCTACTGAATGCACATAGACACATGTTCGGCTGGGGCTATAAGGTCAAGTGTTGGGACCCTGCTGAATGCACACAGACACATGTTCAGCTGGGGCTATAAGGTCAAGTGTTGGGACCCTGCTGAATGCACACATAGACATGTTCGGCTGGGGCTATAAGGTCAAGTGTTGGGACCCTACTGAATGCACACAGACACATGTTCGGCTGGGACTATAAGGTCAAGTGTTGGGACCCTGCTGAATGCACACATAGACATGTTCAGCTGGGGCTATAAGGTCAAGTGTTGGGACCCTACTGAATGCACACAGACACATGTTCGGCTGGGACTATAAGGTCAAGTGTTGGGACCCTGCTGAATGCACACATAGACATGTTCGGCTGGGGCTATAAGGTCAAGTGTTGGGACCCTACTGAATGCACACAGACACATGTTCGGCTGGGACTATAAGGTCAAGTGTTGGGACCCTGCTGAATGCACACAGACATGTTCAGCTGGGGCTATAAGGTCAAGTGTTGGGACCCTGCTGAATGCACACATAGACATGTTCGGCTGGGGCTATAAGGTCAAGTGTTGGGACCCTACTGAATGCACACAGACACATGTTCGGCTGGGGACTATAAGGTCAAGTGTTGGGACCCTACTGAATGCACACAGACACATGTTCGGCTGGGGCTATAAGGTCAAGTGTTGGGACCCTGCTGAATGCACACATAGACATGTTCAGCTGGGGCTATAAGGTCAAGTGTTGGGACCCTGCTGAATGCACACAGACACATGTTCGGCTGGGGCTATAAGGTCAAGTGTTGGGACCCTACTGAATGCACACAGACACATGTTCAGCTGGGGCTAAAAGGTCAAGTGTTGGGACCCTGCTGAATGCACACATAGACATGTTCAGCTGGGGCTATAAGGTCAAGTGTTGGGACCCTGCTGAATGCACATAGACACATGTTCGGCTGGGGCTATAAGGTCAAGTGTTGGGACCCTGCTGAATGCACACAGACACATGTTCGGCTGGGGCTATAAGGTCAAGTGTTGGGACCCTGCTGAATGCACACAGACACATGTTCGGCTGGGGCTATAAGGTCAAGTGTTGGGACCCTGCTGAATGCACACACAGACACATGTTCAGCTGGGGCTATAAGGTCAAGTGTTGGGACCCTGCTGAATGCACACAGACACATGTTCAGCTGGGGCTATAAGGTCAAGTGTTGGGACCCTGCTGAATGCACATAGACACATGTTCAGCTGGGGCTAAAAGGTCAAGTGTTGGGACCCTGCTGAATGCACACACAGACACATGTTCAGCTGGGGCTAAAAGGTCAAGTGTTGGGACCCTGCTGAATGCACACATAGACATGTTCGGCTGGGGCTATAAGGTCAAGTGTTGGGACCCTGCTGAATGCACACATAGACATGTTCGGCTGGGGCTATAAGGTCAAGTGTTGGGACCCTGCTGAATGCACACACAGACACATGTTCAGCTGGGGCTATAAGGTCAAGTGTTGGGACCCTGCTGAATGCACACAGACACATGTTCAGCTGGGGCTATAAGGTCAAGTGTTGGGACCCTGCTGAATGCACACATAGACATGTTCAGCTGGGGCTATAAGGTCAAGTGTTGGGACCCTGCTGAATGCACACAGACACATGTTCGGCTGGAGCTATAAGGTCAAGTGTTGGGACCCTGCTGAATGCACACATAGACATGTTCGGCTGGGGCTATAAGGTCAAGTGTTGGGACCCTACTGAATGCACACAGACACATGTTCGGCTGGGACTATAAGGTCAAGTGTTGGGACCCTACTGAATGCACACAGACACATGTTCGGCTGGGGCTATAAGGTCAAGTGTTGGGACCCTGCTGAATGCACACATAGACATGTTCAGCTGGGGCTATAAGGTCAAGTGTTGGGACCCTGCTGAATGCACACAGACACATGTTCGGCTGGGGCTATAAGGTCAAGTGTTGGGACCCTACTGAATGCACACAGACACATGTTCAGCTGGGGCTAAAAGGTCAAGTGTTGGGACCCTGCTGAATGCACACATAGACATGTTCAGCTGGGGCTATAAGGTCAAGTGTTGGGACCCTGCTGAATGCACATAGACACATGTTCGGCTGGGGCTATAAGGTCAAGTGTTGGGACCCTGCTGAATGCACACAGACACATGTTCGGCTGGGGCTATAAGGTCAAGTGTTGGGACCCTGCTGAATGCACACAGACACATGTTCGGCTGGGGCTATAAGGTCAAGTGTTGGGACCCTGCTGAATGCACACACAGACACATGTTCAGCTGGGGCTATAAGGTCAAGTGTTGGGACCCTGCTGAATGCACACAGACACATGTTCAGCTGGGGCTATAAGGTCAAGTGTTGGGACCCTGCTGAATGCACATAGACACATGTTCAGCTGGGGCTAAAAGGTCAAGTGTTGGGACCCTGCTGAATGCACACACAGACACATGTTCAGCTGGGGCTAAAAGGTCAAGTGTTGGGACCCTGCTGAATGCACACATAGACATGTTCGGCTGGGGCTATAAGGTCAAGTGTTGGGACCCTGCTGAATGCACACATAGACATGTTCGGCTGGGGCTATAAGGTCAAGTGTTGGGACCCTGCTGAATGCACACACAGACACATGTTCAGCTGGGGCTATAAGGTCAAGTGTTGGGACCCTGCTGAATGCACACAGACACATGTTCAGCTGGGGCTATAAGGTCAAGTGTTGGGACCCTGCTGAATGCACACATAGACATGTTCAGCTGGGGCTATAAGGTCAAGTGTTGGGACCCTGCTGAATGCACACAGACACATGTTCGGCTGGAGCTATAAGGTCAAGTGTTGGGACCCTGCTGAATGCACATAGACACATGTTCAGCTGGGGCTATAAGGTCAAGTGTTGGGACCCTGCTGAATGCACACAGACACATGTTCAGCTGGGGCTATAAGGTCAAGTGTTGGGACCCTGCTGAATGCACACAGACACATGTTCGGCTGGAGCTATAAGGTCAAGTGTTGGGACCCTGCTGAATGCACATAGACACATGTTCAGCTGGGGCTATAAGGTCAAGTGTTGGGACCCTGCTGAATTCACACAGACACATGTTCGGCTGGGGCTAAAAGCATTTTATGATTTGCCACAAGCACTTGTTCCTCATGCCTATATAAAACCTCTCTATTGCAGAGTTTGGATCTCTGTTGGACTCATCACTACTTCTCATTTTCACACACACAGAGGAATGAAAGAACCCGATTAGTCAGAGCCACTACCAATCACAGTCTTAATAACTATAGGCAATAATTATACTCAAAATAAATCTTAAAACTTAATAGCTGCAGGATCTAAGAATGGCTCTCCTATCCGTGGATACCTTTGACTGGGTTCACTGGCCGTATCTTTTTCAGGTATTAGAGAAAATGGGCCTGGGAGTCCGCTTTATCAGATGGGTGACTAAGTTGTATGGAAACCCGCAAGCTCGCATAAAAATTAATGGGGCTTGCTCTCCACCCTTCCAGGTTAAGAGAGGAACACGTCAGGGTTGTCCGCTGTCCCCGATACTATTTGCCTTATCGCTAGAGCCTTTAGCGGAAAAGGTGAGGAAGCACCAGGAGATACATGGGATCACGGTGGGAGAATCCATGTACAAAATCTCCCTTTTTGCTGATGATCTCTTATTCACATTAACTAAACCCGAGACATCACTGCAGGAACTCCTCAAAGAGATTCGGGCGTTTGGAAAGCTCTCGGGCTTTAAAATGAATGAGGATAAGTCTGAACTGCTGAATGTCTCCATGGGTGGGCCACAATTTAAAGATCTGGCAGCAAACTTACCATTCAAAGTGGCAATAAATTGGATTAAGTATTTGGGGGTGAGAATTGGTCCAGTAATAAATAAGTTGTTTGAAATAAATTATGATCCCCTGGTTCAGAACGTCCAACAAGATTTAGACCGATGGGACAGAACGGACATTTCATGGATGGGCTGCATAGCAGCTGTCAAAATTAATGTCCTTCCTAGGTTTTGTTATTTATTCCAGACTTTGCCAGTGGGGATCCCGGGCGGGGCAATCAGAATTTGGCAACGGAAACTTTTTCTATTCATATGGAAGAGGAAACCACCCAGGGTGGCAAGAACAGTGTTATACAGAGATAAATTGAGTGGGGGACTCAATATACCGAATCTGTTATGGTATTATATTGCTACCCTACTGGCAGTAGTAGTAGTAGTGAGCTGGCAAACCGAAGGTGTTATTAAACCATGGGTGGCGATAGAGCGAGCGATTGCAGGAGACCCAGCACAGGTAGATTAAAGGGCCCTGGAGCCACACCATTTACAACAGTAGTGCTGCGGGTATGGACAAAGTGGCGACAGGTACTTATGGGGGAGAGGAAAGCATATCATCATACCTCAATCCCCCCCGGGTATGGACAAGGCATTCATACGTCGATGGCAGCGGAAGGGAATTACTCAAGTGGGACAGTTATGGAAGCACCAAAAATGAATATCTTTCCAGGAACTTCAAGAGCGGTATGCTCTTCCATCATCCGACCTATACACTTATTCACAATCGTCACATGTCTTCACAACACAACGAATAGCAGGAGAATTACAACAAGGGAAACACATATTTATCAAATACTGTGAAAATGCTAACACTTTCACAAGACCAATATCACCTCTCTACGCTTTATTGAATATGGCAAAGGGGGTCAAGTTATCCCCTCAAATACGGTGGGAGGAGGATATCCCAGAATCCCTACCCGAGAGGGTTTGGGATAGTTGTCATGCTAGCATAAGCAGAAGTTTGGTGTCGGCGACTATAAAGGAAAATGGTTATAAGCTCTTATATCGCTGGTATCCGACTCCTGAACGGCTGTATAAAATGTCACAGGCGTGTTGGAGAGAATGTGGTTTTCCAGGCACATTTTATCACATGTGGTGGACATGCCCTAAAATTGAGCGAACATGGGCAGCAGTCATAGCGTACATTAAGGGGGTTTGGGGGATACCAGTGATCCCCGACCCCAAGATGTGTCTGTTACCCATTGTACCTGATGTGGGCACTGCATGGCAAAGATATCTGGCAATGCATGTGGTAGTAGCAACTCGGTGTGAGACTGCATATTGGTGGAAAAAGAGGGAGACTCCAAACTGGGAGATGTGCTAACTAGGTTGGACAAAATATATTATATGGGTCACCTTCAGCGATCAGGAATAATCGCTTACCCCAATTTCAAAAAGTATGGGAACCATATATCCAGAGCAAGAACGCATCCTCATAATACAAAGATGCTACAGTTCTAGGGCTGCCAACCTCCAATTTGGCTGTCAAAGTAGTTAACGTACATTTTACACTGATGGCCAGCACTATGGAATGGGGAGGGGGGGGCGGGGCGAAGGAGGGAAAGAGGATGACATGTGTGGAGGGTTGTTCCTGAAGGTGATGGGGCGGAAGAACGAAGATAACAAAGGGACACATGAAGCGGATGTACCGTGATTTTATCACTTGTTAAACAATGTTTATTGTACCAGTTCTTATGTCTAAATTCTGTATTACCATGTTTTGTGTACAAGTCAATAAAATATAAATAAAAAAAATTAATAGCTAGACATATACTCAAGCACAAACTTCCCATTGGTATGATTCACAGCATCAAGGAAATGCAATGTCAATATTTCTCAAACCCCTAGAAAATGCCTGAATAAAAAGCAATTAGCCATATATATGGAAGACGTCATCCAGTGGCACCGAACGGACTTGTCTCTCCAAGCTGTAAAGCTTTAAGCTCTACTGAGCATGTGCAGGAATTCCCATATAGGTGTTGCCCCGTGAGCCTCCTTATTCAGTAACAGAGTTGAATCTAACTGTGTAGTGGACGCTTCAGGGAGGTGGGAAGTAGGCAAACTTGCTTTTTCCACTGATAATTAAGCTGAATTAGCCATTACATGAGGGAAGTCCCAAGCTGAGGGTTGAAAAAGAGCAATTACTTAGTAAGCAGGCCAACTCCTCCCAAAGATCTCAGATGAGTAGTATACTACTATGTAAATAACCCTGCTGGGCCCCAGGAAGAATAGATGAAGGCAACAAAACACTTGGGTGTTCTGGAGGACTGTGCACCATGTTTCTCTTTTTTTTATTCCACTACAGTTTTAATTTATTTTATTTATTTAAAAGTTTTTATATACTGCTAATAAGATTAGTAACAATCCATCTAGGCAGTTTACAATGATACATACATAATGAGTTAAACTAAAAAGACAATACGACAAATACAGAAGTCAGTGGAGGGGGCAGTTAAAGATAGTTAGGCAATATTGTAAGCGGCAGAACAAAGATAAGTTTTTAATGATTTTTGGAATTCTTTGGTGTTTGATACAAGTCTAATATCTTCAGGCAGAGAGTTGGGCCGGCGGCTGTAAAAGCTCATTTAGCATGGGAGTCCATTGCATGCATGCACTCACTCAGAAGGAAGCCATTTCCTCACTACGGTAAGTGGCAGGGTGCATTACTGCTCGGAATTAGACGGTTTCTGGCATGGCGGTTTCTGCATACAAGGAAAACATCATCTTGAAAAGATTTTCCTTCAGTGGGTCTTTTGTGTCTGAGTGAGTGTCCTAAGTGAAACTTTTTCTGCTTCTGGGAAAAGGAAGTGTGAGCAGGAAGAGAAGAGCAGGTTTGGAAGAACATGCGCTGGCTGTTTCACTACATTTTCAAACACAGGTCTGGAGCTGGGCTGAGGGAAAAGAACTTCGTACCATGTGAAAATACAGGTGGCAATGTACACGAATTCAGCTCAGAATGGGTTCAAACATGCATTCTGTTTAAAAAACAAACATTCTTATTTTTGATCGTTTTAGTCAATTCCTTGCTTGGTTACTACGACCTTTCATTTGAAAAGTCACGTGTGCACACGTATATAAATATTCTACGTACGTATGTTTTAGTAACAGATGGCCTTCTCCATTACTCAAACAGCCATGAGAAGTATGTGAAATATCAATCATGCAACCCGCCAACCTTTTGGGACAGCAATAACTGTTAACAGGCAGCCTGGAAAACCTCTGAAAATGACTGGTGCTCTGCACATGGGCTGCTCGAGATTTCCACGGGAAAATTAAGATGCCAGTGGCTATTTGGAACATTGTTCAGGTATCCTTTATAATGGAAAATTTGCCAGTTATTGATCCACAGCATGTAACCCTCTTGCTTCCAGAAGGCTGCAAGCAACTTTCCAATCAGTGGCTGTCAAAAAAATTGCGTTTCCATGCTGATGCCAGACAAGAGCAGCCACAGCAGAACACAGCTGCCTCTTAATGCATTTCTTTAATTAACTACTAGGTACAATAGGTAAATTTCAATTAACATTTCACACCAGCCTAGGAGGAACTCAGTACAAATAAAATAAATATAATGCATTGGAGAATGGTGAATGCAACAAGAAACTACAAGTCTGAGGACTCATCTGCCCAGGGAATGCAGACCTGGAGTTGTCTGCACGAAATCAATTCCCAGACACAGGGCAGACGGAGGGGTAAAAGCACTTCCTCCAGATCCTAGCACCTGCAGATACAAGGATTTTCCCCGTTCTGGACCTGCTGAAAACCAGCTTTATTGAAGAAGGGCCTTAGTGTTGAAAGTATCCAATTACTGTTGAGATTTTTGTCTTGATAGAAAACCCCCATATCCCAGCAGCTCGAGTCATTCAAACTGCCTGCATGCCCTGCTCAGCACACCAGCGTGCGCCTGTGCTAGACCTGTACGGATGGGTCTGTTAAAAGCTGCTTACAGCACCAGCACAGGCACTTAAGAGTGTTTAGGTGCTCCAGGGTGGCTAATTATGCTCACAAACATTGCAGTGGCTGAAGGACCATTACATGCAAGAGAAGCTTGAAAACTTCAATGAGAAGGCCTTCAACCGCATTTCCAATGACTGTGGACAGTTTAAAACGGGTGGCTTGTTCCGTAGATGCATCAAGACTATATTCATTTTTAGTGGTAAATGGATGCAGAACCAGGTCAGGGTCAGAACGGTCTGCCTAGATTATGTAAAAATATGACCTGAAATATGCATCTCCCGTTCTGCTGAGCCAGAATATGAATGATGACCCTGAATCCAAACACTGATTTTGTAAACCGCTGTGATCTCCTTTTGGAACGACGCTATATAAAACGCATGAACAAACAGTACTGTTCTCTGTTTTCACATGTTGGATCTGTAGATACTTCAGCACCACTATCTGTACCAGCTGTGAACGCTCCCTTTTCCCACGTTACACAATCTGCTCGTTTCATCTCCATGTGAAAATGAGTGAGGCAGCCTGCAGTCTGGCAAGCCCGTTTACGGGTCCTAGCAAAGGATGGTGTGAGGTGCCATTTAAAGGGTCACCCTCCCCATTGGTAAACGAGGAACGAGACTGATGCATATCCACTTCAGAAGGTACAGCACCCTCAGCCCTGCTACTGCAATGCACCTTTCAGAATGGTCGCAGTGACAAGCATGCAGCTAATATATCCTTGCTACAAATCTAACAGCTGCTAAATGCAAATCCTTGTGCATTACAGACCCATTAATCAGTACGTCCACCTCAGCAGCAAAACCATTCAAGAGAGGAGACCCTCAGTCCCAGCACACCCTCCAGCACAGAACATGGCTCCCTGCTTTATTCGACTAATAATATCGTTCCAGTTTCCTTTCCCTCTTGGCTTCAGCAACGTCAATGCTTCTGCACAAACTAAGTTGCAGGAGGGCCTCAGATTGCAAACAGCATTTGGGATGGAAAAACGCTATCCTTACAGCCAAATTGTTATTATGAGGGGGCCGGGAACTGGCGATAAGAGCATATGCTTCATGGACGGAGGCCACTGGATCAGGGAAAGCAGGCTGAAAGGCCTTCTGAAAATGCAGGCATGAGCTGAGCTATCGCGGCATGGGGCCCTCTGCACATCAGAGGTTGCAGTCTGGCCTTCCTGTGATCCTTCTTAGGATTACACATTATTCTCTTGTGCATTCTTCACAGGGCTAAAAGGGAACTTAAGATGTCGCACAACTTGCTTGTTATTCACACCACTAAAACCCACACAGAAGTTCACAGTCGTTGAGGGCCAAACACTAGTCAGCTTTTTAGGATTTTCGCAATCCATTTGCATGCACTGCCTCCCATATGCACATTCATTGTGGAAACCCCAACTAGATAGCAGCCCTGGTGGTGGGAGCACTTTACAATGCTGCTGTGATTATGCAGCCAACCAGTAGTGCAACTTCACGGACTCTAAGTCCAGGCGAGAGAGTGGGTCTACGAAGGGATTAGGGTACCACTCTTACCCCCTCCACTGATACTGTACAGCACTGGAAGGCTGGGTCAGGTCTCACATGCAGAGCGTAAGATGGGTTGCAGCAAACAGCGTCCAGGCCGCAGTGGGGCCAGCCCTTTATCCACATATGGGTCACTTCTGACGCCTGCTTTTTTTTGGGGGATCTTGCTGTAATGCCACATCTGGTGCAGAGGATCACACTGAACTCAGTACTCAATTAGATCCACTTTATAAATTAAATATTTGCTTGCTAACAAAATATTTAATCTTTCCTCCTACACAGACACAGAAGTCTTTATTCCTGCACATGTTTTTCAAATTTCAAAAATGTTAATAGAAAAAAAACAAGCAAGAGAGCTAAATAACCAGGAGCCTGCAGCACTTTCACATCACTAGGAACACGATCTCAACAGACGAGACTCTTCTAAGAGTTAACTACGCACTGGGGCAGCCAGCTCCAGGGAGCAGGGCAGTGTACACAGCAGGCTGGCTTCAAGCCGGGAAAAGGAGCTACACATCATTATGGAAAATACATCCAGAGCCTCAGCTCAGTGTGCGGCAGCCGCTAGAAAAGCAAATGGAAGGACGACAATTATCTGGAAAGGAATAAAGCAGAGCCTGCCATAACCAGTCACCTTGAACACTGTTTGCAGTTATCGTACCAACTCACAAAAGATTTAGGAGAACTAGAAAAGGCCATCAGCAGCGACAAGGGATGGGGAGCTACACAGGTTAGGGCTTCAGCAGCTTGGAGGTTTCTAAAATCATGAGCGGGGTGGAGATTACTGACCCTTTCAAACAGCACTAGAACTAGAGGTCAGGGCATGAAACGAGCAGGAAGCAGATCTAAGACAAACTCGCCATACGATCGAGCTGTACGATGGGTGCCAGAGGATGTGCTCAAAGCATTCAGCACAGCGGACTTTGAAAGAGGATTGCAAAGGTGCTGAATGGAAAGCAGCCGGATGGACTCGGGAAAGCACTGAGCCACAAGAACTGGACCTGCTCTGCAGGATGTGCTGGGTACCTCCTAATGATCTGGACTGGCCAGCGTCGGAGACGGCATTGCAGGGCTACGCAGCTCTGTGGCCTCCCCCAGCATGGGAAGGTTAGCAACGAGTTACTCTGGGACAGCAGCAGAGCTGGCAACTGACTCAGTCTGTGGAGAGAGACACATGGTCCGTGCGGACTGTGGTGGTTGTAGCTCCTGTCATGCCACTGAAAATGGGCACTACAGATCCCAGAATGCACAAAGAGGAAGGAATGCCACAAAGCCAGGATCAGCCTACAAGCTCCCTCTAAAATCTGAGTCCTTTGGGACTTCTAGAGGAGACCAAATGACCTATCCGGCATCACATTAAGCGCACTCTTCACAGCCGTCCGCTTTCAGCTGTGCTCCGACATCCTGGGAAGTACATCTTTAAATCTTCTCCGAAGATTAAGCCTGCAGCTATAGCAAGCACCAACTCCATTCTGTTCCGGAGGCCAGAGTTATTCCCATACGAGCCGAGAGTTGGAAAAATTCTTTCAGAAGCCCGAGGGGTTTCGGTTGCAATGAGCCGTTACTTTAAGTACTGCATTAAAAAACCTTGGAAACCCATAGCCCATCTCGCCTGCACCAAAGCTCCTGCACAAGCCATTACCATGTCTTCTTCCTAATGCTCTTGACATGATCAGTGTCAGGCCCGCCCCCTTCCTCCCTGCACACACGGCGCTGGAATATCATTCTGCAGCTCTCTTTACTGCACAAGGCACCTATCCAGTCTCACCACACAAGCCAAGTCACTGGATCATGAAACCTCGTCTGCAAAGTCTGGGAAGGCACCCGCCAGTGTGCTCGAGGGAGTCGCTGAGCAGTAAAGGCTTGCTGGCCAGACTGATGGACAAGTGGCAGTACTATGTGCTGGTGTGCAGGAGACCCACTTTTGATTCCCAGGCCCGTGGACCCGTTGTAAAGGCAGTGTTCATTGTTCCCATAGCTGGGGGGAAGAGCAGCTCAGCCATTCCTCCACAGTGACACCTACTGGCCATGCTCACATATGCCACTGTTTGTTGCTCCTAGCAATACTGTCACTGCGACGGCTGGGTGGTTAATACTGGGGAATGAACCCTGGCTTCTTGTAACCCCAGGATGTGACGATCTCAACTGAGATGCGAACCCAAAGAGAGCAGCAGCAGCTGCGGCAACCACAAACATCAGCTGAGGGGCAATATGGAGCTAAAATACAACACTATATAACTTCAAAAGGAAAATGCGACTTTTGGAAATGAAGTATCTTCGCGGCAATTTTGGTACACATCCCCAGAAGCTCTCTGGCCCTGAGAGAGGAAGGGCTCTGCAGGGTGGCCTGGAGCACCGTGTCTAGGGTGCAGAGTCCTATCCTTCAGCACTGCAAACCCTCCCAGAGCAGTTCTGCTTGCTAGTCTTTCACTACCTCAGAAACCTGCCCACTGTGTGCCGGTGCGTCAGCTAAGAGGTCCTGCGCAGTACGTCACGTGTACGCGGCCTGCCTCGATCACAGCTTCTACTGCTAAAGCAGCCCAAGCCTCGTGAGGTGACTCGCCCTGCAGCTCCTGGGGGCTCAGAGACAGAAAAGCTTGAATACTGCTGCCTGCAGAGCAGAGAAAGACAAGAGAAGAAACTCTTTAAAGAATCTCACCAGCAAACAAGGAAGATTAATTGGTACAAGCAAGCCCACGTGGACAAGGTTTGACACACCAATGGCCGAGAAGAGTTAAATTCAAACCTATGGATGAGAGAGACTGGTAACTGGGCAGCACAGGATTGTGGACTGCAGACAAGATGGTTCACAGCCAGCAGAGAAAAGGCTGGAACAGAACCGGAAACTATTACACATCTCACTGCTGGATGTGACACGCTGTCGTCAAGAGTGGCACAAGGTAACACGGCCTATTCAGTGATGCTGCGTTGGAACGATGGAACACACACCTTTCATCAATAAAGCACCTATCATCACAACTATCCCTTACTCTCAATCACGCAAAACCTGAAATCTTATTCATAGCCAGTAAACTCCCCCTACCGACCCCTCCACACAGCATCCTGCAATCTAAACACTCTCTACGGTCAAAAACCTTGGTATCTTTCTCAACAACCAACTGAACTTCAAGAAACTCATCAACAACCTACTAAACGACGGATTTTACAAACTCCAAATCCTAAGAAAGCTCAAACCACTGCTATACCCTCAAGACTTCCGAACAGTTCTCCAGGCCCTTCTCTTCTCTAAACTTGACTACTGCAATGCCCTGCTACTGTGCCTCCCAGCCTCCACCCTCAAACCCATCCAACTACTCCAGAACGCAGCGGCCAGAGCACTCACAAACAGCAAGAAATCAGACCACATCACACCCATCCTCAAAGACCTACATTGGCTTCCAATCCCTCAGCAAATACAGTACAAAACTCTAACCATCATCCACAACAACACAACCAACTGGCCGCCCACCCCACTTCTCCTCCATACTCCCACACGGACTCTGCGCTCCTCAAACTCCGGCCTCCTACAAACGCCGCCCCCTAAAGCCACTCAATGGACATCAACAAGGGAAGGAACATTCTCCTATGCCGGCCCCATCCTATGGAACAAACTCCCCACAGAACTAAGAACAGATCCACCCACCCAATCCTTCAAGAAAAATCTTAAAACATGGCTATTCCGCAAAGCCTTTCCAACATCACACACGAACCAACCCTAAACTAGACCCTAACCCTGCACACAGAGCAATCCCCCCCTCCCCACCACCACACCAATAAATTCACCCCGTTACTCGAATGCTAATTACTCCCATTATATTTCTATGCTATCTAGTCCTATCACTGTCTTTGATACAAAATATACCTAATGACAATTATTGTTACCCTGTTACTCGAATGCTAATTACTGCTATTATACCACTATTTATGCTGTCTATTCCCTATTATTATTTACGCTCTCTATTTTAGCACTGTTCTTACCCTCGTTGCTGCTATAACATCTTATGACATTTCTCTAATCAGTCACTGTACCTGTCTAAAGGAAACGACTTCCTTCCTGCACCTTTCAAATTATTTGTAAACCAATGGGAACACCGGTATATAAAAACAAACAAATAAAAATATTACAACATCGACGTACCAAATAAACACCGAGAGCACAGCCCTGATGGAATAGTGCAGAAGGAAGAAGCTGCGATCGCCTGGGAGATTCCTATTCCCACCGACAGGAAGATCAATGCACAGAAATCAGATATTGTATGAAGGAGACCACAAGAACGGCACTGCTGATAGAGGGGTCAGTACCCGGCGATTATTCCGTAGATCGCATGGAGAAAGCCAAAACCCTGAAGTACCAAGAGACCAAGAAAATGTGGCGGAATAGGTCCAGTCCTACTGGGCGTCACTGGTCTGATTAAGAAGAATTTCCAAGTGCATCTTGACACTTTGCCTGTTAAGATTCCAGAAGGCGGCTCTCTGATACAAGGCAAGTACTAAGGAGGACATGAGCAGTACATCTGAGAGGCTGGCCTCTGTCCCAGCAAGCCATGGCTTACCAAGGAGGTTCGTCCTGTCAAGGGATGCACAAAATTTGGAGACTGGCAGAATGCAAAGTGTTCAGAAGGGCATTTCTGTCCCTGGCCTGAGATCTTAACTCAACAAACTGTGACTTAGGAGCGAGGTTCGTTCCCATCTCCCCCCAAAGAAGAAATAACTTGCAATTAAAACTTCACGTAAACTGCAAAGCAAGCATGGCCGACACTTGGAGCAGCAGGAAAATATTCAGGCACCACACAGTGCATGTAAAGACAGAGCAATGCCCAGCCCCAAACATCTCCCTGGCTCCCCAGGATACCTACGTAAGACAACATGGCCTTCATCTCCTCATCGCTCCTCACTGTGATCCGATCACCATCCTCATCCTCATCTGGGTTTCAAGAAAAGACAAAGAAGCAGAGTTTCACTAAAACATCAAGCTTAGAAGTACTTTATGCATCCTATGAAATGCTAAACAAGCAGAGTTCATACAAACCCCAAAACTGAGAAAAGCCACACCACCCGCATTTGTAACATTAACAACTTGCCAAGTGCTTGAACCTAAGGGTGCCTGACCAAGTCTTACTCCTAGATCTCCTCTTCTTTGCAGTAAATAGGTTAACTCCCTTCACTGTTATCAAAACGCCCTAAAATAATCTCTTTCTGGGGCCCCGCTCTTCAGCTGTGCGCTTTATTCCTGATGTACATTCGAAATCCACAGGGGCCCTGCTGCACTCCTGCTTTACGTGGATGGGCGCGAGAGCTGCATGGGGCTTTGATGCAGAACACAATCATAACCCTTAGTGGGAAGGACTACGCAGGAGCAGCCCGGAGAAACTTTAAACCTCTCGCCCATCTCCGAATGAAAATGGGGATCTGGCAACTGATAAACATTGAAAGAGCAGCAGGGAGGGAGCTCGGCGAGAGGTTACTCGCCATTGTGTTTTAGGAAGGAGCTCATGTAGTTAAGACAAAGTCACAAGGAGATCTGTGAGCAAACTCAAGATCGCGGAGGTGCACAGCGGCGCTCATTACCTCTTTTTTTTTTTTTTTTTGCAAATACTTTTTATTAAAGCGGCAAGGTAATGCTACAATAAATCAAATCATTAACACGAACCATGCAGGGAAAGAACTCTTCTTTTATACAAAGAATACATGATGAGGAAAGACAATATCATTAGAGACAGAGCTTCCAACCTGAGTAAGTACAGGACTGCCAGCAGCTAACGAAATCCCCTGCCCCTGCATTAAACCAGAGAGACCAGAAAAGACAGAAGAGCGATCCTTGTGGAGGGGACACGAAGCAAAGCACACAGCAGCGCTGGGCACTTCCCTCTAACGCTTCGCTTTTGCCCTCACCCCACGCCCCCATGGCACCCGTCACTGCCTCATCCCCTCCCTGGGAACAAGGGTGAGGGAGGCTGACGTTGGAGCCATGGGGCTATGGCTTCCTTCTTCGTGTCACTGGCTTTAGGGAAAACTACTACAAAAGGAATAAGTACTTTCTGGGAATTAATGGGTGAAAATACCAGTTGTGTTGATTCTTAAGGAAGAAACGGGACTGGCACTGCTGACAAACCCCAGGGAGAGACCATGAGTAAGCGAGGGTAAGTGAAAGCAGCAGCTGCATGAGCCTGACTACGCCCTGCAGTCCATCCCAGAAAGGCGCGCGTCGCACCTCTGTGCTGGGATCATGCGGGGCAGCAGGCGCTGGGGAGACTGAACAGATGCCAGAATGAGGGCACAGACAAGTTTCTTTGTAATGGTGGAGGAGATTGGATACTGGCGGAGAGTTAGGAGTTTATGGACCATCCTGAAATGTAACGGGAAGTCAGAATAGAGAGAGCTTCAGGGCTGGAAAATTTCCAGGTGTGCCCAGAGACCTGTCACAGCTGCCGCCTAGGGTCCAACATGGCTGCCACTAGCCTGGGCTACCAGCGGCCCCAGGGAAAGACGTGACAAGGCTGGAAGAAAACACAGGAAGGGAATGCGCGGGAACTGCAGAGAGGAAGGGGATAAGAGGTCAAAGAAAAGGTCATGGACAGAAATAACACAGGCAACAGTTTAGAGTAAAGAAAAAGTGTAATAAAACCCAAAAACGTTTCCCTAGTCACCTAAATCATTTTGACTGCTGCCCAAGTTTTCCGAAACATTTCCACCTCTAGAGAATGCATTAAGGTTGGGGGACTTGTCCACGCTGTCAATGCAGTGCATGTCCTTCAGATGACTTGGGCCACTGGCCATTCCTACTAATCTCCTGTCTGGCTCCCATCAATACAGCTCTCAGGTACGTGAGCTGAGCGACCCCCCCCCCCACAGCCCCCAACCACAAACGATGGGCAGGGGCTCTGTGTGGGCACAGGCAGCTACACCCAGCATTGGGCACTAGCTGACACCAAGCAAAGTTACACTGCACCAGCACACGTACCAGAGATGGCGTCACGTAACTATTCAGCTCCGAAGAACCCAGCCTGGGTCACAGCAAGGGTCCACGGAGCCCAGCATCCTATTTCCAACATGGCCCATCCTCAAGCTGTTCACTCTTAACATAGGACGACCTTGAACTTTATGTACTTCTAAGCCTCCAACAAATAACCGCAAAGCTAGAAAGAATTTCAGCTGCACTTACACTCAAAGGCTGTGGTGGTAGCATCAGGCAGAACCTGCCCAATCACATCCTACAAAAGGAAAAGCAAAGAGGTACATCAGTGGCAGATTAAAGAGAGAGAGGAAAGCCACTCCCTCCCCAGAAAGGACCCAACCTGGGGCTACTTCACATGCAAAATGTGGCTCTTGCCCTCATGAACACAGTAGCCTTGGGTACATGAGGGGCCTCTGTGCTCCCTGCTCCAGCCCCTTCCTTCCTTCGGCTGCAGTGGAAACAGTAGGGAGGCTCCTCCCTGCAAACAGCAGCAGCACTGGAGGACAGGAGGGGGGAGAGAGAACTGGCTGGGGAGATTGAGAGAGACTCCTGGAGATTGGGACCCCCTTCAAAATGCGAGGCTCTCTGGTACTGTGCATGCCAATCCCATGGCTCTTGGTACGTGAAGGGTTGGCCATCCTTGACGTAGGGTCTGCATGAAAGTAATGGACATTTCTTACACAGAAACGTAGAAATGAGGGCAGAAAAAAGACCAAACGGTCCATCCAGTCTGCCCAGCAAGTCCACGGCAGCACCCGCCACCCCCATACTATTCAGTTTCTCAGACTGTAAACGTTAGGGCCCTTGTTTATTGCTAGCTCGAGTCTAATTCCCCATTATGCCTTGCTGTTGAAGCAGAGAGCAATGTTTGAGATGCATCAAAGTATCAGGCTTATTGGTCAAGGGTAGTAACTGCCGCACCAGCAAGTCACCCCCATGTGCTCTTTTCCTCATTCCCATCCTCGAGCCTTCAGGGATCCACAGTGTCTATCCCACGCCCCTTTGAAGTCTTTCACCATTTTTGTCTTCACCACCTCCTCCGGAAGGGCCTCCACCACCTTCTCTGTGAAGAAATGTTTCTTGCTCTATAACTCATGCTGTACCTAAACCGATCTCTTTTCAAACAGTTTTCTTTTTACATAAGGATGATCGTAGCACCCAAGCTGAGGTTACTTGGCTCTTTTCACCTTTCAGCACACCTGGGTCATGCAGTTCTCTACAAGTAACAACAGGGAAGTGTGTGTATTCTTTAATCACAATTTTAAATGCAACATTAAAAAAACTCACAAAAAGAACGGCATGGAGCAGTGATTATTTATGACTCAGTTGTGCTGAAAAGGGAAAAGACTCAAGTAACCTCAGCTTGGGTGGTTATGATGGTCCCTATTTCAAAAGAAGAGATCGGTTTAAGGTCAGCATGAATTATAAAGCAAGAAGTGTGTCCGTTGCTTTCGTGTATGTGTCTGAATTTCGGCATCCGATGTTTGGACCTCCCTGTCCTCTGTCAGGGTCTTCACCAAAAGCCAAACGACATGTGACTTAGAAGAGGGCAGCCCTGGAAGAGATGACGCAAACCTTTTCAACAGAAAGGAAGCCGTAGACTCAGGCACATCAGGGAAACGTTGGGGGATTCAAAAGCTCATCGGATAAACCCTGAGGAGCCTTAGCAGCCAGAGGATGGGAATGACGGGCACAGAGCAGCAGTGGTAAGACTGCAGCGCACTTCCACGTGCACGGAGGGGTCCCGAAGCCAAAATCCAGCGCACTTTCTGAACGCTTAGGGGAATCTCTGTTTTAATTCTGGATGCGCAAGATACTGCCGTATGCCACTGCACAGGGAGTCAAGGCTGCAGACTGGAAAATGTACGCTTAGCACAGGCTGAATGGCGGGGGGAGTGCACAGGCAACATTTTTTGGCGCACGTAAATCATACTGACGCACAGAACACCTGCTCGCGGCCCTGAGCAGCACAGTCTGCGGTGCAAATAAGGTAGGGGTCGGGGCCAGCTGTGCAAGGCAGACGCCTAGAGCGCCCTTGCACTGGCCCTGCATGAATCCCCGTCATTTCAGCTTCTGCCCACAGACTGACACTAGCGCTGGAAACCTTACTCCACCTCTGAGCAGGAGTAAAATGCACAGCGCTAAGAACACCTGAGTTAAGCCAGTGCACATCTCGGCATGGGGAGGGGTAATAATTAATGCCTTCATTTGCATGAGTTTTCCATACGATGGCGCTAAGCAGGTCACAGCGTTTTTCACGCACATTTTGTTGCACAAAACTCCTTGCTGTATCAGGGGCAATATTTACGCACAACAAATGTGCACAATTGTGAGTAAGTCAGTGCATGCTGCTAAACGCACTTTATTGCATCTGTTCTGGTGGTCGAGGGCAGCGTTTCCCAACCAGTGGGCCACGGAACACAAGAACCTGCCATACTGGGTCAGACCAAGGGTCCATCAAGCCCAGCATCCTGTTTCCAACAGAGGCCAAACCAGGCCACAAGAACCTGGCAATTACCCAAACACTAAGAAGATCCCATGCTACTGATGCAATTAATAGCAGTGGATATTTTCTAAGTCAACGTAATTAACAGCAGGTAATGGACTTCTCCTCCAAGAACTTATCCAATCCTTTTTTAAACCCAGCTACACTAACTGCACTAACCACATCCTCTGGCAACAAATTCCAGAGTTTGATTGTGCGTTGATTGAAAAAGAATATTCAATTTGTCTTAAATGTGCCCCATGCTAACTTCAAGGAGTGCCCCCTAGTCCTTCTATTATCCGAAAGAGTAAATAACCGATTCACCACTTCCTGGTGCTCAGGCCAAAACCAGTGCCTGGGCTTTGCTCTCAGCATCGCACAGCAACAAGAAACTTAAACATGCAGGACCTCTTTTCTGACCACATGTACATTCACGCTTGCCTCTCCTTCCGAGCCCCCGAGTGTGGGAATTAATGGACAGCATGCAGGACATAGATAGCTGGGCCCTGCTTTGTGCAGCACCCAAGACACTAAGCATCTCCTCCCCCCTCCTGAGTATTTACAATTCTTACATTCTGTCATGATCAATAACATAAGAATTGTTAACATAACATAAGAATTGTTAACATAACATAAAGAATTGTTAACATAACATAAGAATTGTTAACATAACAAAGAATTGTTAACATAACATTGTTAACATAACATAACATTGTGCTACACAGATTACAGCCTCATCCTTTTGAATTTTTCTGGCTTTTTTATCCTCAGGCTGGGTAAAACAGGGAAAGCGTGCACTGAGCACTGGATGTGACTCACTTTGTGTAATGGAGGTCAGGGTTTCAGAACTTTGTCAAGCCCAAGGTGCACTTACATTAACAAAAACATGTAGCACCTCACTTCCACGGGGCAGCTGATGCAAAAAGAGCCAGGGAAACACTGAAAGCCCAGCTTTAAGAACAAAGGGAGAGAAGGGAACAGAGATGCCCCTGGGCCTGTCCCAATAGGCCAGCTCCCTCCATGAAGAAGAGCAGGTGAAGGGAGAAGTGAGGATGATGTGAGCAGCCGGCTTGGCTGCTGCATGTCTGCCAGAACTCCTTCACTGCTGCTGCATCCAATGATCGGTGCACTCTCCCCCTAGCTCACTCAGTCTGAGAATAAGACAAAGAGGAAGCTCAGGAGGGAAAAGATGAGGAGATGCTGTGTGCTGAACCCAACTATCCATGCCCTGCGTGCTGCCCATTAATTCCCATACTCCATGGCTTGTGCTGTAGCTAGAAAGAGGAGGCACACATAATTACAATACTCTCTCAGAAAGTTTACTGCCACCAGTGGTGTCTTGTTGCTGCAAGCTACTGAGAGCAAAGCCCAGGTGTTGGTCTGGATTTCAGCATCAGGCAGCAGCGGCTTTTTGGTGGCACACCTGATCAGGTCTGAAGGCGCAATGGTTGGGAGCTGGAGTCTGGGAGTCGGGAGGTCTGCTAACAGTGAAGTGCTGAGGTTGTAGGAATATCTGTAGTGCGTGCAGGTGGGTGCTGTACTCATGCTGAAAGACAGCGGAGAGCAGAGAGAATGAAGTAAACAGGATCAGGTTCCTAAGATGAGACTCTCTTATGTACAGCAGGCCAAACTGTGGCTGCAGCCCAAGAGGGTTACTGAAGCTGTGGGTAACCCACAAATGCACTTCCTCCTCCAGTCCTAGAGAAGCCATGGAGATCATTGGAAGAACTCATGGCTGGAGGGAAAAATCCAGCAGCAGTTCTTGGCACGCTGTGCGTGTGCATGTCTGTCCGTCTCTCTCTCTATCTATAACTGTTATGTGATCATACCCAGAGCCTCCTGTCGTAGTACAGGCACATCTGAACAGGGAATTCAGATTTGATTAAGCGCCTTTCCAAACTCAAGCTCAAGGCGAGTTATATTCAGATACAGTAGGGCTTACAATCAGAGGGGCTGATACAATAAGGTGCACTCGGCAGAGGTGCACACTTCCACCCAGTCGGGCCCACATATTTTGTGCAAACTGTACTGCCAGTGCAATAGAGAGTTTTGTGCACAACACTGTACACAGATATTAGC
This sequence comes from Rhinatrema bivittatum, assembly GCF_901001135.1. NCBI lineage: Eukaryota > Metazoa > Chordata > Amphibia > Gymnophiona > Rhinatrematidae > Rhinatrema > Rhinatrema bivittatum. The sequence continues at coordinate 80,511,968 of NC_042627.1, read as the reverse complement.
ACCCTCACATGGAAATTCCATGCTAATGAGGGCTTTAGCTATTACCATCCAATGCAGAGAGAGTCGCTATCTATCTTAACTCGGGCTTTCTTAGCACTGGAAATTCCACTCCTGGTCAGCAGTGGAATAAAATTTCCAGCATCAGTGTTAGGCTGTGGGGTTGATCAGGAGTTTATGATGCCAAGATTTGTGCATATAAAGCTTTCCTTCCTCTCCCTCTAATAAACTTATTTTGGCTTTCTCTGCAAACTCTGTCTCCCCCCATACTTAGCGAGAGGAAAGAAGTTAGCACAGATGTACTTTTCCGGCAGAGGGCCAATACGGAGGGGATGGCGCTGCCCCTAAGTTTCTGGGGAGAAGTGCAACAGTTATCAAGCTCATAGGGAGAAACTGTGACCTGTGATCACAGGGGAGGCAGTGGAGCTGACAGAGACATTGAGCTAAAGGAAGATATCTTACTGCCTCCACTGCTCGAGAGAAGCACCAAACACTGGCCAATGGCGAATGTGTCACTACACTCATTTGTGTGGTCAGCCTTTCCTACGTTAACGTGTGAGCTTAGCCTATGTAAAAGGCTGAGCACACATTTTAACTCAGGGTAGTGCGCATAGTTTTCCAGTCGGCAAACTTTTTTTTTTATGAAACATCCAGTGTATTACCTTACTGCATGCGTTACAAAATATGTTACTGTGCGCATTAAGAACCCATGTGCCGGATTTCAGTGCAGATTTAATGCACACCTTATTACATCAGGCTCAAAGGTTGCACTTGAGGCAATGGGATGGGATGGGATTTGCCCAAAGTCACAGGGAGTATCAGAGAAAGCAGCAGGCTTTCCTGGTCCTCAGTCCCCTGTTCCAAGCAAAGGCGACTGCTTCACAAAGTCCCTGCTCCACTGAGCCAGGTCCGGGTGCCTGCCACCCCCTCTCGCCTCTTACTTTTAAAGTGTGGAAGAGAAAGCGGTGGGGGCTCCCTTGCTCAGCGAGGGCTGGCGTTAATGAGGTCCTGCCTTGGGCTTAAGAAGGCTGCGCAACCCTGGGATGCTTACAAAGCCGGGCAATAAGCCCCAGGGGAGGGCCTGGGGGCGCACGGGCTCTACGAGAAGCACAGGGGAAGGTGGCGAGGCCCAGCAGAGGGGGTGCTGGAGAGCATCACTGTGACAATGGGAGCTCGGTTCCCATTCTGGTCTTCACCTGCTGTCCCCCTGCCCGCCTCCCCCCTTCCCCTCCCCCTCACCAGGACGTCCCGGAAGAGCAGCTGCGGGGCGGCGTGGACGCTCCAGTCCACGGCGCTGCCATCGGGGATGCGGATCCGAATGACCAGGGCCTGGCTCTCCATGACGGAGGAAGAGCGCAGCCCGGTAACAACATCCCCCAGAGAGCCGCGGCAGGAAGGAAGCGGAAGTGAACCGGCAGCACCGGAAGCAGGAAGGAGAACGGCCAATGAGAGCAGGGCGCCGCCATCTTAGAATAGGGCAAAGCTCAGCCAAGCGGGAGCTGCATGGTTAGGGGAGCAAAATCCGGGGTGGGTGGAGGGGAGACCAGAACAGAACATGAAAGGAGGGATGGCCCGGCTAGGGCATCAGATCATGAAAGGAGGGGCCGGGTCATCGGAGGAGGAAGGGGAAGGGGAGGGGTGCAGAGCAGATCATGAAAGGAGGGCTGGTCCGGCTGGGTCATCGGAGGAAGGAGGGAGGGGTGCAGAGCAGATCATGAAAGGAGGGCTGGTCCGGCTGGGTCATCAGATCATGAAAGGAGGGCCGGGACATCGGGAGTGCGCTGTGAAAGGCTTAAAGGAGAAACGGGTTTGTCGTTTGCTACCAGGAGTTAGGGAAATGGAGAAAGAGGGGGGAGTGGGGCCAAACCCTGGGGAGGGCGCCCCTTCTTTCTCTCCTAACTGAGATCTCCTCTTTCTCCCGCCCCCATTAAGCTCCAAAAAGAACAACATCATTTATACAGATATGCAAGCTCGGTTGGAAGACTACTTTATTATGCAAAACACATTTTCATTAAACAGTATTCACATTTATTCAACTGCCACAGAATTTTCCAACCCTCGCCTGAGTCGCCTCTGCCACTGAAAGAAAGTGGGGGCTGCGATTCCTGACTGAATGCAACGGGAAGGGCACAGCAGGGTCTGAGGGTGTGTGAGGCACAGGATGTCATGGGCCTGTAATATGGGCACAGCAGGGTCTGAGGGTGGGTAAGGCACAGGATGTCATGGGCCTGTAATATGGGCACAGCAGGGTCTGAGGGTGGGTAAGGCACAGGATGTCATGGGCCTGTAATATGGGCACACCAGGGTCTGAGGGTGGGTAAGGCACAGGATGTCATGGGCCTGTAATATGGGCACAGCAGGGTCAGAGGGTGGGTAAGGCACAGGATGTCATGGGCCTGTAATATGGGCACAGCAGGGTCTGAGGGTGTATGAGGCACAGGATGTCATGGGCCTGTAATATGGGCACACCAGGGTCTGAGGGTGGGTAAGGCACAGGATGTCATGGGCCTGTAATATGGGCACAGCAGGGTCTGAGGGTGGGTAAGGCACAGGATGTCATGGGCCTGTAATATGGGCACAGCAGGGTCTGAGGGTGGGTGAGGCACAGGATGTCATGGGCCTGTAATATGGGCACAGCAGGGTCTGAGGGTGGGTAAGGCACAGGATGTCATGGGCCTGTAATATGGGCACAGCAGGGTCTGAGGGTGGGTGAGGCACAGGATGTCATGGGCCTGTAATATGGGCACAGCAGGGTCTGAGGGTGTGTAAGGCACAGGATGTCATGGGCCTGTAATATGGGCACAGCAGGGTCTGAGGGTGTGTGAGGCACAGGATGTCATGGGCCTGTAATATGGGCACACCAGGGTCTGAGGGTGGGTAAGGCACAGGATGTCATGGGCCTGTAATATGGGCACAGCAGGGTCTGAGGGTGGGTAAGGCACAGGATGTCATGGGCCTGTAATATGGGCACAGCAGGGTCTGAGGGTGGGTGAGGCACAGGATGTCATGGGCCTGTAATATGGGCACAGCAGGGTCTGAGGGTGGGTGAGGCACAGGATGTCATGGGCCTGTAATATGGGCACAGCAGGGTCTGAGGGTGGGTGAGGCACAGGATGTCATGGGCCTGTAATATGGGCACAGCAGGGTCTGAGGGTGGGTAAGGCACAGGATGTCATGGGCCTGTAATATGGGCACACCAGGGTCTGAGGGTGGGTAAGGCACAGGATGTCATGGGCCTGTAATATGGGCACAGCAGGGTCTGAGGGTGGGTAAGGCACAGGATGTCATGGGCCTGTAATATGGGCACAGCAGGGTCTGAGGGTGGGTGAGGCACAGGATGTCATGGGCCTGTAATATGGGCACAGCAGGGTCTGAGGGTGGGTAAGGCACAGGATGTCATGGGCCTGTAATATGGGCACAGCAGGGTCTGAGGGTGGGTGAGGCACAGGATGTCATGGGCCTGTAATATGGGCACAGCAGGGTCTGAGGGTGGGTAAGGCACAGGATGTCATGGGCCTGTAATATGGGCACAGCAGGGTCTGAGGGTGGGTGAGGCACAGGATGTCATGGGCCTGTAATATGGGCACAGCAGGGTCTGAGGGTGGGTAAGGCACAGGATGTCATGGGCCTGTAATATGGGCACAGCAGGGTCTGAGGGTGGGTAAGGCACAGGATGTCATGGGCCTGTAATATGGGCACAGCAGGGTCTGAGGGTGGGTAAGGCACAGGATGTCATGGGCCTGTAATATGGGCACAGCAGGGTCTGAGGGTGGGTAAGGCACAGGATGTCATGGGCCTGTAATATGGGCACACCAGGGTCTGAGGGTGTGTGAGGCACAGGATGTCATGGGCCTGTAATATGGGCACACCAGGGTCTGAGGGTGGGTGAGGCACAGGATGTCATGGGCCTGTAATATGGGCACACCAGGGTCTGAGGGTGGGTAAGGCACAGGATGTCATGGGCCTGTAATATGGGCACAGCAGGGTCTGAGGGTGGGTGAGGCACAGGATGTCATGGGCCTGTAATATGGGCACAGCAGGGTCTGAGGGTGGGTAAGGCACAGGATGTCATGGGCCTGTAATATGGGCACAGCAGGGTCTGAGGGTGGGTAAGGCACAGGATGTCATGGGCCTGTAATATGGGCACACCAGGGTCTGAGGGTGTGTGAGGCACAGGATGTCATGGGCCTGTAATATGGGCACACCAGGGTCTGAGGGTGGGTGAGGCACAGGATGTCATGGGCCTGTAATATGGGCACACCAGGGTCTGAGGGTGGGTAAGGCACAGGATGTCATGGGCCTGTAATATGGGCACAGCAGGGTCTGAGGGTGGGTAAGGCACAGGATGTCATGGGCCTGTAATATGGGCACAGCATAACATAAACCTTAGCACATGGCCCATCTTCTTCTAGCAGTGTACTCTAACATAAACCTTAGCACATGGCCCATCTTCTTCTAGCAGTGTACTCTAACATAAACCTTAGCACATGGCCTCTCTTCTTCTAGCAGTGTACTCTAACATAAACCTTAGCACATGGCCCATCTTCTTCTAGCAGTGTACTCTAACATAAACCTTAGCACATGGCCCATCTTCTTCTAGCAGTGTACTCTAACATAAACCTTAGCACATGGCCTCTCTTCTTCTAGCAGTGTACTCTAACATAAACCTTAGCACATGGCCCATCTTCTTCTAGCAGTGTACTCTAACATAAACCTTAGCACATGGCCCATCTTCTTCTAGCAGTGTACTCTAACATAAACCTTAGCACATGGCCCATCTTCTTCTAGCAGTGTACTCTAACATAAACCTTAGCACATGGCCTCTCTTCTTCTAGCAGTGTACTCTAACATAAACCTTAGCACATGGCCCATCTTCTTCTAGCAGTGTACTCTAACATAAACCTTAGCACATGGCCTCTCTTCTTCTAGCAGTGTACTCTAACATAAACCTTAGCACATGGCCCATCTTCTTCTAGCAGTGTACTCTAACATAAACCTTAGCACATGGCCTCTCTTCTTCTAGCAGTGTACTCTTATACCTCCAGGCAGAGCTATAAACAGGAGCTCCTCTCCTGGAGACACTGAGCTCACACTCTTATCCCACTCACAGTAGGATCCTGCCCACAGACCTTTCTCTCCCTGTAGGATTTAAGCTGGACCAGACTACGGCCCTAGTCCAGCACAGGTTAAGGAGGGCAGGTAGGGCTGCCCCTCCACACACAGGACATTTTAAGGTCATGGGATTGGAGGCAGTGACCTATTCTGGATTGGTAACTGGATAAAAGACAGGCAACTGAGGGTGGGTCTAAATCAGTGAGGACGAATTCCAGTCCTCGAGTGCCACAAACAGGCCAGGTTTTCAGGATATCCACAATGAATATGCATGAGATAGATTTGCATGCACTGCGTCCATGGTATGCAAATCTTTCTCATTTAATGTTACTTGCTGATAACGTTCATAAGATACAATGAAAACCAAGGCAAAATGGTAGAAGGCATACCCATTAAGGTAAGTCTTATTGAGCAAAATAGTATGGTGTAATGCATCAAAAGTGACGATATATATATATATAAAAAAAGTCAATGCCCAAATTGAAACCACAGTGAAAACCATCAAAGCTTAATAATAATAATAATAATAATAATAAAGTCTCAGTACTATGCAAAATATGAAAGCCAAACAGTTATCAAGAATATTATTATCATCCATAAAATTTTGCAACTGCCTTAACATAACTTTCTCTAAACATTTTGTCAAAAAACAATTTATTTGTTTTAAAAATGTTTATATTGTGACTTACCCAGACATGTAGCTCAGAGTGGTGAAAATATAGGACGATGATTACTAAGATTGTTAGGGTCCAAGGATGATCCCTTTAAAAGTGGATGAACAGATGCAATCTTGAGGAGAGCAAGTAAGGTCTTCACTCAAAGAAGCATTTACTAGGTTAGTAATTAAATCAGAAACCGCCACACATATGACTTTCAACATTATCTTTGAATAGGTATTCAATGGACAGATATTATCATTCATCCTACTGATTATTTCACTGATCTTGGGGCCTATTGTAAGCTCAAAGGCTTCTCAAAGATGATTATTATCCCAACAAGGGGGTCAGGCAGGAAATAAGGTCACTGACCGACTAAATTAACACTTTTTTCATTTAAAAAAACAAAACCTGGATGAAGCTGTCTACAGTAATGAGCGTATGAGTCAATGAGCTAGGAAAGGGAACGGTAGTCAAGGAATGAACAATACAAAACAACTCCCAAGGCTCAGAAGTGAATGAAAGAATGCAAGAGGAATAATAGTGCTTCTTGCTATTATCGGAAATAAATCTCTAGTTTTCCATTTTCACTTTTGTATATTCACAGCATCAGATGACTTTTTTATACCAACATCACTCTGCACATCTAAGTTCCCTTTTGATCGCAACAATAGTTGAACAGAAGTGCGGCGCACAATGGCCCCTACAAACAATCATGGTTTTAAGTGGAACTAAGGTGTGTAAAACAGAATGCAATGATGCCAACCAATCTGTAACAGCAGGATCAGCACTGTCAACAGAAGTCACACAGAGGTCAGGAATATCACTCCAACATTAGACGTATGTGGACACACTCAGTAGTACTCACTGATTTACGCCTGGCCAATTTATAGATAGTAGCATTACAAGAGTCTGAAATCAATCATAGTGATCCACCCTCAATAGGCCATAAAAACTATTTGGGTTTTTTTAATTTTCTAATATGCAAATAAAAACTTATATAAAAAAAAAAGCCAAGCAGATTTCAAAGCCAATGCCATGCAGGGTTATAATCTTAAACCAATATCCCGACACCAGCCAAATTTCAAAGCGGTATCTTCATCAGGAGACATAGGATATTTCTTGTATTCACAAAACCTACACGTTAATGCAAGAACTGGTTAAGCACCTTCTTGGCTTTTTTACTCTTATCAGTGGTATTATCAAATCAAGAAAGCAGACTTCATGCATCAATGTGTAGTTGCCTAGAAAATATATGAGGAATGGAAGTAAAATGGGTCCCAGTCCCGGAATCCTTCTCTCACAAAAATTGCAAAATGATCAGACCATGGAACTTCCTGACATGAATATGATGCAAACACCCTCAATTGACCGATTCTCTCAAACAAATACTAGGGGAGTGAATAACTGTGTCCAACCCTGAGCAGCCATTGAAGCTACAAAATCTTTGCAATCATTGGAAAGTGGTATGACATCTACCTGCAATTCAATTCACACAAGAGCACAAAGTTCTTAGAATCAGCTTTAGCAGTAAATAATGCCTCTGATGATGGCTGTTCAAAAACCCTGACGAACTGGCACCTAATTCAAATAATAATAGTCGAGAGGAGGAATATCCTCTGTCTGGACCTGCCTAAGCTGCAAACAATTCCTAGCAACAAGAAACAGCCCTCCTCCTTGCTGGGAAAACACAGAATAACACAGTAAACACAACCAGCTGTATCAATCATGAATCAGGCCGGCTTTATTTTATGAAATCAATAAATATATTCATTTTCTTCTGAATGGATAATCCTTTAATTAAAATTAGTAACAGTGGTAAATTTAGAATTAAAGAGGACCCGCCAACAACCAAATTAACCAAGACAGGAGAAGGCTTCATCATTGCTGACGTTATTTATTGAGCAGAATAGGGAAGGGAAGACTGGCGGTACTGGCCTCAACCAATAATCACCGAGATCGACTTGGCCATAAACCAGCTAACAAGCCACAATAAGTCACAACTCCCAAGAAAACCACAACAAGCGAACTCAAGATACAAAATAATATGCACCCCCCCCCCCCCTCAGGTCATCAGGGGGCAGGGCTACACTCAGGCTGGGGCCATCAGCAACGGAGCAATACAGATGTAGGAACGATGGACCTGCAACCCAGAATCAGAAACTGATTCATCAAGAGGCAGGCAGAGACGGTGCATGCTAGTCTCTCCAGGGTCAGCGTCTGGCATATGACATGCGCCTGACGCCATCAGGGGGCAGGGACGCACTCGGACTGGAGCTGGCAGCAATAGGAACAATAAACCTGCAGCACAGAATCAGCAACTAGTGTGCCTGCTCCCACCTCTCTCTTTTACCTGAGCCTGGCTCCTGTCCTGCCAAAGCAATACCCCAAACTGGCGCCAGCCTCAGCTGAGCTGTTTCTTACATGGGCAGATTTCCTTTGGAAAGCAAAGCATGTAGACTTGGTACACTTCCATCCCCAGGAACCCCTCCTCTAAGTGGAGCCCTGCACAAGCCTTTGTCCATATTGAGGGAGAATTGTTCAGATGTTCCATTTATGCATGTAAATCGCTATTTATCCACATTAATGACTATGGAAACTGTTCTCCCTATCAATTAGATTTTTAAACACACTTTGGCACATTCCAGATTTATTCTTTTGCATTCTTTCTGGAAGCTGAACGTTTGCCTTCCCACAGCTATCTCCATGGATTATGGAAGTCCTAGGTCCCCTTTGGGGTACTGTACAATGAAATCTGCTCAACACAAAAAAAAAGGGTGCGTGTCCGTCTGCAAGCTAAACATAGTGAGAGTCCTGCTCCTCGCCCACCTTTGGCTGTGCTAACGGTTCAACAATGATGGAAGAGGTTAACAAACTCACAAGCGACTGTGTTAATGCTACCCTCACATACCAGCTTCAGGGAGCACATAATTGTTTCTGCCAACCTATAAATTTTTGAGTAAAAACAAAATTATTGTGATTTTTCTTGCTAAATAATTCATGCATTACAAGGCACGTATGTAACAAGGCCGATGAATCACCAGGGACTTAATGATCATACATCTCATGACATATTTCTTGTCAGATTAAAGGAACAATTCCAGAGTTTAAAAAACGCTGAATTTTATTATAAAAGTGTAGTATCTTTTAGTCAAGACTGTTTGTCATTTGCCTTTGTAAGTTGTATTCAAAAAGAAAATATCAGGAAAAGCTAGTACCACTGCATCTGTATATTTTATTATATTGTATTTTATTCTTATTGTGAGTCGCTTAGAGTATCACGGCAGTTAGGTGAGTGATTCATGCAAATAAATACAAACATTCTTGGATGGCTGTTGTTGACTAGGATAAGTGCATTCTCCATCAACAAACAGGCATGAGTTAGCCATAATGCATGGGTGACGTCATCCGCACTATGGCACGAAAAGAAGTGTTGCTGATGTCGTCCATGGACTAAGACACCATTCAAACAGGCCGATACAGTAAAGCGCAGCCACGGTTGCACGGTTTTTAACCCGCTTTGGATGCACGTTTTGAGCGCGTAAGACGGACGAGCGATTCAGTATCGGCTTTTACGCGTCCTTAGCGCTAGCCGAAAAAGACGCGTATCCATTTCCGCCTGCCGCATGTATATGATATGTTAATGATCGGATTAGCTATTCCCCCCAATACAGTAACACGCGTCCAAATTATCGCCTTCTTAACCAGCTTATTTACCGCGTCTTTAACCTCTATGTTTACCACCTACCCTGACGTTAGTGTGGTGTTCAGTCAGCTTCGGATTGGACAGCGTCATGGATAACATGCATATATTGGCTCTGACGATCTTTTTCATTCGGTTGAGAAGCAGAATGAGAAATGCTCGGCAAGCGAATTCTACAAGGCAGATTGGAGAGGCCAACAGGGGAGCCCAGCAGCAAGGAGAACCCAGCCAACCGGAGAACCCAGCAGCAAGACCGGAGGAAGTATGTGTTCAACGGTACCATTCATCTCTAGGTGTCTCTGAGGCTCCGGGAGTCTAGCGAAGACATGGACGCCTCTACAGACGCCGGAGAGATGGGAGCCGCGCCAGGCCTTCCTCTGGCATCCACTAGGTGTCCTGAGGCTCTAGGGGTCCAGCGGAGACATGGACGCCTCTACGGACGCCGGAGAGATGGGAGCCGAGCCAGGCCTTTCTCCGGCGTCTACTAGGCGTCCTGAGGCTCTGAGGGTCCAATGGAGACATGGACGCCTCTATGGAAAGAGGCGGGAACGTCCATGAATGGAAGCCTCGACCTTGGACGTCCGGCCGGGCGCTCAAGGCAGCGGCCATGGACGTTGGAAGACAGCGTTCCCCTCTTTCCGGGCATCCATGCTCGGCGGCCCCGACCTTCACAGATGCCTGGACGTCCTTGCATGTCCTTAAGTGCCCGGACTTGGAAGGTTGGGGGGGTGGCCTCTGAACAAGGACGTCCGGATGCTCTGGGCAGTGGCCCCGGTGTCCATGCGGGGTCTGTAGAAAAGAACCATCCACTCCTGGTGGAATGACATTTGAAATGACAGGTATGGCGCCAGCGCATCCTGGATACTGTATAGGTGCTGTATACCGCTCTATACAGTAAAATGGATTGTGAACGCCTACCGTTTCATAGGTGCGCTTTGGACGCTCGTTTGCCGCAGCTTGGATTTGCGTCTAATTTGAATACTGAATCGAGCGGCTTGTGAACCAAAATGTGCGTGCATCAAACGTGCAGGTGCCCGCCCCTGCCGCACCTTTTTTTACGCATCGGTACTGTATCGGCCTGAAACAGAGTTGTCGATACAACCTGCGTGGAGCACCTCAGAGCTGGCTGCTGCCACAGAACATGCAGCTGCCATAGGCTCAAGTTCCTCCTTGGCTTTACAAGCAGCCCTAACTGAGAATGAGCTGATCTAGGTTTCTAGAGAGGATATCTCTCCTCCAACTCCGGGGCAGAGGGTCCCTCAGTCAGTGGCAGCCCCTTATTAGAGCTAGTGAATAATTTCTTTGCTTCTTTAAGCCATGGAAACTGGAGAGAGAGATTAGAACACCTCCTGTCCAAGATGGAGGAAACTTTTCCACCTAGTGAGGCTGCCCAAAGTCTTACTCCAGTGAGTACATCTTCTCAAAAGTTTCCAGAATTTGCAGAAAGACCTCATATTGAAGTGGTGGATTCTCCTCCTCCAGCAAAGTTCCTTTACCATTTGCAAGGAGAAGTGGGATCAGCTCATTCTGAGTTCCTAGTGCATGTTTCCCCCTCCAACTAGCGGACATCTCTTCAGTCACCCTTATCATGATTGAGGTCATGGTCATGTTCGGGGAGGAGGAAGATTCCACTGGGATTCCTTCAGATCCACTGCTAGATTTGTCTCAGTAGACTTTTCTGAAGTCCAAGGTCTTGGATAAGCTTGCAAACACTCATCAGTATCTTGAAGGAAATGGACCCAAGCCCAGATGGTTTGGGGCATCTTCAGTTCCATCAACCTTCAGCAGACTTCATGGATATCCCTCTTCACAAACTCCTCAAGAACCTGTAGATAAGGATGTGGGAGACGCCAACATCATACCTTGTGGTGGTCTGGAAACTGAACCTAAAGTCCAGGGTCCCAAGGGTTTGGGGTAGTCTAACTACCACACCATTCCATGGCAGTGGGATCACTGTTGAAATGTGCTAAGCAAACATGTTATTGCTCCAATATATCTAAAGGTGCTGGATGTATTGGGGGGGAGGAAGTCTTCCAGGGATTCATGCTGAGTGCCCAGATTGTAGTATTTGAACGAATACATGCAAAAACTAAAGTTTTTGATAGAATCATCAAACCCAGAGGGGGTGGACTACCATTGAGCATTGTAAGTTGTAGAGAAATGTGAGAAGCACCTCATCTTGTCCATTTATAAAGCTTTTCATAGACAGCCAGGACTTTGGCCATTTCTATAGGGGCCTGAAGCCTCACATGCTTGTACAAGAAAGACCTTCAAAGAGAAGTGTGCCTCTCTATAACTATGCATTTAATTGCATTATAAAAATTCTAAAAGTTGTTTGCAAAATATCTTGATATCTTGTCCCAACTATGGTGACGGCTGATTAAAAATAATGATGCATAAAGGTCTTACCATACAGAATACATGTGTATGCGGCCCCAGATATGATGATCACTCAGTGATATACTTCATTGCACTGTCGGCTGGATTTGGAAGGGATATTTATATGGTTGCTTCTCCTCTGGGATCTCTCGGTTTGAGTATTTTTAAACAATATCCGTGCCTGCTATAAACTCCTAACCTTTGCTGCTACACCTTTTAGGGTTTTTTTTCCTGTTCCTCATTTTATCACAGTCTCCCTTTTGAAAGTTAAATGTTACTGCAGTATTTTTCCTTAATGCTCCTACTCCAGTTATTTCGTCAAATTTGATCATGCTATGATCACTATTGCCAAGTGGCCCCACTACTGTTATCTCTTGCACCATATCCTGCATTCCACTGAGGAGTGGGTCTAAAATAGCTCCGCTCTCATCAGTTCCTGGACCAGCTGCCCCACGGAGCAGTCATTTATTTAATCTAGCAGTGTTACCTCCCTAACATGTCCTGATGTGACATTCACCCAGTCAAAATTTCCCATTACTGTGTTGGCACATTGGTTAGTGTCCCTAATTTCTCTTATCATTTCATCATCCATCTCTTCATTCTGGCCAGTGGACACTCCATGAAGTTGGTAAGGAACAAATCAGAGAAAATACTTTTTCACTTAACACACAATTAAACTCTTGAATTCATTGCCAGAGGATGTGGTAAAGGCAGTTAACATAGCTGGGTTCAATAAAGGTTTGAACAAGTTGCTGGTGGAAAAGTTCATACACTGTTATTAACCAGGTTGACTTAAGAAAAGCTCCTGCTTATCCCTGGACATAAGCGACTTGAAATCCATCTATTTATTTGGAATTTTGCCAAGTACTTTTGACCTGTTATATCCGTTGTTGAAACAGGATACTGGGCTTGATGGACCCAGTATGGAAGTTTATTTATTTTATTTTATTTATTTAGAGTTTTTTTTATACCGGTATTCGTTTTCACATCATATCGGTTTACACAGAGCAGATTAACAAAGTAAAAGAGATACATTGAACAGGTAGAAATTAAAACAATAGCAGGAGGAATAAAAGAAGGTAACAATATACTATGTTAAACATGGGAGGAATATTTACAGATCCATAATGGCCAGGAAGTGAAAAGGTGTTCTTCTATTCTTAAGTAAACCCCCATGGGAATGCTCTTCCCCACCACCCATGGAATTTCTATCCATAAAGATTGCACTGTGCTTTTAGTCTCTTGGGGGATCTTTATCCTGTTTGACTCCATGCCGTTCTTAACATATAATTCCACCCCCTACCAATTTGCTCCATCCTAGCCTTGCACTTGAAGTCGTGGCTCCTTTTATCAGATCACTGGGATGCCAGTTAGGTCTACCTCTTCATTCAGTGCTATAAGTTCTAATGCTCCCATCTTACTTTTTAGAGTTTGGGTATTTGCATAAAGACATTCAAGGTATGTTTTTTTGTTTGTAGCAGTCGACAGAGATAATTTGGAATTTTTTTAACTCAGTCTCCTCTTTATTTAAAGGCATCAGGGCTACTTTCCCTTCATTAGAGCCTCTCTATTGGAAAACGCTAAGTTTCCTGTTTTGTTACTTATCTTTTATAGATCCTGCCCTCCGAACCATGCGCTGCTGAGTGGCCGTCGGCTTTCTCCCGGGTTCTAGTTAAATGTTGGCACCAACAGCCTGGTTCCACCCTGCTTAAGGTGGAACCCATCTTTTCAGAATAGGTTTCTACGTCCCCAAAATGTTCCCTGGTTCCTAACAATTTGATATGTGAGTGTTTTCTTGTAAACCACCTTGAACAAATTGGAAATAGTATTTAATCAGATGGATTAAATAAATAAAGCCCTCTTTCCTCTTCCATTGTCTCATCCATGCATGAGACTCCGGGGCCTTGTGCGTGGAATGGGGAGCATTTTTGAGAGGTTCTGGATTTCAGCTTTCAGAACCTCCCTATGTACCATGACAGCCGGCTCCTCCCCAGCACTGTCTAAAGTCCTATCTAGATGACAAGTGAGGTTCTTCACCTTCGCACCAGGTAGGCGGCAATCCTCACGTCCACCAATGATGGATTGTAGATTCAACGGCTGTCCTAACCCTTCTCTCCTAGGCACAAGTCCTTGGCGACATCATCCTCAGTGAAAAAGGATTGTGCATTACCTGGAGAGCATAGCTTGGTGCAGGGTTGAGCCCTGAGCACAAGGTGTCCTTTGCACAGGCTAGGACTTAACCCCGAAAGCAGGAGCTGTACTTGATTAGACAAGAGGCCAGATCTGGAACCTGTGAACAGCAAGAGCTGGAGTTGGAGCTTGCAGTAAAGCCGATCCCAGGCTGGATCAGGAACTGGAATGGAAATGAACAAGTAGAGCAGACGGCTGGAATGATAGCTGGAAGTGAACCTGAACGTCAGGCCTGGAACTAGAGTGAGAAGCAGGAACTAGAAGTGAATCGGAACCGGAGTCAGCAAGCAGGTAGTGGATCACACTGTAGCAGACAGACTTGGCAGCAATTCCTCGCTATGCTGGAGGTGAAATAGCAAGGAGCCTGGTTAGCCTTCTGCTTGCCAGCAACCCCTACCACTTAGCAATGTGGCTTTCAGGGTTGGCCGACAGTCTTGTTCTCTATGTCAGGGTAGCCAGTTCTGGTCCTCAAGAGTCACAATCACATCTGGTTTTCAGGATATCTTTAATGAGTATCCATGAGCTAATCCTGGAAACCAGACCTGTTTGTGTTTCTTGAGGACGAGAGTTGGCGGTTGTCAGATTAGAGCCCTCTAGACACAAGACAGTTCTCCTCTGTGCTTGAATGCAAGGGTTTTAGTTACAGGAAAGTGGTTTATTTACAACTTCATACTGAACTTAGTCTAGCAGTGCATTACTCACTGTGAATGTTGAGTCCGGCTCTGATCCTGCTGGGTTGCTTCACCCGCCTTTCAGTTCAGAGTCCTCTCCACCGTACAGCCCTCGGCCATTAAGCTGCCCCTTCTTCCTTGGGCACAGGGCTGTGTCCCAGGCTAACATCGGTCTGCGGCTGCCTCACTTCATTATCAGGGCACCAGCACGTGACCACCAAAGATCTTTTTGAAGCCGACAATGACCTTAGCTTGGTCCAGGCCACCATCTGGTATGAGAAGAAGGCCTCCCATCCTGAGTGGCTGGGCTGATCCCGGTTCCTGTCCCCATCAGGTCTTGTCTTCGTACTGGCAAAGAAGCTCCTTTAGACATTTGGGGGGGTGACCGCTGGGCGACTTCTCTTCCATCCACTTGGAATCCGCCGTCTCCACAACCTTTTCCTGCATGATGCGGCAATCCCCCATTCTTTGTTTCTGGGCAGAGCGGATGAGCCTCACAGCCCTTACCTGCCAGCTTTCTGAGCTCCACTCGCTGACAGGGAAGGGCCTCGGCCGGGCTTCGAGTCATACAAGAAATGGCCCGTAGTACATCTCAGCTCTGGGGGCTGCCGTTGGACATCAAACACAGCAAGGGCTCGTCGGGGCTTCCCTGCACCCGAGGAGGCGGTGCAGACGCTAACTGCTCCGCACAGGCAGCGCGACACGCTCCAAATCTGAAGCCAAGCATATTTGTCAGATACATAAAAGGTGAAATATAGTGATTAAGACTGGTGCTCTATCGATTGTGTAACTGAAGTCATTTTTCATGACTAACATAAGATTTAATAAGTACAAGTACTTAAAGATCCTGAGTTGGCACCAGTCATTAGCATGTAATTGAACTAGTAAAAAAAGATCAGTTAAACTCTGCTGATTACTACCTTATCTTTGAGAGGCAATTAAAGACCTCAATCATTGCAAGAAGATTTGATTGTTCAGTCCTTATTACACATTGATCTTTCAGCAAAGTGCGGTTATATTTTCCATTAATTTCCAGTAGCACAGGTTAATGCTGATACCCTAGACCGCTGACCCAGGCTAGCTGTAATGCTAAGTACTGGCTTAGGTTAAGATGCTCTTTCTTGTCATTACTCTTTAAATGGGGAGTGCTGACAACATGGCAACCTGAAACCGCTGGTTTCCACTCCCTAGGCTAGCTCTGAAGTGGGGTGAAAGAGCCGCTCTTATCCATCTCGCTCCTTTCCACAGCTTCCGCGCGGAGGCTGGGCTTCTGGTGAGGACTGGACCGTAGATCCAGTGTTTGTTCAGCCCAAGGGTCACTGCAAGCTAAAATGCATCATTTATTTATTTATTACTCGTATTTATAAAACCTCCCCTCCAACAAGGGGTCTGAGCAGGAACATTGCATACAATATTAAAAAGAGATAAAAAAATATACCAAGAACGATAACAACACAGACTTGCACCCAGAAAACAATTAGACAACAAATGGAGATGTAATACAAAGCTGTAAGAGAAGATCAGTTTTACTACAGTAGCAAATAAAGAAGGCAACAGAAAGAGAAAGCTTTTCTGTATCCAATTTCAGAAGCTACCTCACCGCAAATCAAGATCTTCCACCCTCGTCACTGTTTGCATAGCTATTAATTAAGGCTGCTTCTTCTCTTAGCAATATGTTCTTGCTAGTTTTAATGGCTGTAAACAGTGCCCTTGCTTTTCTGAGGCTCATTTTTCAAACTTTTGCAGCAAGCATTAGCAAATTGTAGCAGATTTTGTAAAATGATGTGGCAAATTTGCATAAATAAAATTAAAAATATAAAATAAAATTAAATGATTACATTCTGACATATGGTGGCGAGCTCATGGGGGGCCTGTATCTTATTACTTCTGTCTACACGCGGGTGAAGCACCATGTCCCATGGGATTGGCGCACCCCTCCCTGAAAGGGTGAGCGTTGCGTCCTCTGGGGTTAGTAAATCGCTCCAGTGGGTTGGAATATTGTTTCCCTGAGGGGCTGAAGCATCGCTCCGTGAAGGGGTGGAGCATTACACACTCTATGAGGCTGATGCAGCGTTCCTTGAGGGGCTTGAGCATCATGTCCCATCCTACGGGGCTGGTGCATCACCTTAAGGGGGTGGAGCATTGTGTCCTGTCACCTGGGGTTGGTGCATTGCTCCCTGGGGGGGTTGTCACATTACTTCTTTATAGCTCAACATTGACCAGACTCTGTTGTACGCAGAGGGATACTTGAAAGCATAGTTCATATTATTCCAAAATATGTCTATCATAAACTTGGCATGTTCTATAAGGCATAACCCAGAATGCTAGAAAAAGGAGCCAGGCTTTTATATTTTGTATTCCTGGCTTAATAAACCTGTGTGTTGGGGAAGAGTATAGTGACAGGATTATATTAACATCCACCTGGGCAAAATGAGAAGACACACGATGAAATGCTAAGAAAAATAAGGGAAGCTATCCAATTTGGCAATGCAGTAATAATGGGAGATTTCAATTACTACAATAATATTGACTGGGTAAATGTCATATCAGGACATGCTAGAGAGAAAGCTCCTGGATATAATAAATGACTGCTTCATGGAGCAATTGGTTCAAGAACTTATAAGAGCTATTTTTGATCTAATTCTTTTTGAAGCACAGGATTTGGTGAGAGAGGTATAAGTAGTGGGGCAGATTGGCAATAGTGATCATAACATGATAAACATTTGAATTAATGACTGGAAGGGGGACAATAAGTCAATCCATGGCTCTAGCACTAAACTCTCAAAAGGGAGACTTTGATAAAATGAGGAAGACAGAAAAAAAAAGTAAACGGTGCAGTTACAAATGTTAAGAATGACAACAGGCATGGATGTTGTTTAAAAATACCATCTTAAAAGTGCAGTCCAGATGTATTCCACACATTAAGAAAGGTGGAAGGATAGCCAGCTTGGTTAATAGGCGAAGTGAAAGAGGCTTTTTTGTTAGCCAAAAAAACTTCCTTCAAAAATTGGAAGAAGAATCCATCTGAAGAAAATAGGAAAAAGCATAAGCACTAGCAAGTTAAATGTAAAACATTGGTAAGACAGGCGAAGAAAGAATTTGAAAAGCTGGCCATAGAGGCAAAAACTCATAATAAATTTTTTAAAAATATATCGGAAGCAGAAAGCCTGCAAGGGAATCGGTTGGACCGTTAGTTAATTGAGGGGTTAAAGGGGCTCTTAGAGAAGATAAGGTCATTGAAGAAAGACTAAATTAATTCTTTGCTTCTGTGTTTACAAATGAAGATGTTGGGGAGATACCCATTCCAGAGATGGTTTTCAAGGATGATGATCAGATGAACTGAACCAAATCACAGTGAACCTGGAAGATGGAGTAGGCCAGATTGACAAAATGAAGAATAGCAAATCGCCTGGACCAGATGGTATACAACCCCACGATTGTGAAAGAAGTAAAAAATGAAATTTCAGATCTATTACTAGTAATTTGTAACCTATCATTAAAATTGTCCGCTGTACTGGAAGGGGGCCAATGTAACCTCGATATTTAAAAAGGGCTCCAGGGGTGATCCGGGAAAGTACAGACTGGTGAGCCTGACTTCACTGCTGGGAAAAATCGTGGAACCTATTCTAAAGATGTGGCTGTTTGAACAAGCCTATACCTGAATTAACCTGCACTTGAATTAGCCTACCCTGGAATTAGCTCCCCCACTATAGCTCCTCCCCTCACTACCTCACCCTCAAGAACTTTACAAACAATGTTATTATAATTTATTGCTCGATTTAATTCCTTATTATAATTTGTCATTATAATATGTTATTATAATGTTATTATAATTTATTGCGCTATCTATTTAACTCCTGCTCGCTTAGGTCACCTGACCATTTTCTCCAACTCTTCCAAGTTTTTATTCCCCTGTTACATGTAACTTTATCCTTCCCCCTCAATTTCAATATTTATCCCTTGTTATTTGTAAACTGATGTGATATGTCTATGAACATCGGTATATAAAAGTTTTTAAATAAATAAATAAAATAAATAAAGAACAAAATCACAGAACATATAGCTAGACATGGTTTAATGGGACAAAGCCAGCAAGCATTTCCCAAGGGAAGTCTTGTCTTACAAATCTGCTACAGTTTTATGAAGGGGTTAATAAACATGTGGATAAAGGTAAGCTGGTAGATGTAGTGAATTGGGATTTTCAGAAAGTGTTTGACAAAGTCCCCCACGAAAGACTTCTAAGAAAATTAAAAAGTCATGGGATAGGAGGCGATGTCCTTTCGTGGATTGGAATTAGTTGCCAGAGGATGTGGTTAAACTTAATTGTGCAATGAGTGAAAAATAATTTTCTCCAATTTGTTTTGCTAACTTCATGGAGTACAACTTAAATAGGAGCCTGACAAAAGATAAAAAAAAAAATCACCAGAAATATAGTTTTCCCAGGGCTGTGATGTCTTCATGCTGGGCTTATATTCAGGCTGAACATGGGCCACTGGCAAGGGTCACAGGTACACACAATCCTGAATCAGCCCTCAGCCTCTGTCCTGCACAGTGATGAGAAATCACAGGAAAATATAATTTCACCCCATAATGCTCCAGTGTTAGGCAACCATGGCAGTGTGCCACAAAATACTATTTCTAATTTCATTTTTGAAATATCACAGAAAATGAGTACAACCTGCGACAGTTCTTCTGGACATAAACGCTCAAGTTGTAGCCCAGAAGAAAACTAAAAGGTAAACTTAGACAGTGAAAAAGTGCACTTCTCAGCTGCCATTGATTCTGGGCTGAGGCAGTGCCCTGCCGTGTGTGGCCACTCTTACCTTCTGACAGATGGCTCACAGGTCCCAGCAATTCCAGGGTGTGATATTATGATATCTGCCCTTTGACCTGGGCAAACCCTTCTCCCCACACACCTAGCCACCAGCTCATCCTTCACCATGATCAATGATGCAGGAGCAAGAGGTCTATTGATTTTTATGTAATACAAGAAAATATTACATTGGCTTAATTGTTACACAGCGAGAGCATTAGGCAAGAAATCAAGTCCCTGTTTAATGCTTCGAGCAGCACAGAATTGCCCAGGATCAATAGGGTAGTTTGTCAACGATGTTCTCCAAGGAGGCTTGCCCATCATGGAATGGACAGAGAGTCCAGTTTCTGGTATTTATTGGAGCCCAGTCAGCAGTCGGCATTATCAGAAATCAAACAAGCCCCAGTGTGCAGAAGAGGCAGCGCCAATGAGAAGCCACTCTTAGCGCCTGGTAATTAAAAGCTATTTTATCAGTTCTGTGCTGGGACCAGAGTATTGACAAGATGAGTAGCAGTGACTGAGCAGTGCTTGAATTCAGCCCTTCTGAGGCGCACTTATTTAACGCTGCCCATTAGGTGAAGGAAATCACTTTCAGCCATCTTAGCAAAATGCTAATAGCGGCTTTTATTATTAATGAGCCTTTAATGTAACCCAATCTTTCCCTGTGTCAGCCTCTCCTTTAGCCGCTGCCACGCGTGCAGCACAACACTAAATATACCCGCCTAAGTACCTTTTTGATTAAAGTTTCACCTGCTGTCCTGCCAGCAAAGAACTCACCGTGATTTCTAAAGGAATTTCTGCCTGTAGATAAAGGCTTCTGTAAATCCAGCCCCGAGGGATCTCTTTAAACCCAAATATCCAACTGCGTGGCACAAAATGCAACTGTGTGCTTAGCTGTGCACTGGGAGCTTTGCATTTAAAACCAGTGAGAAGGAGAGTCACCCAGTCAGCCATTCTGAGATGAAGCTTTAGTAAACGGTAAAGCAAGGGGCGGTGAGGAGGCTGTGGGAGTGCTGTGCTCTCCTTTACAGCTAGTAAGTCAGGGGCTCTGCTGCAGTTACATGTGCGACCTGCTGCATGCAGCTCATCCTTTAGTAAACGGTAAAGCAAGGGGCGGTGAGAAGGCTGTGGGAGTGCTGTGCTCTCCTTTACAGCTAGTAAGTCAGGGGCTCTGCTGCAGTTACATGTGCGACCTGCTGCATGCAGCTCATCCTTTAGTAAATGGTAAAGCAAGGGGCGGTGAGGAGGCTGTGGGAGTGCTGTGCTCTCCTTTACAGCTGGTAAGTCAGGGGCTCTGCTGCAGTTACATGTGCGACCTGCTGCATGCAGCTCATCCTTTAGTAAACGGTAAAGCAAGGGGCGGTGAGGAGGCTGTGGGAGTGCTGTGCTCCCCTTTACAGCTGGTAAGTCAGGGGCTCTGCTGCAGTTACATGTGCGACCTGCTGCATGCAGCTTCTCCTTTAGTAAACGGTAAAGCAAGGGGCGGTGAGGAGGCTGTGGGAGTGCTGTGCTCTCCTTTACAGCTGGTAAGTCAGGGGCTCTGCTGCAGTTACATGTGCGACCTGCTGCATGCAGCTCCTCCTTTAGTAAACGGTAAAGCAAGGGGCGGTGAGGAGGCTGTGGGAGTGCTGTGCTCTCCTTTACAGCTGGTAAGTCAGGGGCTCTGCTGCAGTTTCATGTGCGACCTGCTGCATGCAGCTCCTCCTTTTGCCTCAAGTCTTGCTAGACACCTGATTTGTACATCAGAGTGTGAGATTTCTGCACTGTGGATTACAAGTTAAGCACATTGGCAGCTGGATAATTTGGGCCATCTGACTTGACCAGTTTTCTGATACAGCAAAACTTATGCAAAGACTAATCTGTTTTATTTGCAAAAGAATATTTAAAAACAAAGCAAAATAAGGACTCAGTGGCCATTGGCAGATGATTCCCACCCTTCAGACACCATTCCCACAAAATCCCTCCTCTCCATCCCGAACACTATATCCAAACCCATCGCAGACATCATAAACTCCTCCCTCTCTTCAGGCTCTGTCCCAGATGCTCTTAAACAAGCTATTGTCAAGCCCCTCCTAAAAAAACCAACACTAGACCCTAAAGACCCCGCTAACTTCCGCCCTATCTCTAACCTGTCCTTCCTATCCAAAATTATGGAAAAGATTGTAAACATCCAACTTACAGAATATCTAGAAAGCAACAACATTCTGCATCCAGCCCAATACGGCTTCCGTAAATACCTCAATACAGAAACCCTCCTGCTCTCCCTCACGGACCACTTACTCATAGGCATGGACCGAGGCAACTGTTACCTCCTCGCCCTACTCGACATCTCAGCTGCCTTTGATACCATCAACCATAACCTCCTCATCAACCGGCTATCCGAAATAGGCATCTCAGGCCTAGCCCTACTATGGTTTAAATCCTACTTATCTAACAGAAAGTTCTCCGTCAAGATAGGAAACGCCAACTCCACACTCTATCCCTTGTCTCAAGGTGTCCCACAAGGCTCCTCCCTCTCCTCCACCCTTTTCAACATTTATCTCACACCTCTATGTCAGCTCCTCACAGACCTCGGCCTCAAATTCTACCTCTATGCAGATGACGTTCAAATCGTCATTCCCATTCACAACTCTCTCTCAGATGCCCTTGCCTTCTGGAACACATGTCTTGCCAACATCAATGACTTCCTCACCAACATCCACCTCGCTCTAAACTCCTCCAAAACAGAGCTGCTCCTTATCTCTCCTCACCTCCCTCCCAAACCACCGATCTCCAACGATCCAGCTTTCAACGTCATAACACCCCAACCCACAGTAAGAGACCTTGGGGTTATCATAGATCAACAACTCAATCTCAAAAAACAGATCAACTCCATCCTCAAAGAAGGTTTCTTCAAGCTTCACATCCTGAAGAAACTCAGACCCCTCCTCCACTATCATGACTTCCGCACCGTCGTCCAAGCCACCCTTTCCTCAAAGCTGGACTACTGTAATGCCCTCTTCCTTGGCCTACCCTCCTCCACCACCAAGCCCTTACAAATGCTCCAGAATGCCATCGCCAGGGTCATCACCAACTCAAGGAAAGCTGATGACATTACCCCAATACTCAAAGAACTCCACTGGCTCCCCATCGCATCCCGAATTCTCTTCAAAATTCTAACCATAGTGCACAAGTCCATCCACTCGCACAATTCCAATTGGTTGGATGAACCCTTTCGTCCTATACGCACTGAACGACCCACTCGCACTGTCAACAAAGGCACCCTCTCCATTCCCCCTTTGAAAAAAGCCCACCTCTCCTCTACTAGGGACCGTGCACTATCCATTGCAGGCCCTAAACAATGGAACGCCCTCCCTACCACTCTCAGGCTAGAGCCATGTTACGCCAAGTTCAGAAAAAAACTTAAAACATGGCTCTTCCGACAAGCCTACCCTGATTAAGTACACCGACTTCTGCAAGTATCTTGCCTACGCCTTGTATATTCCTATAAATAGTCCGTTGCAGTTTTTATTTATTGCTTTAATTCCTCCACCTCCTGCTCTTTGTATACTCCTCCTTGTTCGCCCTCCCTGTTCATTGTAATTTCTACCTTTAAAGTTACATTGTAAACCGGTATGATGTATGCATACTAATACCGGTATATAAAAGTTTTTAAATAAATAAATAAATATTGGTGTGACAGTCACAGGGTGTTTATATGATACCAGTGAGTCGGTGCTTGACATGACCACTTGCTCCCTTATTGACTGATGTAATGAAAATGTCCAGATTCTGACTGAACAGAGGGAGTGTTCCTGACTGGTAAAGGAGCTGGGCTGGCCCCATTGCTTTGTGCTCAGTCCTAGAGCTGTATGGAGGGCACAGCTAACAACTGTCGTCTCAGTGGATAGATCCCTCCAAGCCTTCAGGGCTGACACTGGCAAGCTGGCTCAGGGATAGGAGTTTGAAGAGGTAAAACAGCACAATAGCAAACTGGTACTTATCCAAACCTGTACTGGGCAGTGAGGAAGAAAGCAACCGCCAGCCTCAGAGTTTGCCTGCTGCCTGCTAGCATCGCAGATTTCTAACTCCTCTGACGAGTCATCGTCTGTGTAATACATACACCAGCAATACCTGAGCCCAAAGGATGTGCAATCAAACACCAACTTGGAAAAGCCGACAGATTCATTTACAGGAAGTCAGAAAGCCTGGGAACCGCATGAATTTCACAGGAGAGCCAACTCACATGTTTGGAGAAGCACCGCAGGGACGTGGATTCAGAACCTGGCACCTTCTTCTTCCTTGTGCAGGAAATAGACAGTGACTGGGCCAGAACCGGTGGGGACTGTCTCGGTGATTCTGACAAAGAACCAAGAAGCAAGTCCATACAGTAACGTCGGGATCCCTGAGAAGAAGAAGCAGTTATATTATTGTTTCATATTAACAGCATTGACATTTTGCTTGAATTGCAATAAACCAAATAAACGAAACTAAATAAAATGTCATCAGTTAGGAAAAGGGAACTGAGGGTAGAAAACAGGAGTTTCAAACAGAGAACACAAGCCAGGAGTCCCCTGTAACACAGCAGTTATTCTTTCTTATCAGCATACGCCTAGGTCTTGGTTTCCCTGCGTCTTTGGTCCTATTCTAAGGTCTCCTTCATTTCTCTGTCTGAATTTTTAATTTCTTAGATTTACATTTATTTTGGGGGAAAAAATGTATATTTGTAGTCCAATAAGTATAAAATTATAGAATATAGTAGACAGTTTAAAAAAAATATTCAGGCCACATCAGTGTGATCAGGGCTGGGTGTAGGCCTGGGTAACATAGGTACATACATAGGGCATCCAAAATCTGGGATGACTCCTGCAGCAACCCCCACCCACACACACAATACACAGGTCCTGTGCCACAATCTTAAATCTGACCCAGAGTGTGATTCCTCTGCTGAACATTCACTCTTCAGCGCTCCATGCTTTATTTGATTTAGATTACATTCAGGTACTGTGGGTAATTCCCTGTCCGTCGAGAGGCTTACAAGTGCTCTTCACTTCTCCATGCTGTGTTCAT
The DNA here is from genome assembly GCF_901001135.1 of Rhinatrema bivittatum. NCBI lineage: Eukaryota > Metazoa > Chordata > Amphibia > Gymnophiona > Rhinatrematidae > Rhinatrema > Rhinatrema bivittatum. Next base: position 80,487,398 of record NC_042627.1, on the reverse strand, counting down.
GCTTTATGTCTATCTATGTGATGCCTGCTTGGGCCTCTGATGAAGAATTGCTCTTCACTTCTCCATGCTGTGTTCATGCTTTATGTCTATCTATGTGATGCCTGCTTGGGCCTCTGATGAAGAATTGCTCTTCACTTCTCCATGCTGTGTTCATGCTTTATGTATATGTGTATCAGTGAAATGCCTGCATGGGTTGCTGAAGAGAATCATCATAGCAGCAATCTCAAATTTATTTAAAACAGAGACTATCAATTATTCTCCCATTTTTTGAATTGCGAATATTGCAATCAAGGATCACAATCCAATGAATGCCAGCCATAGGCAAATACCTTGATTATGAGCAGGGCTTGGATCCGTCTTACTGAAAACAGTCAGGAAAATGCTTTCAGAATGTTAGGCCTCACTGAATGCCCTGGGAGTGCCATCTGTTATGGTGGTGGTCAGGGAAGATTATGTACAGTATTAATATGAAGGTTGGACTGTTGGCATTAAAGGTTCAGTCCTCATGCAGAATACACATATTAAACACAATTCCATTTTAAATTGTTTTCCCTTCATTACTTTTTCTCAGGCATTTAAGTTCAATAATATTTACATCCTCTAGTTATTTTGTTTAAGAGAAATGGATTTTTGCACCTGACGACAGTGATCATGTTTGGTCTGCCTGCTTAATAGGTTTATATCAAGGTAAATGTGCCTGAGGAAGTCTGAGAAATCCAAACGTTTGTCTGCACAGGAATCATCTTCACTGTGTAACATTTTCAATCATATTGTTACTGTTTACTCAATATTGAATGTTTTTCAGTTAAATGATAAAAAGGAACAATCCTGCAGAAAATTCTGCATTCATAGAAACAGCAGAAAACCCAATATCTTCAAAATATGAACCAAATCCAGCTGTAAATATCATAGTATGTGACAAACCAGCTGTGTAAATAGTCTAATATGGGAGGCACACATGGTTTGCTGTGCTTTCCATTTACAGTAAAACGAAGTGTCAGTAATAATGACGGCTGACTTACCAAAATTAATCACCTTAAGTGAGGTGAAAAACCAGTCCTCCATTTTCAAGTCCTGCCATGGAGCCTTGGAGCAGTGATATTTAATAAAAGGGAAACAGCCGGTTCTTAGGATGTGATAATTTGCGCCTCCTACATCCCAGTTAAAATTAGAAAGCCCAAACTGGTCATTGTTCACGGCGCTGTATTTGACGCAAAAGGAGGTCCAGTGTGGGAGGTTGCGTTGCAGCAAGTGCCGAGTGAGGACCTCTGAGGCGTTGGGTCGCTGTCCGCTCGCTCCTGCTATGGGGAACAGGAGAACTCGTAAGAAGACTTCATGGGCTTTCTTCAGAGAAAGCATTGCTGGAAGAGAGAGGACGTCTATTACTTTCAGCATCTTATATTTGGAGACTTTGGGAAGCAGAAATTCCAGAATAAGTTAGCTCTACTCCCATCCCACTTATCACTGAGAATATTTCAGATATTTTGATATTTAACAGCACAAACAGCCATAATATGGAATATTCAGTAACTGGATAAGGCATGGACCTGTAAAATTGCTCATCCCACAGTCCATACGCATATGATCATGGAAGCAAGTTTGCTTACCTGTAAACAGGACACTCGGTAGACAGAAGGATGAATCAGCCATGTCACAAGGGTGATGTCATAGCTCTACAAAAGTCTTACTGAGCATGTGCGGTAGTTTCGACGCACACACTGCCTCGTGCTCTCCAGTCTTTTCCAGAGCTTAACTTTAGCCAGGTAGTCTACTCTCCAGAGACGGGGGGGCAGGTAATAAGCATGGCTGATTCATCCTTGGGTAAACAAGTCAGCAAACTTGCTTTCTCTCAAGAAGTCTGAAGTTGAAGGCTGCACAGCAGAGCAATAGTAAAAAAGCATCCCAGCCCCATCAGTGGAGAAGACTGTGCAAAACTACTTGTCCAAAACGGTCACCTCTTGACATGCTGCCCAGACAATAATGGGATGACCAAGTCACAACTCTCCAGAGAGCTGGTGCTAGCTTTTTTGCTATCCTGTGCTGCACCCCCCACCCCTCCTTCCCTGATTCATTCAGTGTCTGTCCCGGGCCCATCAAATAAAACCCAGCTTCGTCCTGCAATCTATATTTTTAAAAACTGACCCCCGTTCCCCCGAACCCATGGATAGGGAAGGGTATTAGGTACCCTAGGCAAACCTTACAGCCTTGCACACACCACCACCAGCCCACCCACACACTCCCACACCCTTTACATGGCACACACAATTAAATTATGCATTTATAACAAATTTTACATTAAAAAATACAGTCTTCTGAGGCAATAATATCATCACTCACAACATGCATATTATATTTACATGCACTGCTGAGGTGCCAACCAGAACAGTCTGCAAAAAGACACTTGGAGCTCCTATGGAATTGGACTTTTTGCAATATGTGTTGGGTGTGAGCTTGGCTCTCAGAAAGCCATGAATAAACAGAGTTACCATTACAATATCCATTCCCATAAACAGCCCTAACAATGATATCTATGAAAAGGCAATACTGCACATATTACACCTAGACACCAATAAAACTCTTATTAGGAAACCAGGCTTCTATAGATCCCTACACAGAAACTACTTGCCAGCAAAATACCTCACCTCGGTCACATATGCAGAACACAGAGAGACCCTGACCAAATACAGAATAAAGAGACCAGAAAGTATAAACAGAAACATGCAGAGAAGAACTGAACTGGAACCCACAACAAGCCAGCCTCTGTATGCAGAGCAGCAATGAAAAACAGAAACAATATCAAATCTCAATCTGACACACTTCATCTATGCTGATGATATTCAAATATTAATCCCAATAAAAAAAAAATCACTAGAAGAAACTTACAAATTAACAGCAACTTACCTAAACAATTTAAAGGAAATACTAACCAACTTAAAACTCATCCTCAACTTCGACAAGACTGAAATGATTTTATTAGACAGAAAGAACAACTCTCCTCAAATACCACCACTCAACCTAATGAACCAAAGTTCAGTTATATCTCCAATCAACCATGCCCGCAACCTCGGAGTAATAATTGACAGAGAACTTTCTTTTAAAAACCATATCACAACAAAAATCAAAGACGGATATCATAAACTACTTACACTCCGTCACGTAAAACCTTTTCTTTCCAATAATTACTTCAGATCAGTCCTTCAATTACTAATTTTCTCCAACATAGATTACTGTAACTCACTCCTTTTCAACCTACCTATAAACACCATTCGCCCACTCCAGATCCTGCAGAACGCAGCTGCAAGAATCCTCACTGGATCCAAAAAGCACGACTACATCACCCCAATACTTATTTCACTACACTGGCTACCAATAAGATTCAGGATTGAATACAAAGTACTATCTACCCTCCATAAAATTATATATGAAAAACAAGAAAATTGGCTAAGCTCCTCTATAAAACTACATACCCCAAACAGAAACCTCAGATCAGCAAATAAGGGAGTTCTAAAAACACCTCCTACGCATTCCAAGCAACTCACCTCAACCCAAAAGAGAGCAATATCTCCAGGTAGCCCACAAACCTGGAACACCCTACCAACTGAACCTAGAACTCAAGAAAACCTAAAAACATTCAAAAAAGAGCTAAAAACATGGCTGTTCAACAAAGCATACCAACTCGCCCAATGAACAACACAACATCTTCACCCTCCAGTTCAACCTGAAGATTAAATGAAGAAATGAACTTATCACAACTACAGACTGTAACTAAGAAGTTAACATTTGATTCCCCTATGTTTAACAACAGTTTGAACCTTTTTGAAACTCTGTTTTATCCCTTAACATTGCAACCTTCATATTTGTAAACCGTTATGATGGATTTATGACGATGAATTCGAATGACGGTATATAAAACCCGATAAATAAATAAATAAATGCCATTCTTCATAAAGCATCAAATAATAAAATCAAGAAATATAAAATAATCATAATAGTAAAATCATATTCATGACAATAAATATTTCAAACCAGTTAATGAACAGAATATCCAAAATTTCCCAAGCACCCTTCAAAACATCTGATAAATAAAAAATCCAATAATTAAAAAGTGTTCTATTCCCCCCCTAAAAAATGTAAATATTTTGAAAGAGCAGAATCAAATAACATCCACTAATTAAAACAAGTAAGGATTAAAAATGTTTCTGTTCTCCATACTTGGGATCTTGTAATTTCCAATCAGCCTGAGATTGTCACGGATTGATCGAGGTAGGGCTGCAGAAATGTTATCTTCTCTCTTCCACACATGCACAATGACACATTCATTCCCTCTCCCTCACAGATACACGTGCGACACACGGGCTCTCACACAGACCCACTCTGCTGCGCCCCTCCCCTCCCACCCTCCGAGGCAGGCATAGCACAGGACAAATCTCGGAGATGGCATGGAGGTAATCTCCCCCTTGCAGTGCTGAGTTCCCAGAGGCCTGGCAGATCAGAATGCCAGTGATATCTGTAAGAAGCTGGCAATCCTGCCACGCTCCTCACAACCCTACCATCTGCTTCTCACCCTTCCCCAGTATTTGCACTCTGGGAAAGTGAATGCTGAGGGTCTGTGCGGGACGCTCTCTTTCAGGGCCAGTGCAAGGGGATTAGGTGCTCGGCAAACCTTACCCCCCTATCTTCCCCACTCCCCCAGCTCTCACCACACACAATTAAAGTTATGCATGAATAACAGATTTTACATAAAAAAGGACATTCTGATGTAAAAATATCTTACAACAATATTTACATGCAATACTGTGGTGCAGTGAGAAAACCCTGCAAAAAAGACGTTTGGAGCCCATATGGTATTAGGCCTATTGTAAAGTGCATTGGGTTTGGGCTTAGCCCTCAAAAAGCCATGAATAAACTGAACTACAATCACAATATAGTAAACCTCTGATACCAAAACTATACAAACTGCCAGCACTCAAAACAGTGAAAATCCTACCTGTGAAAATGCAACATTGCAAATATTACACCAGGCTCTAAAATACCAATACATCCCCTATTTAAAAAAAAACCAAAAAAAAAAAACCCCAGAACAAGACAGGCTATTATAGATCCCTACACAGAAACGATACAATAGCAGAATACCTTACTTCCATTATACACCAGAACGCAGACAGACCATAAAGTATAAATAGAAATGTGCAAACACTGAACTGAAAATTGCTAATAGCCAGACTAAGTATGCAGTGCAACAATGGAAAACAGAAACATCACCATTCCCCATAAAACAATAAAATCAGGAAATATAAAAAGTCATAATAGTAACATCATACAAATAAAAAAATAAATATTTCAAGACAGCTGACAAAACAAATTCCAGCTTTTCATACCAGGGAACCTTTGATTTCCAATCACTCTGAAATTGGCCTTGGAGTAGTGTTTTGTTTTCATTCTGTATACTAGGATAAATCATTTTATTCCGGGAAACAATTTCATGTAATACAAGATTCATTTTCTTTTTTTTTAAATTTATATATATATATATATATCTCCCTAAAAAATATTGATAAGAGAAGGAAAAAAGAATGGTAGCCATAATGTATTCAAGAATTCCAATCTAAGCCACATCAGGGGGAAACACAGCCCTATCTAGATCGTACTTAAGCCAATAAGGAGCTAATGCAAATGTCATCTACCCAATAACGCCTAACCCTCCACTTTATCTTTAACAAAGGTTTACAGATGCAATGGGTCAACAAAAATACAACTTTTTTTTTTAAGTTACTAAGCACTTGCATGGCTTTGAGGAAAAAAGAAAGCTCCCATCGCTACAGCTTTCTGTTTTAGTTGCAAAAGCTTTCTATGTACTTGTGTAATATGGGAAAGATCAGGAAATACGTATAGCTGCTGTCCATAGAATAATCTGGCTTTATATTGACAACATTTCTGAAAGATCAGATCCCTGTTCTGAAAGAAATGTAACCAGGAGGGTTGCTCTTAAGGAAATGCCTTTGAATGAAGGCTCCAGAAATGTAGATAGGGAGGGAGATTGCCCTAAAGAGAGTCCAGCTCCCTTCTGTTTTTAGGAAGACAGCAGATCTTAGATAGGGTAGGCATTTATCTGATGGGATAAGCAAGATATCTGCAATATATTTTTTAAATAAAACCAGGGCCAACGTCACTGGAAAATTCAAGAAATACAAATTCTTCCTTCTCATAAAATGTTTCAATCGCTCAAACTAACCACGAAGCAACAAACTCTCTTTAACATGCACAGTTTCCACTGCTTGCAAGACAGATATTTGAGAATTCAATGTTACCGTACAATTGTCCATTACATTCAGCCAGTAGTCTTGCTCCTGGAATTTTCTTCTAAGGTCCACAGTTATCTGATTTAGTTGCTCTCCTGTAGAAGTTAAAGTCCTATCCAATATGGACACCACCTTCCCGATATCCAGCATAGTAATACTTATGGGCTCCTGAGCCTCTCCTGGATCCTGAGGTAAAACTAGTATAGCTTGTAATGGCGCCCTTGTGACTCAATGGGTTTCAAGGTGGATAGCTAATGTCTCTCCCCAGGTACAGCATTGGATAAGATGGCCACTGAGCTATCATCAAATTCAGGAGAGGGAGAGGGCAAATGAGCCAGCAAACTGAGTTCTACAAGGAGAACTTATCTCCCCTAAGATCAAAGTGGTCAAAGATGGATCCATAGCCAAAGTAGGCTGTGGCGGTGGTACGTTCGTAGCTGAACTCAGCGAGACTCCAGATGATAAAAGAAGTCTCCTGTTCTCCGTCCAGTCTGGTACTTAATTCTTGCCGAACCACATGTTGGTCCATTGGGCCTTTGGTGGGAACTAAAGATAAATCGATGGAAAAAAATGTTTCCCTTCGTTTTCTTGTCCATCAAAAGCCAAAATTTTTCAAAAACAAATCGGGCAGAAGGGACGCACCCCTCTGGCAGCGCGCCGGCGGCAGCTGGGTGTTGCTGGGTTGTTTCTCCCTGGGCCATGACGACGACGGCAGGTAGGGGGAAGGGCAGTCATCACCGCCTGCCCTCGGCAGGCTCTTCTCTTTCCTTCTCAGCCACTGCCGCATTGTTTCTGAAGAGGCAGATGTCGGCCATCACTCTCTCCAAGATTCATTTTCTGATTCCTGAAGGACCGTTTTTAACCCCAGAATTCTTGGAGGCTCTAATCTATCAGGTAATCCATTCTTTACTCTGATAGGGTTTTTTTGTCTTTCTAAATTTACAACCAAAGCAGCAAGACTGGCAGTGCCCTACCCATGCCTGCTCCGGCACCGGCCTTATTAGGCAGGGTTTTCAAGCCAACTCAATGCTCTATTAATTAGACAAAGGCGAAGTTGACTCATATTTTAGCATACCTCATAAATAATTACTAGTTCTACATAATTCCAGCGCGGTAAATAAACAGGCTTCATCGCTAGGCAGTAATTGATTAATTAGAACATTTTCCTGGTACCCCATGGCTCAGCAGCTCTCACAATGCTGAGTTTGAGATATTGCTTGTAATTAATAGTGAAGAAGAAGCTCCTTCCCCATTGTCTCCCTGTGCTTCTTCTTACATGATTTACATACAGAGCACTTCATGGTACAGCGTGTTTTATCCCTGGAAACGTGGGGGAGATAAATGGATGGTTTACGTATATCCTTACCTTTGCACGCATTTATCAACCCGGAAAGCAGCGAGTCCAATAGCAAAACTTGTAAAATGATACAGTGCTGCCAGCCGAGGCCTCTGCAGACGGTGGCATGAGCCTCCCATCCGCGGTGCTATTGGATGTACGCAGCCCTGCGGCTGAGCTGAGAATGCCAGGATAGGAAGGCACAGAATAAAAGGGGAATGGGTTTTATTACAGCTCGCGCCGGGCACTCACTGGATAAAATGGCACACGCACAAGAGTGGCTTTTAGTGCCCCCCCCCCCCACCCACCTTCTCAAAAGGGTGGCACCCACCCCTTGTCATCCCACTCCCTGCACTGCGTGATCTCTTCTTACAGAGGACACCTCACATCTGGGCTGTAATTCCACATTTAATACAGAGAAACTGATATGAAAAGAGAAATACAGGCCCAGACTTCCTGAAAATTCAGCTAAGACAGCAATAAGTCAATATGCTAAATTAATTCATAGGAAATAAGCGACAAGACAAAGTCTCAATGCACCGAAGGAAAGTAAAAAGGATGGATGAGCTGAGCTTATTACAGGAAATAGGAGACTTAAAGAAATGACCATGATGAAGCTATACAGGGACATTTGTTAGTTCTTCCTTTGTCACAGTAAACTGCAAGATCCATATATTTATTCCATATACCTCCTCTTGCTATATCACAGACCCTACATGACCTCAGGCTTTACCACTCACCCCCCTACCTCTCTAATTAATGATCCTCTGTGCTTATCCCAGGCTTTACCCCTCACTCCCTCACAGCTAAGGATCCTCTGTGCTTATCCCAGGCTTTACCCCTCACTCCCTCACAGCTAAGGATCCTCTGTGCTTATCCCAGGCTTTACCCCTCACTCCCTCACAGCTAAGGATCCTCTGTGCTTATCTCAGGCTTTACCCCTCACTCCCCCACAGCTAAGGATCCTCTGTGCTTATCCCAGGCTTTACCTCTCACTCCCCCACAGCTAAGGATCCTCTGTGCTTATCCCAGGCTTTACCCCTCACTCCCCCACAGCTAAGGATCCTCTGTGCTTATCCCAGGCTTTACCTCTCACTCCATCTCACAGCTAAGGATCCTCTGTGCTTATCCCAGGCTTTACCACTCACCCCCCTACCTCTCTAATTAATGATCCTCTGTGCTTATCCCAGGCTTTACCCCTCACTCCCCCACAGCTAAGGATCCTCTGTGCTTATCCCAGGCTTTACCTCTCACTCCATCTCACAGCTAAGGATCCTCTGTGCTTATCCCAGGCTTTACCCCTCACTCCCCCACAGCTAAGGATCCTCTGTGCTTATCCCAGGCTTTACCCCTCACTCCCTCACAGCTAAGGATCCTCTGTGCTTATCCCAGGCTTTACCCCTCACTCCCCCACAGCTAAGGATCCTCTGTGCTTATCCCAGGCTTTACCCCTCACTCCCCCACAGCTAAGGATCCTCTGTGCTTATCCCAGGCTTTACCCCCCACAGCTAAGGATCCTCTGTGCTTATCCCAGGCTTTACCCCTCACTCCCCCACAGCTAAGGATCCTCTGTGCTTATCCCAGGCTTTACCCCTCACTCCCCCACAGCTAAGGATCCTCTGTGCTTATCCCAGGCTTTACCCCTCACTCCCTCACAGCTAAGGATCCTCTGTGCTTATCCCAGGCTTTACCTCTCACTCCCCCACAGCTAAGGATCCTCTGTGCTTATCCCAGGCTTTACCCCTCACTCCCCCACAGCTAAGGATCCTCTGTGCTTATCCCAGGCTTTACCCCTCACTCCCCCACAGCTAAGGATCATCTGTGCTTATCCCAGGCTTTACCCCTCACTCCCCCACAGCTAAGGATCCTCTGTGCTTATCCCAGGCTTTACCCCTCACTCCCCCACAGCTAAGGATCCTCTGTGCTTATCCCAGGCTTTACCCCTCACTCCCCCACAGCTAAGGATCCTCTGTGCTTATCCCAGGCTTTACCCCTCACTCCCCCACAGCTAAGGATCATCTGTGCTTATCCCAGGCTTTACCCCTCACTCCCTCACAGCTAAGGATCCTCTGTGCTTATCCCAGGCTTTACCCCTCCCTCCCTCACAGCTAAGGATCCTCTGTGCTTATCCCAGGCTTTACCCCTCACTCTCCCACAGCTAAGGATCCTCTGTGCTTATCCCAGGCTTTACCCCTCACTCCCCCACAGCTAAGGATCATCTGTGCTTATCTCAGGCTTTACCCCTCACTCCCCCACAGCTAAGGATCCTCTGTGCTTATCCCAGGCTTTACCCCTCACTCCCCCCAGCTAAGGACCCTTTGTGCTTATCCTTATTGTTAAAAAGCGACTTAAATGTCAGTGAGGCTTGCAGAGCCATTCTGTGCTGCATTATCATCCTGGGATGCGTTACGCGTGGCCCCAGTGCCTCGTGCACGTTCAGTTCTGGTAATTGTGTGTGAACTCTGGTCTGTAAATGGTTTGGGGCAAACCTGTTCTATTTCTGACTTTTACTTATCTCTACTTTGACCCCTTCAACGAATACACCACACATATATTTGTCCAGTATTTCTGCTTTCTGCTTGTCACCCTGCACATACTGCTCTCCTTCACATCTGTTTTATAATCCTCCTCTGTAGTCACTCCTTTCAGTAAAAGAAATTCACCATTTTCTCTTAGAGCCTTCACTCTCCTGACTGCCTTCGCCTCTGCAGAATTCAAATTTAGGTTGGAGATTTAAATATAAATTTAGATGATTTTTTTCATTAGGGTATAATTCTGTAATATCACACACACAAATCCACTTTGAAAATCTTCACACTGTTTACCCACTAAACCTTCCTGTGCACGCTTTTTAAATCCCAAGATACGCCTGTCAGTGCAAAGGGCTTCCTACTTGTTCCTCCCAGAAATCTCTCTTCTCAGTCCTGCATATCGGTCAGGCAGTTTTTAAGTAAAAGTCCATTTCTGCGCGTTAATATTCTGGTTTTCCTGCAGAAATGCTTTTAAAAATTAGCATAAGTTTTCCTTTACAGCATTAACAAATCCAGATGGAGAAGCTGTGAACACTGTAGAGCCTGCAGAGTTTCTCCCTAACACCGGACTCGGGGAGAATGCTGCAGCTCAGGGCAAACGTCCTGCAATTCTTGCTAAAATGACAAGTCCTTTCCCTGCTCCATTGAACACTAACAACATAGCCAGTTTAGGACTGGATTTAAAACCAGGGTGCCCACAGGACAAGGGAGTCCCCAAGGTTATCGGAGGTGCCAGGGACCCAGAATCCCCACCCTGGCCAGATCCTTCCCTGGTCCAGCATCACCAACCCCACAACCGAGGCAACTACAAACTGAACACCCGGTGCCAACGGGCCTTGCCCAGAAGTCCATGGTACGAGGAAACCCACGTGGGGGTCAGGACTCATGTGACATCAGGCCCTCTGCTGAATGCTGAGGGAGCTGCTGCCAGTATGCAGCCAGCACTGGGATGGTAACAGACATGGATGACAGCACTGGCACTCCGGTGCCTATGAAAACTTTGCACCAGAGGCAGTTCCCTATGCTACTTATGGCTAAGACCGAGCCTGAACCAGTGCCGGCATAGAAGCCAACTTTTCAAAATAATTTAAGATGCCCAACTCGAGACAAATATGTTATATATATTTAAACCCCTGCTTCTTTTCTCTGATCCAAGTTATATTACTCCCTTGTTTTATTGTAACTGCATTCCTTAGCCTTCTCTTGTTTAACGTTTTTTACTACTATTACTATTATTTTATTATTATTATTACTTAGATCAATGTTATTTATTGCCTTTTGTTCCCTATCTACTTGTTAATTGTAAACCGACATGATGCGATATTTATCGCGAATGCCGGTATAGAAAAACTTAAAATAAATAAATAAATAAATTACCTTGCCCCAGCAGCCAAAAGAAAAATACAATGCATGGCGGGTCATGGGCACAACTGGCCAGGGCGAATTTAAAAGTAGAGAGCAGATCAGGCAATGCAGACCCAGGACTCTTGTGATCATAAGAGCTGGGGAAGCAATGAAAGTTTCATCAGTTTCCCCAGACCCAGCTCACACCCACCAGTAACCCCAGCCAACCCACAGCAGTGTTTCTACCCTTCCCAGCTCATCCCCACCAGTAACCCCACCCTGTCGCCTCCAGCCCAGCCCAGCCAACCCACAGCAGTGTTTCTACCCTTCCCAGCTCACCCCCACCAGTAACCCCAGCCAACCCACAGCAGTGTTTCTACCCTTCCCAGCTCATCCCCACCAGTAACCCCACCCTGTCGCCTCCAGCCCAGCCAACCCACAGCAGTGTTTCTACCCTTCCCAGCTCATCCCCACCAGTAACCCCACCCTGTCGCCTCCAGCCCAGCCAACCCACAGCAGTGTTTCTACCCTTCCCAGCTCACCCCCACCAGTAACCCCACCCTGTCGCGCCCAGCCCAGCCAACCCACAGCAGTGTTTCTACCCTTCCCAGCTCACCCCCACCAGTAACCCCACCCTGTCGCCTCCAGCCCAGCCCAGCCAACCCACAGCAGTGTTTCTACCCTTCCCAGCTCACCCCCACCAGTAACCCCACCCTGTCGCCTCCAGCCCAGCCAACCCACAGCAGTGTTTCTACCCTTCCCAGGTCACCCCCACCAGTATTTCAACATCCTTTTTCTCTTTCTTCTAATATTTTTCTCCTCTCCATTAAGTATCCTATTTTCTCCTCCCTCCTTCCTCCCTATGCATACTTTTATATATTTTGGTGGCAGGGTTCTTAATATCCCCGTCCCCGCCTCTTCTTGACCTGGTCTGTTCCGCACCCCTCACTCAGCTGACCTCTCAATCTGTGATTCTCCCCTACCCTCCCACCTCGCTGCTGCTCCTTCCCAGAGCTCAGGGACGTCTCTGTTCCCTGGGACCATACCTTCCTCTCCATCCCCTGCAGTACCTCTGGTTTCCACAGATTCCTGGTTGGGGTACTCAAATCACCACCTGCATGCCCTGAATGCCGCACATGGTGCTTCCTGCCCTCAGCCCGGAAACCCTCCAGCAGTCCCAGAAATGGAAACATGCGCTCAGGCAACCACTGTGTGCCAGCCCACCCAATACAGCTCAGCTACCAAGCAAGCAGCCAGCCTGGGAGCTGCACCGGGAGCCAGGAAGCATGCACTCAGGCACCCACTGCGTGCCAGCCCATCCAATACAGCTCAGCTACCAAGCAAGCAGCCAGCCTGGGAGCTGCACCGGGAGCCAGGAAGCATGCGCTCAGGCACCCACTGCATGCCAGCCCACCCAATACAGCTCAGCTACCAAGCAAGCAGCCAGCCTGGGAGCTGCATCGGGAGCCAGGAAGCAAGGTGAACAATGTACTCCTTATCCCCCTTCCAAACGCCACCCATCTCTCCTGCCATCTCTTTCTGCACCTGTTGAGCCTACATATTGCCTCTCATGGGGGCTGATGTAATAAAGTGCGCCCAGTTTAATGAGTGATTCGATGCGCGTCCATAACCACCGATGCAAAAACATCGCCCTGTGCCCAACTTGCACTTTTTAACCCCTCAAATTTTAGCACCTGCCCCGGAACAAGCGTAAATTCTTGCTGTGCGTCAAGGGGTCTACTTTAAAACAAAAAAAATGTTTTTCTGTGGTTCCTCATAAGAACATGCCATACTGGGTCAGACCAAGGGTCCATCAAGCCCAGCATCCTGTTTCCAACAGAGGCCAATCCAGGCCATAAGAACCTGGCAAGTACCCAAACATTAAATAGCTCTCAAGCCACTATTACTATTTAAATTAATAGCAGTTTATGGATTCTTCCTCTAGGTAATTGTTAAACCCAATTACCAGAATTGTACACAGTATTCCAGATGCGGTCTCACCATGGAGCGATACAGAGGCATTATGACATTTTCCGTTTTATTCACCATTCCCTTTCTAATAATTCCTAACTTGCGGGCTGATATAGTAAAAGCCACAGCAGATCCGGCGAGCGCCCGCTCTCCTGATGTGCGCACAGGCCAGTGTCCTGGGCGCGCGATTCACTATCGGCCCGTATGCAAATTAGGGCCCGCGGTAAAAGGAGGCTGTCAGCGGGTTTGACAGCCGAAGCTCAATTTTACTGGCGTCGGTTCTCAAACCCGCTGACAGCCACGGGTTCGGAAAATGGACTCCGGCTATATTGAGCGTCCGTCTTCCAACCCGTGGGCTGGCTGAAATTAACACCTGCCTTTCAAAGTAAAATGTGCGGCTTGGCTGCACATTTTACTTTCTGTATTGCGCGGGAATGACTAATAGCACCATCAACATGCATTTGCATGTTGATGGTGCTATTAGTTTCGGGGGGGGGGGGGGGGGGGGTGTTGGCCGCACGTTTTTCACGCGCTATTACCCCTTACTGAATAAAGGGGAAAAATAGCATGTCGAAAATGTGTGGCCAAATGGGGGCTAACCGTGCGCTCAGCCTGAGCGCACTTTACTGCATCGTACCGATTCTGTTTGCTTTTTTGACTGCCGCAGCACACTGAGCTGACGATTTCAATGTGGGATCCTAGATCTCTTTCCTGGGTGGTAGCTCCTCCTAAGATAGAACCTAACATTGTGTAATTACAGCAAAAGTTATTTTTCCCTAAATTAATCACTTTGCACTCGTCCATGTTAAATTTCATCTGAAGCCCAATCTTCCAGTCTCGCAAGGTCCTCCTGCTTGAGATTTAATATTCTACGTAATTTTGTGTCAATTGCAAATGTGATAACCTCACTTGTCGTATTCCTTTCCAGATCATTTATAAATATATTAAAAAGCACCGGTCCAAGTACAGATCCCTGAGGCACTCCACTGTTTACCCTTTTCCACTGAGAAAATTGTCCATTTAATCCTACTCTCTGTTTCCTGTCTTTTAACCAGTTTGTAACCCACGAAAGGACATCGCCACCTATCCCATGACTTTTTAGTTTTCTTAGAAGTCTCTTTTGCGGGACGTTGTCTAACACCTTCTGAAAATCCAAATACACCACATCTAGCAGATTTATGAAGCAAAACTTCCTTTGGATTAATCCATGCTGGCTGTGTCCCATTAACCACCTCTACCTAAATGTTTTGTGGTTTTATTCTTTATAACCATTTCCACGATTTTTCCTGGCACTGAAGTCAGGCTAACCGGTCTGTAGTTTCCCAGATCGCTCCTGGAGCCCTTTTTAAATATTGGGGTTACATTGGCCTCCCTCCAGTCTTCAGGTACAACAGATAATTTAATAATAGGTTACAAATTAATTGAAATAGGTCTGAAATTTCATTTTTTAGTTCTTTCAGAACCATGGAGTGTATGCCCTCCGGTCCAGGTGATTTACTACTCTTTAGTTTGTCAATCTGGCCTACCACATCTTCCAGGTTCACTATGATTTGGTTCAGTCATCTGAAACATCACCCTTGAAAACCATCTCTGGAACAGGTATCTCCACAACATCCTCTTCAGTAAACACAGAAACAAAGAAATTGTTTAATCTTTCCGCAATGGCCTTATCTTCCCTAAGTGTCCCTTTAACCCCTCAATCATCTAACAGTCCAACTGACTCCCCCGCAGGCTTTCTAATTTGGATATATTTTTTAAAGTTTTTATTGTGAGTTTTTCCTCTTCGGCCAAATTTTTTCAAATTCTCTCTTAGCCTGTCTTACATTTAACTTGCCAGTGCTTATGCTTAATCCTGTTTTCTTCTGATGGATCCTTCTTCCAATTTTTGAATGAAGATCTTTTGGCTAAAATAGCCTCTTTCTTCTCACTTTTTAGCCAAGCTGGCAATTGTTTGACCTTCCTTCCACCTTTCTTAATGCAAGGAATACATATGGACTGTGCTTCTAGTATGGTATTTTTTAACAATGTTCACGCCTCTTGCACACTTTTTACCTTTGTAGCTGCTCCATTCATTTCTTTTTCTATTTTTATCAGTTTATCAAAGTTTCCCTTTTGAATGTTTAGCTTTAGAGCCGTGGATTTGCTTACTGTCCCCCTTCCAGTCGTTAATTCAAATTTGATCATTTTATGATCACAATTACCACTATTGTTACCTCTCTCACCAAATCCTGTGCTCCACTGAGAATTAAATCTAAAATAGCTCCCTCTCCCATTGGTTCCTGAACCAATTGCTACATAAAGCTGTCATTTATTCCAGCCAGGAACTTTGTCTCTAGCATGTCCTGATGTTACATATACCCAGTCAATATTGGGGTAATTGAAGTCTCCCATTATAACTGCACTACCAGTTTGGTTAGCATCCCTAATTTCTCTTAGCATTTCACTGTCAGTCTCACCATCTTGACCAGGTGGATGGTAGTATACCCCTATCACTATAGTCTTCCCCGACACCCAAGGGACTTCTACCCATAAAGATTCAATTGTGCATTTAGTCTCATGCAGGATGTTTATCCTAAGAACATAAGAACTTTATGCCATCCCGGACATAAAGTGCCACCCCGCCTCCCAGATGCTCCTCTGTCATTGCGATACTAAGTAAGAGGAACCACAGAAAGCAGCATCGTGAAAAACTAAAAATGGCTTGACAGAAAACAACAAATTCTGGGTGCTCAGTACATACTCCAGGCCATGTATATTGTTCTCGTATTGAGCGTTTGTTTTGGTAACCCTCACACAGCCACATCTCCTGGGTGCCTGATGCCAAGGACACGCTAGGGACGCACAATTTCCCCAGGGCGTCCCTTTTTGCATACTGCATTGCACGCCCGGGAGAGGTGGATGGGCGCATGTTAGGAAAACAGGCACCCAGTTGAATGCCCATTTTTAGCATATTCATATTGCATGGGCCTCACAGGATATAACAGGGGAAATTATTCTTTTATTTTTGTCAACAGAGGAAACTGTTCCCCTCAATTTGCACCTGACCATGGCTCTTCTCAACGTTGGAGCTGCCAAAAGCAATTGTAAAACATTTTCAGTCCACAGTTCCTCCATCTCCCCTGGCCTTCCAGCAAAATACCCTGGTGACCACAGGGCTGGCGAAGGGCACAGTAAGCACTCCTGCCCTTGACCCAGCTGAACTAGCACAGAAATCTTCACAGGCCTAAACAATTTTCCAATCTTTGTGTCTGCAGTTTGATTTCTATCCTTCATCTTGAGCTTCCCGTCACCACTCCACTTCCTCCCATTCCTTTATCATTTGCTCTGTTTCCTCTGTGTCTCTCCCCCAGTCCATACCCTGTGTCATTCTTCAGCTTATCTTCTCTCATGGCCTTCTAGTCTCACCCTTCCCTCTCCTCACCACTTCATGCTTTTTCTCTACAGAATCCCCTCTCCTCTCCACCTCTCAGCTGCTTTTGCCTTCACAGCTGATGTTCACACTCTCAGCCCCAGTGCCTACTCTTCTCTCACAGATCATGCCCGGTTTCCCAGCTTCTTTCGCCCCTTCACAGCCCATGTTCCCTTTTTCAGCTATGTCCCCTCAGGACCAGCATCTGATCCACTCACGGCCCCTCTCCCCTCCTTCCCTTCTAGTCCCGCAGAGCAGCATGTTCTCCCCCAGGCAGTAACCTCATTACACTTCTCAACCTCTCCCTGCATCTCTTACCCCCTCATAGCTCCTCTCCCCCTTTTTCCCCTTTCTCAGTCTCTGCTGCTCTTCCCCTCTCCAGTGCCATAGGAAGTGTCTTTCCCATAATGTTGCTGCTCTCTCCTCCCCAGGCAGCACATTGGTCAGTTACCCCCCCTCCCCCAGCTTTATATTAAGGGTAGTAATATTTGCAATGAAAACCAAGCAACTGTCAAAGTGATAACAAAATTATTGCTACCAACATTGTTATGGGATGAGCAGCCTTCTTGATAATTCAGACAATGCTGCTTGAATGTGATTTGCTGTAGGACTTGGCTATAGAAGCAATCCTGTGCTTTTTCGCTGTCTTGATATCACTACCCCAGACCATAAAAGTTGGAGCCTAGAGTTGGCTATCGTCTGAATCCAAGTCCCCCTTTTCCCCTTGGAGTCAGAATGGAGAGCAATGTTGCCAAAAGCATCAAGTCTAATTGGTTAAGGGTAGTTATCAGTTCATGATATGAAACTTCAATCGGCTAAACATATCTTTTCACAAAAAGCATGGTGGATGCATGGAATGCCCTCCCAAAAGAGGTGGTGAAGACAAGATCGGTAAAGACATTCAAGAGGGTATGGGATAGACACAGAGAATCCCAACTGACCATAGGATGGAAATTTAAAAAATGGGGTAAGCTTTGGTAACTTTTGGAGTGACATTTCTGCAAGGGGGATGCCTGCACAGAGGGGCAGTTACACCCTGCTGGGAGGCCTAGATAAGAGCATTTTGATCTTTATCTGCTGTTATTTATTCCCCCCAGGTTGTCTCTCCATCTTCTCCCTTCACACAGAGCATTTCTAGGCGTCAGAGCTGGGATCTGGGGCTGCCCTGGGCAGAAGGGAACGGAGGTGCAGAACAATCGACTCCCTGCTCCCCCACCCCTTACTGCATTTTGGGAGGGGAGGGCAGGGCCTCTGCTCCATCCTCACCCCTTCCCCTCCGTTCCCTGCCCGAGAGAAGATGGAAGGAGGGGGAGCAGGAAGCGGAGGGCTGCTCTGTGCCCCCCGAGCTGGGCCTGTGCAGGGCCTGCTGTTCCCCGCCGGTATCCGCACGCTTGGTAACGCAATGAGGCCCCTTAAACGTGGCCTAAGCCCAAACCCGACTCCCGTCTCCCACTGTCCCGACCCCCTCCAAGGGCATGTTCGAGCCTACCTTGCCACTGACGAACAGTCACTGCAGCCAATCACAGAGAAGGAGAAAAACACTCCGCCAATCAGCACCGGCCTCTCCTCCGGGCTGACGCCAAGATCCAGACCAATCAGAAGGCAGTACCCAAAGGCCAATCCCCAGCCCGCTTAAGACAAAGGCCCTGAGCAGAAAATCTTCCTCACGGAGACCTTAAGGAAGAGTCGCGCTGACCAGGAAACGCCGCGGACTCCCCGCTGGGCATGCCGGGACTTGTAGTCCTGCGCTCTCACTATGGCTTTCCAGCCCGCAGAGCATGCGAGGACAGGCGGAGGCCAAGTTAACCTGGCACCTGCCACTGCCCACCCGAGGGTCATTACCTTCGGACGGTGGCAAGGCGAGGGGGAAAGGTCTGGGGAGGGGCCTGCAGGTGATATAGAAGGGGGCGAAGCGCGTGACTCCCTCTCTTTTCCCTTTCCTGCTGGCCCTGCAGCAGGGTGAGCCACATGAATGAATGTTTTACCTGTAAACCATTATGAACTAGTGATTCGCACATAGAATGAGGGGGTATAAAACAGTCAAATAAATAATAAATATGCGATTTCCCTGGGCTCCCCCCATGTGGCAGCCCAGCCGGTTCAGTGCCCTCCCTGGGCTGCCCCTGCCTCTCCTGCATACTGTCCTACCATGCTGAGCTGCGGCCCAGCATCTGCCTTCTGCCCTACATCCAGAGGCCGAGTTCTCCATGCAGAGGCTCGACTCTCGGAGCCCCACCACTCTCCACGGGCACTCCCAGGCCTGGAACTGGCGGAGGCACCTGCGCCGGATGCCATCGAGCCTTCAAGCAGGCCAGTGCAGTGCCTCACTCCTGCCTTCTCGGGTTCAGCTTCCAGTTTACTTGCAGCCCCTTCCCCCGCCACACACTCGAGCCTGCCTCCGGTGCCAAGTATGCTGGAGCTCAGGCAACAGGGAGAGCTATGACCAGCTTCACCCGGGTCTATTGCTACCCATTCTTCCTTGGAGAGCTGCACCGAATGAGGGATATAGCGCCTCAGTGCTGTGGGCAGCTGGGATGGGAGCACAGGCAGCTTGCCAGCAGCCTTTAGGGGCCACAGCTGTACCCCCGCACTGGGGAGGTGCTATGGATGTAGCATTGCCCCTACCTGCTCATATGAAGCAGGATTCCAAAATCTCCCTAATCCTCATACCCCCCCGAAGCCCTGGTGGGGCAATGGGAGCAAGCTGGGTGAAGGCTGTAGCATCCCCACAGCAGCATATGGAAAACAGTGGAAATGCCGTGCCTGCAACTCCTGTTCTTCCACTCACAGGGACCCTAACATCAAATGCTACCCAGTCTGGCTGATCCTGGATGGCAGGCTGGAGGGTAGTGGAGGAAGGAGAGGGCTCCACAGGTGGAGAAATCAGAACTAGCTCAGGAACCGTAATGTCACACGTGTAAATATGCAATAAAGCTGTGGCCCTGTTATACCAATGAACAACATGTGGTGAGGTGTTTCATGACGGGCTGTAATTGTGACATAAGCCTAGCTTATGGATGCCTAAGTTAAGACGTGAACACCCATAACAAAAGCAAAGTGGGGAGTTGCCAAATTATTTTCTGTGTGCAAAGTTAAAGCAGGTTACATGAATAATTACTGAAATATCACCATTTCCAATATATAGAAACATAGAAATGATGGCAGAAGAAGACCAAACGGTCCATCCAGTCGGCCCAGCAAGCTTTTACACTTATTTTTCATATTTATCTCTTACTCTTGTCCCTTTTAAGTAACGTTTTGGTTCTATTTCCCTTCCACCCCCGCCATCAATGTAGATAGCAGTGCTGGAGCTGCATCTAAGTGTAGTATCTAGCTAATTGGTTTGGGGTAGTAACCACCGTAATAAGCAAGCTACTCCCATGCTCGTTTACCCAGCCTGTGCAATTCAGTCCTTGCTGGTTGTTTGAATATAAATCATCTTTTCTTCATTCCCCCTGCTGTTGAAGCAGTGAGCTGCACTGGATATGTATTCCAAGTGAAGTATCAGGCTTTATTCGGGGTAGTAACCGTCGTAACAAGCAAGCTACTCCCCTGGCTCCCCTGGTTTTTTGTGAATGCAAATCGTTTTTTCCACATTTCCTCTTGCCGTTGAAGCTTAGAGCAATGTTGGAGTCGCATTAACCGTGTGTATGTTTATTGAATAAGGGTATTATCTCCAGGCAGTAGCCGTCATTCCCACGAGCTACCCACTGTTCATTCACGTCCTCTAGACTTTATGGATCCACAGTGTTTACCCCACGCCCCTTTGAAGTCCTTCACAGTTCTGGTCTTCACTTCCTCCGGAAGGGCATTCCAGGCATCTACCACCCTCTCCGTGAAGAAATACTTCCTGACATTGGTTCTGAGTCTTCCTCCCTGGAGCTTCAAATTGTGACCCCTGGTTCTGATTTTTTTCTGACGGAAAAGGTTTGTCGTTGTCTTTGGATCATTAAAACCTTTCAAGTATCTGAAAGTCTGTATCATATCACCCCTGCGCCTCCTTTCCTCCAGGGTGTACATATTTAGATTCTTCAATCTCTCCTCGTACGTCATCCTATGAAGATCCTCCATCTTCCTGGTCGCCTTTCTCTGTACCACTTCCATCTTGTCCTTGTCTCTTTGTAGATACGGTCTCCAGAACTGAACACAGTACTCCAGGTGTGGCCTCACCAAGGATCTGTACAAGGGGATAATCACTTCCCTTTTCTTACTCGATATTCCTCTCTCTATGCAGCCCAGCATTCTTCTGGCTTTTGCTATCGCCTTTTCGCATTGTTTCGCAGACTTCATATCATTAGACACTATCACCCCAAGGTCTCTCTCCTGCTCCGTGCACATCAGCCTTCCCTTCCCCCCCCCCCCCCCCCCCCCCATCGAATACAGTTCATTCGGATTTCCACTCCCCATATGCATGACTCTGCATTTCTTGGCCTTGAATCTCAGCTGCCATATCTTCGACCACTGTTCAAGCTTTCTTAAATCCCGTCTCATTCTCTCCACTCCTTCCGGCGTGTCCAGTCTGTTGTATATCTTAGTATCATCCGCAAATAGACAAACCTTACCTTCTATCCCGTCCGCAATGTCGCTCACAAAGATATTGAACAGGACCGGTCCCAACACTGATCCTTGCGGCATTCTGCTTAATACCGCTCTCTCTTCAGAGAGAGTTCCATTTACCATCACACATTGTCTTCTGTCCGTCAACCAGTTTGCAATCCAGGGCACCACCTCGGCGCTCACTCCTAAGCTTCTCATTTTGTTCACCAGTCTCCTGTGCAGGACAGTGTCGAAAGCTTTGCTGAAGTCCAAGTAGATGACATCGAGCGCTCTTCCTTGATCCAATTCCTTGGTTACCCAGTCAAAAAAGTTTTTTTTATAAAATCTGTTGTGACAGGGAGCTTTAGACTATTTCACTTTATAAACATGCTTGAATAGTGTGTGAGATATACATTTATTTAAAAAATCACTAAATGAAAACAGTACTTTATAAAAAGCATTTAACTTTTACAGATTCTCCTCAGATTCTGAGTTTGACATATCAAACACTGACTAAATTACAGTCTCCAGGAATGAAAGATAGAAATGAGAACTTGATAACAGATCTGATGCACTATTACAGCTGCCAACCAGCTGGTATTTGGCTGGCATAGTGGGGGTTTTAAGGGAAGCAGCAGCCACCACCAGAAACTCCCTCCCCACTATGGACCTTTTTATTCTTCAGAGACGGAGTCGGTGTGCGCTCCACCGCCAAGCCCCGTGGTGGCCTCGCTCCCCCTACTCTCCATACAGCAGGCAGTAGAGTAGAGTGCACGCTGGCTCTCGCTGGTCTGCGCTCCTCGGCACAGGAGATTGGAGGGTGCATTAACAGTAGAGGAAGAAACAGTACCAGGGCATATGGCCATATTTTTTATTTTTTTACATGTGCAACTCTATCCACCAATCAATATTTAGAGATAATTTTCAGTAGCCTGTCTGCACGTGTGTGCACTAATTCTTAGATCACACAGGTTCTTCCTTTTTGTATTCGCGCACACTGCACCAGGCACAGATTCAGGCACAGGCAATATAAGCCATCATCTCTGGTGCCACATTTTGATAGGCTCTGGAACATTGCCTGCTGCTATGCCTCTGTCCAGGCCTGCCTCCCGGCCACTTATCTAAAGCGGCAATATCCAGGAGACCCATGGCGGCAGTGCCAGCAGCTTACAAAAAGAAATTCAGTGCGGGGCCTGGCCTGCGGGTTTCCACAGTAACAGGAAGCCTGTGTGGAAGGAGGGGACAGGGCGGCTGCAGGCCCCGCACTGAATTTCTTTGTGTAAGTTGCTGTCACTGCTGCCTTGGGATCAGGACACCGCCACTTTAGGTAAGCAGCTGGGAGTGGACTCCCCCCCCCCTCTCAGGGGCGAGGGTGGTGCCTGCTATGATCTATGAGCATCTGCTGTTCGTGCTGGCAGCCGAGCGCCTGGACTTCCGAGAATAGGATGTGTGCACTTTCCTCCTCCTCCACCCCTGGAATACCTCGCACACTGTCATGTGGGCAGAGGAGGTACCTTTCAGTCAGAGCAGACAGCTTTCATAATTGTCCTCCACCTGGCATCAATATTTCTTCATGTGTACTTGGGAGATGCCATGCATGCCAAGAAATGGAATTAAAAGAAGGAGATAGACTTAGGCCCTGGAAATGGTGAGGCTGCAATATCAGACATTGAGAAAAATGCAAACCAGAAAGACTTGCAAAATACAGACCTCATGCACCACATGGAGACCTCATGTGGTGCATGTGGAGAAAGCTTTGGCCTTTTTTGGAGCTGGAGGATTTTAAGAAGCTTGTACGTTCATGCATGGTCTCGTATTTAGGCTATTGCAATGCTCTGTTTGTGGACCTTCCACAGCGTCTATTTCAGAGATTACAAATTAGCCAAAATGTGGCAGCTAGAACGGTATTAGGATATATGAGGAAAGCATTGGTGAGAAAGATGCTTAAGGCTTTACACTGGCTCCCAACAGGACGCTAATCCTGGCTTTCAGGATGAGGAGAGAGACTGGGCCACGTTATCTCTCTGATAGTGTGGCCCAGGCCAAAGCTTATGTTCCACTGCTGGGACTCTGCTCAAGATGGCGAGAAAAGCTCAGGCCAAGGCAAAAGCCTTCTCAATAGTGGCACCTTCTTGCTGGAATAAGATGCCTGGGGCCAGTAGAAGGAAGTCGATTACCTGACTTTCTGCAAAAATTAGACATGGAGCTTTCCCAAGGATTATGTGGATTAAGGATAAATGGGAATGGTAAAAGGCGCCTTGGGGATATCTGGCATGTCTGAGACGGTTTGCAAGAGGGGAGAGAGGGTGGGATGCATTGACAGTATTGGTAGTTTTGCTGGGAGTTGTATGATGAGAGTCTATCAATAGGCTGTGTACACTTAGGTCAGATCATTTTTAAATAAATCAATCAAATGTTGAGAGTGGCAGATTGCAGCTAAGTGCCGAGGCTGCAGAAGGTGAGTCAGCTGGCAGGGGGGATTGAAGGCTGACAGGCCTGGGATCGCTTTGGGGCTCTCCAGGAGTTTCTAGGTTCTTGGGGGTCCGGGGAGATTACGAATGGAGAGAAAGGGAGCTGGACTTGAAACGGGTGGCCTCGCTCTGGCACCAGGATTACCATTGGGATTCCTCCTGTCACTATTACCAACTCGTGAACAAACTCTGGCTGCCACATTTTTACTGCCAATGTAACTTTTGGACAGGCCTCTATTTTACAGTCTGTAACTATCAAACAATGCCATGGCCACTTCCCTCTTTGCCCAAGCTCTTTTCCTGTCCTGTCCAGCTGCTTTCTGTGCCGCTTGCTTGTTACAAATCAGTATCTGGCAAAACCTGCAACAAATCCTTCTTTTAAACCACAGCAGAAAACCATGCACACAACATAGAAAAGGACAGGATGTTTTTTAAGGACATGAAATTATTTTTACAGACTTTACAGAGGTGTTTTTTGCTCAGTTATTTTTACTGTCAGTGAATTTACTGAGCTTTGGCATCTCTGACCCCCCTCCAGGCCGAGAGAGACGGGTTCCTTTCTGACAGCTTTTTATTTTGCAGTGGAGGGGGGGGGAAATAAGAGGGGTACTCAGTGTGAGGGGCAGAGGCAACACTGGCAACTGCTTAAGAGTCCCAAATGTCCAGGCCAAAGAGGAGCCTGCTTCGGCTTGTTTTAGGGCCATGCGCTGGCAGAGTTTCAAAGGGCTGCCACAGTGGCACCAAAATCTTAAATCTGGCCCTGCTGAAGGGCACATGAGAGAGCGAGAGGGAGGGGAGTGCATGGGACACAGGAGAAGGACAGAACAGCACAGAGTGAGAAAAGGGCACGGGGAGGAATGATTTGCCTTCACTCTCCAAGGGCTGGGTCTGCAACAGATTTACCCAGCTAAAGTAGTGGAAACCCCGTAACCTGTTTGAAATGTACCTTAGAAAAAGCCAGAATGAAAAGTGATATTTTCTGGCTATAATACAAGTGTATCTTATCTGTGGCCCTTCTGTCCAGTGTTTGTCCGCATTTGGCTTTGCTTTTATTTAGGAATCTATTATAAAGCAGGTTCACTTTTACATTCACAAAAACAAACAGCTCCCCTCTCCCTGGCTTGGTGACCACCGACAGACCTTTTGAAAATTAACAGTCAAACAAGCCCTGTGAACCTTCCAGTAGCCACATACATGCTTCAGGCTACCTGAAATACTCGAGCATCAGGCAACAGTTACAAGGGAAGGTGCGACAGAGGAGATTTTGAGAAACAGCTACAGAACTGATTCCTTTTATAGAGGCAGAGAGGCAAGCGTGCAGTCCAGATCTCATGGTTTAAATGCCCCTGCTCCCTGCATGGGTCATCCAGCAACAGTTTACAAAGAACGTCTCTAAACTTTCCAGCCCCATTCTCCACTAATATCATGCAGGCACAGTAAGTGCTTAAGCAGGTCATTCAATCATGTTTAGACAGGATTACATGTACATATCATTACTTTTTTGTACAAAAAGTAATTGGTGCATCATCCCAACTCTGCTCACTCAGCCCTTAGCTGTCGAGCAGGTATTCAGTCATGGTGAACGCTTCTGCTTTGGAAGTCTCCTCTTTCTTAAATATCAGTTTATTTTCTTCCGTGATTCCCAGGATTCCTTCAATATCTTGCACCGTTTCCTAGAAGAAAGACCAGAGATGTATGAGTTGTGTTTCTCTGATTCTCTGATCAAAGGGGGGCAAACCACGGCCTGGGTGACCCTTTAAACTGGCCTATGGTGGCGAGTTGGGTCCCAGAGCTTTCCACTTCCAGCTGATCGTAACAGGCCATCAGTCCTTAAGGACTCTCCCCACCCCTGTTCTTCAGCCATCAGCGGGAGCCTCTCCGTATTTATCAGAATTCCACGAACACATGTACAGGAGGAAGGTCCTTTTCAACAGAAAGCAGGCTCTGGAACAAGGGATTACAGAATGAGGGTGAAAGGGAGTAGACTTAGGAAATCTCTTTTTATAGAGAACATGGTGGATGCATGGCACAGCTTTCCTCTGAAGGTGGAGACATGGACAGTATCAGAATTCAAGAAAGCATGCGACAAGCACAGAGGAGGAATGGGAGTATAAAACTGAGCAGACGTGGATAGGCTCTATGGTCTTTAACTGCCATCATGTTCTATAGTTCTGAGCTCAAGCACCTCCACGCCCCCAGTCGCTGTCCACTAGCTTGCTTTTGGCTAATCCTCCAGGACCACTACAGGATTATGGACAATTACCTTGGTGGGTTTAGTGCCACCTCTGCGTAGCCTGGCTTGTCTTTGCTCTTATTTTCCTGTGTGAGAAGTGTAGAGTCTGTGCTCTTTGTTCATGTGTTACTAAGGTAAGGTAAGGTCTAGGCCATAAAGTCCCAGACCTGCAGGCCCTAAAGGTGGAGGTGGACATGAACATCGTTGCTGTTACAGAGACACGGTTCACCGAGTCTCATGATTGAGATACAGCCATCCCAGGCTATAACTTATTCAGGAAGGGCAGAGAGGACAGGAAAAGGGGGAGGAGTAGCTCTTTATGTCAAAAACAATATCCAAGCAACTGAAATGCAAGGGACTTGGGGTAGGGAAGAAGCTTTAGGGGCCGTCCTAAAAAGAGAAGATGATGCTTCATTCAGTGCTTCCATGAGTGTGGTCTGCAGGCCTCCGATTTAGGACAGAAAAGCTGGACAAAGAGCAGGTTGAAGACCTCTAAAAGGTCGGAAAGAAGGGAGAAGTGTTGTTCAGTGGAAACTTTAATCTGCTGAATGTGGATTGGAGAATCCCTTCTACAAAATCTGCAAGAAGAAGAGAGATAGTGGATGGCCCTGCAAGGGGCTCTGCTCAAACCAATGGCAATGAAACCCACGAGGGAGGGAGTGATACTCAGGCTGGTGCTCACTAACGGGGATAAGGTCTCTAATGTCCAGGTAGATGCTCACCTGAGCAGCAGTGATCATCGGACAATACAGTTTGATATCACATATAAAATACAGAGAAGTCTCGTGAAAACGCGAGTTTTGAATTTCACAAATACGGACTTTGTCAAAATGGGGAGACAGCAGAGCTCTCCTCCCATAGGCTCCAACCTGCCTTTCTCTTCCTCTGACTAAGAGGCTGTGGGAAAAGGGAGGATGCACCTGCAAAACCGGACTTTTAGCGCCCAATCAGTACTTCTGACTGGACACTGTACAGAATGCCTGAAAACTTGGCTGTCCGGTCCCAAACTGGCCAATTGGCAACCCTAGATGTAGTGTTGCCATGTACAGTGTTAAGATTCTCTGTGTAGATGGATTAACTCATAAGAACATAAGAACATGCCATACTGGGTCAGACCAAGGGTTCATCAAGCCCAGCATCCTGTTTCCAACAGAGGCCAAACCAGACCACAAGAACCTGGCAATTACCAAAACCTATTAAGGTTTTCCATGAAAATTTGTTACAACATTATTTTTGTTCATACGTCTCCTTCCATCTTTTCTTTTAGCAGAAGCTATAATCATATCCCCCCAGTGGGATTAACCCCCCATATCCTAAAGGTGCCAAAAGTCCAAGAAGGGACCATCCTGTGCTCATAGCTCAGATGTTAGCCCTGTGCTGCACACACTGTGTGGCTGATAATATGTGAGCGGTTTGCACGTCTGTGGATCAGGGAGAGGTGTTTTCAGCCCTTTGAAGAAATGAACCAGAATCGTTAGTTAATTAACACCTCACCTTAAAATTGGTCTCGCCTTGCATATTAGGTGCTGATATTTCTTGATGGATGATGAAGAGATTATGAGCAAAGGTCATGAGGGCCCCCTGGAGATGCTCACCGATTGTTCTGTTAAAGATATTCAAACAGATGAGTTAAGCAGCCTGGCAGGCCTAGAGAACAATCACCATCCCATTCCTGCCCCTCTGCTGATGGGCCGGGAGATATGAAGGATGAGGCTCTCTCTTAATATGTCAACACAAAGGCTTTGTGTTATAAATATTTCGTTTATTGATCAATTTACCACAATCCAGTATAAGTTCAGTCCTTGTAAGGAGGAAGCGGAACTGAACTAGCGGCAGACAACGGTAATAGCACGCCTGCACGTTGGACAGCGTCTCAGCACGTCCAGCCAATGCATCAGTGGTTCTCAGAACAAACTCAGCCAGTCTGCTTTTCAGGATAGCCACAGTGAGTATGCATTAGCTAGATTTGCATACAATAGAGGCGCAGTGCATGTAAAAACAACTCATGCATATGCTAAGAATAACATAAGGAAGCAAAGGAAGGTCGTGCCTTGATTAGAAATCTTTCAAGGTGGACAAAGGTGAGTGGCTTGGCAAAGTGTGTCTGGACTTTCAGAAGGCCATCACAGACTCCTCAGGAAACTAAAAGGAGACAGGACACTAATTGGCCAATGCAGAAAGGGGTGTTCAGCCGAACGCACCATCTTGCCTGCTCTTCAACACACATTTTCTGTGGGTAAAACTGCTGAAGCAACAAGGAATTTGGCCGGCAGAAAACGTGCATTTCCAAACAGGAGCACTGCTTAGTGACCTCGCATGGAAATCCCGTGCAGCCGAGGGCATTAAGCAGAACTCCCCCATGCAGAAGGACTGCATCTGGTCCTTGTGCTTTTTTTTTTTAGCACCGGATACTTAACCCCTGGTTAGAGTTGGTGTTAAGTTTCCAGCAGTATGAAAAAAAAAAAAAAAAGAGTAAAAAAGTTTTACAAAAGTTTTAAAATAGATAAAAAAAAAATCTTGGAGAAGTGCTGGTAGCTGCCATCACCACTTACCCAGATAAATATGGATTTATCCATTTATCTGGCAGCAGGAGCAGCCGCCAAATAGCCGCATAAGTCAGTACTTATTTCTCTTATTTACGTATAGTCCGCATTTCCAGACATGTGTTCAAAGTGGATCACAGTTAAAAAAAACATTCACAATTTAAGCACACATATTACAAAACGAAATATCTTTAGTTTGTCAGCCTGCTCTATTACATCATCCGGGATCACCATAATTTGTTTCAGTTCTTTCAAACTGTCACCATTAAATACCATTTCTGGCACCAGTATCTCCAACCTTCTCTTCAGTAAACACCAAAGCAAAGGATTAATTTAGATCTTTCCACTAGAGCAGGGGTGGGCAGTTCCGGTCCTCGAGGGCCACAAACCAGTCTGGTTTTCAGGATATCCCTAATGAATATGCATGAGAGAGATTTGCATGCAGTCTGCCTCAGTTGTATGCAAATCTATGTCATGCATATTCATTAGGATATCCTAAAACCTCGACAGGTTTGTGGCCCTCGAGGACTGGAATTGCCCACCCCTGCACTAGAGCCTTGTTTTTCCCTAAGTACCCTTTTAACCCCTCAATCATCTAACGGGCCAACCAACTTCCTCACAGGCTTCCTGCTTCGGATATATTTAAAAAACATTATTATGAGTTTTTGTTTCTATGGCCAGCTTCTTTTCAAATTCTCTTTTTGCCTGCCTTATGTTTTGCATCTAATTTGCCAGTGCTTATGCTTTTCCTGTTTTTTTCAGTTGGATCCTTTTCCCAATTTTTGAAAGAAGGTCTTTTGGCTAAAAATAGCCTCTTTCACCTCTCCTTTTAAAAATGCTGGCAGTCGTTTGGCCTTCCTTCCACATTTTCTAATACTTGCTTTGATGGACTGTTATCTCAGTACGGATTCTTATTTTACTGTTTTGTCTTTTTGCCTGTTTTGTTTGTCGTTTGGGTTCTTGTTATTTTATGATCGTTTTTATTGTAACCGCATAGATCTATGGATACTGCAAACTATAAATAAATAAACAAGTAAATAACTTTGTTCTCCTGGAACACCTTTTATTCTCTGGCTAGATTTGAGTTAGGTAATGACTTAGCTGGAGACGTCACCTAAATATTCAAACGCTGATATTTAGCCAGATAACTTGGTGAATCATGTGAGCAGTTTAGTGCTTCTGACCCACGCTTATGGTGTTCCTTACCTAAGGCTCTTACAGCTAAGACTTCTTCGCTGTGATTTGGAAAAGTCTTTTTTATGCAAGCAAGCCTTTGCAGAGCTGCTGGAAGAGGGGAAAATGAGTTGAAACATTATTATGTGGTATCTGCTTTTTTAGGCCTGCATACTCTACCAGTTTTATCTGTGTTTAAGAAGTGAATTGTATGAGATTAGAAACATCATCTGCCTAGAAGGTAAATAAAAACTTCTCTTTGAATATGGACCCCTAATTACCTAACAGTTTGGAAAAGCCTGCAAGGAAGGATGGTGGTAACAGAATGGAGTAGCGTCTGTTAGACCTAAAGTTGACATTTCTGAAGGATGCAGCCGTTGCTACTTTAAGCAATTTGCTGGGCAGAGTGGCTTGGCCATTTTTATCGTCTGTCTTTCTCTACATTACTATGTTCCTAAATGACCTGGTTTGCCTTCCTTTACATCTCATTCTTGGCTCAGTCATTGTTTTCTCTCACTGATTTTCAAAAGCATTCATACACTTAAAACTGGGCTTTTCATGTGTAAATAATGCACGATACCTGAGTAAGTGGACTTCTGAAAATTGCTACAATCTATGCTATTGAATTGTCCATAGGATTTACCTGGATTAAGTGCCAGTAAATGGCTTTTGAAAGTCGCTAGGATAATTATGTTACATTTACACGTGTAATTCCTTTGAAATTTCACCTGTTTATGTTTATAATTGTAATTTTAAACTGTATATAGTTTGATTATGCTTGTTTTGCTTACATTGCTATGATACTTTTATATTATTTTGATTGTTGAAATTTTGTTAGCTATAACATCTTTTACCATAATACTGTTACCCTAGTTGACTGTCTAAACTATGCTATGTATAAATTATTTTTGTTATCCTGTAAGATTCGTGAACCCTTGTTGCTGTGGTGGAATTGGCCCTGTTGGTCTCCACCAACAGCTGGCAGAACTGGACAATGATCAGGAGCTTCACCTGATCAGTCCCTTTCCCCTTGGGTTCTGGAGGCCAGCAGGCGAGAGTCTCTTAGGGAATGGTTATGACAAAGGTCCAGAGTCAAGCTAGGGTCAGAGGCAGGAGGCAGACAAGGGCAATCAATATTCAGGCTGAGCTCAGAGTGGTCAAGGTCCAAGCAGGAGTCAGTTCAAAGGTAGGCAAGGAAGTAAGAATGGGTGCTGGCTGGGCTGGAGAGGCGAGGCAGGCTGGCAGGAACTGGAACATGGATGCAGCAATTGTTGTTGCTGAGGCGAAGGTAGGAAGTCCTAGAAGGCTCTTTATAGGGCTGAGTGGGCACTGAGAGCAGTTTCCTGAACCCTTTAAGTTGTGTGTAGTCTGGCTTTCGCGCATCTAGAGGAGCATAAGAGCGGAATGCAATGGTAGTGTCCTGCCACGACAAAAGGGGTCGGCTGCCTGGCGTCGAGCGTGTGGTGTGGCTTGCGGGGTTACCTGCAAGCCACGAAAAGTAACATATCCGCTTTCCGATGTAAATGAAATTGCAGTTAATCAAGTAAAAAAAAAAAAAAAAGACAAATTCACTCAACGCATAATCAAGCTATGGAATTTGTAGCCAAAGGATGTGGTCAAGGCTGCTAGCACAGCGGGGTTTAAAAAAGTTTTGGACAAGTTCCTGGAAGAAAAGTCCATAAACCATTATTAGCCAGGTAGACTTGGGGGAAATGCAACAGTTATTTCTGGGAGAGAATAACAAAATGTTGATCTGCCAGGTTGATTGTGAACCGATGTGATGTTACTAAACAAATGTCGGTATATAAAAACTTCAAATAAATAAAATACATTTTCTTAAAGATTCAGATTGCCTACTGTTGGAAACAGGATGCTGGGTTCAATGGACCTTGGTCTGACTCAGCACAGCACTTCTTTATTCATTGTAGATATCCTGAAAAACGGACTCTTTAAATGTGTTCCAAGAACTGGGTTGAGAACTACTGGCATAGATATCAGCACCTTCATCGTTTATCCCAGGGGTAGCGGACTCCAGTCCTTGAGTGCCACAAGCCAATTTTCAGAATATCCACAGTGAATATGTATGAATGCGTTAGCATGCAGCGGAGGCAATGGATTTCATGAATATTCAGTATTTATTTATTTTTTAGTTTTATATGCCGTCATTCGGTAATGCCATCACAACGGTTTACATATTTCAATAAGGGGATATTAGGATGGGTAATACAAAGATCATCAACAAAGAAAGTTTGAAAGTACATGGAAAATAAAGGTAATAGGATAACAAACTATGGGAAAAACTGTAACAATTATAATAGGAGATGAATCGGCGTTATGAAGTCATTAGGAGTTAAGGATGTTGAGATTCGTTTGGGAGTTCTGTTGCTGTGGGGTAGTTGAGAGAGTTAGGGTGTCGTTGTAAGCTTTGAAGAACAGCCAAGTTTTCAGATCTTTTTTGAATGTTTTTAAGTTGGATTGCATTCTAAGGTCTATCGGAAGTGAGTTCCATAATTTAGGACTGATGGAGAAAGCTCTTTCACGGGTTGTTGTTAGCTGTGCTGATGGGACAGGGGGAATTTTTAGAAGGCCCTTGTTGTTTGAACATAGGTTTCTTTAAGTCAAGTGAGGAATGAGGTTAGTGGATGACCAGTTGATTGATCATTATGTATAAATTTGTGTGTGATGGTCAAGGTTTTGCATTCTATTCTATCTGTAATTGGTAGCCAGTGTAGGAAAATAAGGATGGGTTTAATGTGTTCATGTTTTTTTGTGCCAGTTAAGATTCTCGCTGCTGTGTTTTGTAGGATTTGGAGTGGTCTGATATAGGAGGCTGGTAGACCAAGTAATTGAGAGTTGCAATAATCAATGCTTGAGAAAATGAGCAGTTGAAGAACAGATCTGAAGTCTTCAGTGGTTAGAAATGGTTTTAGGCGTCTTAGTGTTAATAGTTTGTAATATCCTTCTTTAATTTTGGTTGCAGTGTGGTTTTTTTATGAAAGTTCATTGTCTATGATCACTCCTAGGTTGCGAGTATGAGTTATTGGGGAAATTGGTTCTTTATGATTCTCGAGCAAAAGTGGAGGTGAGGGGCTAGGTTTTCGTTCCATGATAATTATTTCAGTTTTGTCAATGTTTATTGTAAGTTTTAAGTGGGTTAGTAGTTGTTTGATTGTGGATAAGTATGTGGCTGTTTTCATATAAGTTTCATCCAGTGAATTTTGGATTGGTATTAGAATTTGTATCTCATCAGCATAGAGGAAGTGGGTCAAGCCAAGATCTTTTAGTAAATGGCATAATGGCAGAAGGTATATATTGAAGAGTGTTGCAGAAAGAGTGGAACCCTGAGGCACTCCAGTATGTAGGTACATTTTTTTGGATAAGGTGTTAATTGAGACTTGATAGTTTCTATTGGAGAGGTATGATGAAAACCATCGTAGGGTTATGTCGATAAGTCCAATATCAGAAAGATGGTCCAAAGAATATTATGGTTAACCGTGTCAAAAGCTGCAGAAAGGTCTAGCATGATGAGTAGGTATTTTTGTCCATTGCCAAAGCCTCTGAGCAAAGTGTCATTCATTGAGAGTAATAAAGTTTCAGTGCTGAGGTTTTTTCTGAAACCATATTGATTTGGATAAAGGATATTGTTTAACTCTAAGTGATCTGAGAGCTGAGTGTGAACAACATTTTCTATGATTTTTGGCTAATAGTGGTAGGTTTGATATAGGGCAGTAGTTAATTGGATTGTTTGGGTCAAGATTAATCTTCTTAAGGATAGGCTTAATTACTGCAGATTTGAGAGAGTCGGGATAAATTCCTTCTGTAAGAGAAAGGTTTACTATCTCTGTGTGTTAGTGTTTGAGATAGTTGTGGGTGGATCCTTGGGCCGGTGGCAGATGACCACGCCCCCAGGGGAAGATCCCGAGAGGGACCACTGGTCAGGCTCAGAGTTTGGAGACAGACACACACTAGTTCTTTTATTAAACAGTATATTGAACCACCAGAGGTGGCAGTAGTGAGCTGGAAGCGCCCGGCTGGGCTGTAGTCCCTCAGATACTGGAACAGCGATTCCGGATAACCGAGTTGTAGAGAAACCGAATATAGTGAGTAGGCAGGGTATGCAGAGTTCAGGAACAGACCCTTGATGGTAACACTCACACAATAGTTTCTTAGAAGCAGCTCAGGAGCTGGAAATGAATTAGGCTCTCAAGGAGCGAGTACCTGGTTCCAGGGAACGCTCTGAGAGAGAGATGGTAACTCACTGGTGTTGTAGGCAGCGAAGACTTCCTGGCAGAAGTGGTATTCAGTAGCAAGTCCGGGAACGTGGGCCCTCGAGGAGTGAGTACCGGTTCCAGACTGCGACCTGTAAAACAAGAAAGAGAGCGAGGCCCCCGAGGAGCGGGTACCCCTGGTAAAGTCCGAGGAGGCAGAGTAGCAAGGTATGCGGAGAGCGAATCCCATCCGCAGCGATACCTGGAGGAAGATAGGAATCCTTTCCGTTGCTAACTCGATTAGTTAGCGATTTCAGAGTGAGGATGACGTCATCTCAGGGGGACGCCCCTGAGGTTTGCGCCACTGCTGGTACTTGAGTCGGGGCTGCGCCGTGCGTGCGCCCTTAGGCTTCTGGGAAACATGGCGGAGTCAGCGTCTAGCCGGTCCGGGGACGCCAGAGGAGAACGGCAAGAGGGAGTCGCCAAAGAGGTAAGGTAGGCGTAGTGAAGATGTCGGGCAGCGATGGCGCAACAGTGTGAGTGTTTTAGATAATATAGTTTCAATCGATTTTAACGTAGAAATGGGGATACAGTCAAATGGGTGATTGGCAGGGTTCATTTTATTTAAAGAGAGATTGAATTTCAAGGATTGAAGCTGTGTCAAAGTTTGACCATTTTGGGATTTCATTAGGATTCATTATAATGTTATGATTGTAATTGTCGAGATTATTGTTGATTAGATTTATTATTTTCATATTAAAGAAGTCTGCAAATTCATTGCTTCCAGTTTTAGTGCATGGTGATAAAGGTTTGTTTGCAGTTTTTGTACTATAGAAAATAACATTCTTGGGTTGTGATGGAAATTATTAATTTTCATAGAAAAAAATTGTTTTTTGTGTTGATAATAAGAGATTTGTAGAGAGCTAGAGCGTTTCGATAGATAGATAGTAGGACTGATGTTTTGTTCTTGCGCCTTGCCTTTTCCTTTTTCTGAGCTGATGTTTAGCAGTTCTGATGTTGTTATTGTACCATTGTTTATGATGATGAGAGGTTTTAATAGTCTTTGAGATGACAGGGTTTATGTTGTCAGTAACAGATTTGGTTATATTGAACCACGAGTTTATGCATTTTCTGAGTTGGCTAGATCAATTTTAGATAATTCGGATTGTAGTTTTTGTTGGAGAGTTTGTGTGTTAAAGGTAGGGCGGTAATTCACAATCTTAGGGATGTTTTGAGATGTTGTGAGGTTTAGTTTGGAAGTCAAATTGGTTTGAATCAGGTGGTGGTGTGACCAGGGGATATTAGTTATATTTGTATTATAAGATAACCAATTATGTTTGTTGATGAAGATGAGGTCTAAAATGTGACCAGCTTTGTGCGTAGGGGCATTAATGATTTAACTGCAGCGTAGATAGCGCATCAATGAGAGTTTGGCAAGTTGAAGAAATAGGGATTGTATCCATGTGAATGTTGAAGTCACCTAAGACAATAGTAGGTTTATATCTCACAGTATGGATATCGTGCAGCACTTGAAGACAAGAGCCGCCTACCCCTGACTTGGCACCTCTGTGGGCAGCCATATTGGCAAGAGTGGCACAGTAGACATCCCACACAGACTGATATCTACTTGGTTCATGCAGGGTCTGGAGCTTTTGCCTTCTGAAGGAGCTGCACAGGAACAAATGAGTTCCTGAAAGTTCATTTTAAAAGGGAAAGGCGCTGCATGCCAGCGGGGAACTTTTTTTCACTTTGAAATAGATGCAGGCATTTCAAAGTGAAACTCGCCACACCTTTCAGTACACGGAGAGGGGGTGGGTCATTTTCTAAATACTGTTTTAGGTAAGGAAATGTGTTTATCCATATAAAAAGTTTTGCAAATGGTCCTGCCCAAGGTTAAGAATGAGATTGTTCAAGATGCACAGACATTGGTTTTATTTTACACTGGCATATTTAACAAGAGGCCCAAAACTCTTCATTGTATTGTATTTCCAAAGGAGTTAATTAAAGAATGATTTTATTTCTTGCAGCTCCAGTCAGTGTTGCACTTGTGACATCACACATGATGTCAAAACGTCAGAGCCAGGAATGGCAAAGTTCAGGTCCCTTTAGTGAATGAAGAGATACGGTAGCACCTGCAGGTGGGATTAGATGGGGGAAAGCTATGTGTGTCCGCTGAAATAGTCTCGGTATAAATAGAGCCACGTTGCACTTCCCGGAATCCCTGTGTTTACAGCGGCTACACACAGCGGTCTAGCGAAACTACCTCATGCAGGATCTCGTTGGCCAACTTCTTACTTAGCCAGCTTGCTCTCTTTCAAAACTGCCCTTAGAATCACTACAAGGCAGAGCTAGAAAAATCATAAAAGACCTATAGCGACTACTACTGGAGGCTGAATCTTTCAGAGAAATATTCCCAGGGGCTGGCTCACTGCTGCCATGAAAAATACCCCATGCCAAGCCTCTGCTCCCTGGACTAGCTGGGGATGCTGCAGAGGCAGAATTCACAGCCCCTGAGGTGGGTGAGGCTGTGGGACTCTCAGCCATTGCCCAACAGTGACATCTAGTGGCCAGACTCATTCACGTTAGCTGGGTCCTGGAGGGAGCCGCGCTTTGTGGCTGCTGCCCATTGCTGCAATGACTAGGCTGAGTTAGGATTAGATATAGAAAAATAGAAGAAAAGCCATGGGTAGTCATGATGCTGTAGCCCAATTTATTTAGTTAGTTAAACTTGAGTTCTTGCCATATACTTTTGGCCACGAGTGAATTACAATAACATAAATCTGCCTAATGTGCAACCTTTATTTACAAATATAAGTACAAATGTTGAAAATGTTACGATCTCAGCTGCTATGCAGCCTCACCTGATGACACCTCCCTACCAGCAGAGGCCTCCGCTCAGGACTGTTCTCCCCATCACGACCCGGGTCTCATGCCAAAGTAACCAAATACACAAACCTTCAGAGTGCAGTGTGTCTTATGCACTCCAAAGAAAAAAATGGAAAAGTTACTATTTCACCTCTCTGCAGCCCAGGACAGATCCACGATACCCCCCTTCCATCCATAAAATCTCCCCACATATCAAAAAGGGCACTTTCCGCCTCTTTGATACCATGTGCACATGTATGCACGCATGTAATAAAAAATTATAACAAAGGCGCGTGTATGTGCACTCGGTATCAAATAGGCTGAAAGCCTCTACACGTGCGCCCAAACCCCAATTCTGGGCCAGTGAAGCAGCCAGGATCCCCCTACTATAGAATATTCTGGAAGACAGGGCAGGTAAGAAAAGGAATTTTATTTGGCCCAGCAAGGCTGTGTAGGTGTTTGCGAGAGAAGCCTTTGCTTTCACGACCACGATATTAGCAGCCGCGACCTGTTATAATGGTGGCTATCCCTCGATAAAAACTTTTTCCCCCTCTACCGCATCAAAAAAAGGTGCTATTTCCGATGTTAAATCCTGCATTAGAGTGCGTTAAATTTTTGCAGCATGCGATAGGAGTCTATAATTTGCATAAAAAGCTGCGGGACGGGATAAAGATCGCTCGTTAGACCACTTTTATCACACAATGAAGCCCTAACACGATTTGATGAATGTAATCCACTTTGAAGAGCCTGAAAATGCAGAATATAAATCGTAAATAAAAATAATAAAGTAAAAACCCACCCAATAAAAACCCAGTCATGTCCTCCTATCTTCTTCCCATCCCTCTCCCTCAACCCATCACTCTTTCCTCAGTCCCTGTCCGATCCTACCCCCCTCTCTAACCCTAAACCCCCACTCCCTACCCTAAATTTGGGTAATTGGCTGTCACTGAGCTGGGAGCCCAAAGGAACTAGAGGAAACTGCTGAGCCAATAAAAAAGAAAAATATTCCAGCTGCTCCTAATCTGAAGCAAAAAAACACCGAGATGCAGGCTTCAGAGAGAAGCTCCCTGCAAAATATCGCATGCAGACTGTGCCAGCCCGGATCCCCGACACATTCAGGGCTGCAAGTTCTGGTTTTGTCTCCTCCCTCTGCTTTCTCACTCGTCTGAATGCTCCCCCAATCCTCGGCGCTCTGAAAACGAATGCTGATGGCATAGTCTGACCTGCACTTTACCTGTAGGCTGACCGGACGCAGGGAGCTCGTCACAAGTGAATTAAGTTAGTCCAATAAACAGACTCACCTACAACTAGTTTGTTGCTCTCTCTTTCTAATATTCCTCGAAAGAAAAAGTCATTCAGTTTCTTGTCCTCCCTCTCCCTAGAAGTTAATTTGTCAGTCGTGTACTTTCACTTATGGTAAAGCCTTATTTAATTTCCCTGTACTCTCTACTTACAACATTCCCAGGTTCTGTCTCCTGTGGTTTTCATGAAGTACAAAAATTGTCCCTTGTTTTTCCTGTTAAGCCAAGAGAAATTAGTTATTGTAATTGTTACTGGAAAGCTTACACAGTAAATGTGACAGGACAGGGCCTCTTACTTAACATTCGGGCTCTCAGGAATGCCTTCACTTCTTACAGGAGAGCAACAGGTCCCAGCTCACACCTGAGCTATTCACCTACCCTCCCAGCGTAAGTTTTATGGCAAAGCTAGAGAGCAGTGGAGAAGAACGTCAGGTTGTGGCTTATTCAAACTATTACTGGCTGGGGGTTCACATTATATGTAGGCACACAGTGGCACCCGACTCTGGTGGCCAGGGCTGAGGAAAGGGCTCTCCAGTACTGCTTTGTACTAAGTGTCCCATCAGGACGGGACGCAGTTGTTCAGCAATAAATGGGAGAGAGGGCCGCTTGGAGCAGAGAGAGAGAGAGAGAGACAAGAATGCCCACCTGTGCAGCAGAGGGCATGGGATAAATACAGGCCAGATGCGAATGGGCCACACGGTCTTTTCCTGCTGAGACGTTTCTATATCCCCGTTCCTACCTCGGCCATCAGTAGGGCACATATGGCCAGTAGAAAGAGTTCCTACCTTAACATCATATCCGATCCCATGTGCCTTGCATATCTGGAAGAAGACGCTGTAGTATATGATTGAGAGATTGGTGTGCTGGAGGTGACTGCTCATCACTGCATAGCGGCTGCTTATCTTTGGGGGCTGAAAACATCAATTGAATTAGCATTTATTACATCTTATTATGATCTCGTCACTAATATCGGTATAGAAAAGTTTATAAATAAATAAATAACTCTTTGCCTACAGAAAAGGCCTCTTATGAAACTGCTCGCGTGCTATACGGGTAAGTTCATGCCCACATATCCGGAGAGGAGACGTTCCTGGGAGCAGGGGAAGGAAGAGCTTTCAATTTTACACACACACACACAAAAGGCCTGCACATAAAATTTCAGGACAGAGTCTTAAATTGTGTGCAGGAAGTTTTGCGACCAGCAACAGATGCTGAAAATGGAGCAGGGGGCTCGAGCCAGCGAGGGAGCACAGTGCAGGGGCTGCGGGAGAAACTTGGGAGGCTGCGATCAGGAAATGCTGGGAGCCCCCTTCTCTGGGC
Source organism: Rhinatrema bivittatum (assembly GCF_901001135.1). NCBI lineage: Eukaryota > Metazoa > Chordata > Amphibia > Gymnophiona > Rhinatrematidae > Rhinatrema > Rhinatrema bivittatum. Next base: position 80,447,858 of record NC_042627.1, on the reverse strand, counting down.
AGGGGGCAGCATAGGGGGCACCTTTGCTTTGCAACTGCACACAGTTTCTTCGGGCTGCTTTTTCGTATGGGCAGATTTTTGCTGGAAAAGTACATGTAAAGATCTGAAAATGCTGCCTAACCATGCTCCCAGGAATACCTCGTCTCTATGCGGCATTGTGGGCAATAGTCAGATTCCTGATTAATGCGAGTAACCCTGCCTGCTTTATACTCTCCAGCGTTTTGTCTCTATGCTTTCTACTCTTTATGCTGGGACATACCTGGAACATATTCTCTCCCTCTCAGGAGCTTGGGGGTCTCCTGTGGAGCCCCTCTAATAGGGCCCACTCAGATGCAGGGAAACCAGAATTGGAACAAAAATCACAAAGAACCTTTGTATAGAGGTCTCCTCAATGTGATTGTTTGGAAGAGAAGCCCGTGGACCTGCCACGTGTCAGACATGTGCAGAGATAGCGTTTGTAGGAGCTGGAATTCTCTAGCAGCAATCCCACCATGAGAGAAGGAATCATTGTCTCAGTACAGAGGGGCAAATAAATATTGCTGGGGAAGAAGGAAGCGTAAAGGGCACAGATTCCTTCCCAGCACTGCTTCAGCCCTCAGCTCAGTCTGCAGACGTATCACAGAGACATTAATGTGGAGTGGCCTGCAGGCCAGCTGAGCTCACTTTAAACCTGTCAGCCCTCTTCAGCACAGGCCGTCAGTGCTGGCTTCCGACAGACATGAAACCGGCCTTTAACGGGTTACAGCCCCAGGAGCCTTCCTCACAGTAAGAGCCTGGGCCTCAGAGGTGCAGCCAGAATCCCACCAGTAAGTGCTGCCTCATCTCTCATGCTGCAGGTCCTGACATTGTCCTCTACACACAACAAAGAGCAATTCCATTTTCTTCTTATGGAGATATTAGGATTGGAAATCCGGATTTGCAAATGCTGGATGTATTTCAGGAGCAATTTTTCTTAACTGCAAGCTCTGTGGGCCTTTTTGTATGCATGGACCTTACCTGGACACTTTCTCTCTGTGCGTAGAAATGTCACCTGTGCTCTGCACCTGCTAGTTCTGCAGGCAGGGGTGAAACTCCGGGTGTACACGGGAAAAACTTTACGCCACTGGGGGTTGCCTGTTTTTAACTCCACTAAAAATACGTGCATTTTGTAAGCCAGTGCTTACTCTTAGTGAGGGGAAGGAGCAGAATTTTCAGTCAGGCAAGCTGCCTGGGTAAATGGATTTGAAAATTGCCCCCATAACGTATATCCCTGACATTAATCAAAACTGCTAGAATAAACCTTAGAAAGCAAGAGTGATGGCAGATAAAGATCTGATTGGTCCATTCTGCGCATGAGGTCACACACTGCATGGACTAATCAGATCTCAGTACATGTGAGGTCACGTGTGAGTGCAGGGATGTCCAGAGGCAGGGCTGCTGCCTTTTAAATTCGTCACTTCTCTGTTGTTTTCGGAAGCTGTGGCTTGTTCAGACTCCAGGAGAGAAAGTGAACAGCGTGTCCCAGAAAGTCCCTTTCATCCATTACACTCCAGCCTGACACTGATTCATGCAAGTTGACATAGTTGAAATCCTTACATAATAAATCTCTGACTGAAAATTAATCATGTTTATAATATTCAGAGAATTAACAACAAGCATTGCTCAAATCATTAACTTAGCAACAACAACAGCGTAGGCGCACAGGCACTTGTGGAAAGTGGGAAAGCGCAAATAAATGAATGTTTGATAAAATAGTCCAAGTTGCAGTTTAACAAGCGTAAAGGGGAGTGGAGCTTCAGCAGAGTGCTAGTATTGTTTAAGAGTTGGCGTCGGGCTGATGAGGTGCTTATCTGAGCCATGAAGCGTGCACACACATGTATAATGAGCTGCACTATGAATTATTGATGGCCTGCGTGTTTAGTCTCATCTATCTAGCAGATAATGTATTCCAAATATAATGAGCGATTCTCGGGATATAATTACAGCACCAGCGGTAGCCGGCAAATGTGTTCTTCCCAAGGAGGAGGTCTGGGTTGGAAGGAGCAGATCCTGGGGCCTGAGGAGTTGGCCACCATGGAAGGCTTTCCCTCAGCAGGATCTGGTGCCGTCTTGGATCACCGAAGGGACGTTTGTGCTGTTAGATCTCTGAGATGCAGGGGCAAGGGATGACTTACTCTCAGTAAGGCGAAGTGCTCCGAGCCAGAAAGATGGGCTCCTTCCATCTTAAGGGAAGCTGGCAGATGGGTTATTGCTGATGGCCTTCTGACTTTATATTGGCGTGATAGTCTCAACAGTTGGAAGAAACCTCTTCCCAGGGGAGGCAGTGGAGAGAAAGACAAGTTTGGAATTCAAGAAAGCTCAGAATAAGCAGAGAGGATCTGTAGCGGCAGGGGAGTGAAGGTAGAGCTGGAATAGTCAAGCAGGCTGAAATACTGCAAAAAGAAAAGAAGACAGCCAGGACCCTCACAAGCGGTGGCCAAGAAGGGCGACCCACCTGGCTACAAGTGAGAGGACAAAAGGAGGGGCCCCAAAGCAACCCTTAGCCAGGGGGAGAGATCATGGATGGGAACCTGGGAGAGTTAGAGCTGAACCTCAGCAACTCCTAAAGGATTAGCAGAGGTTATACCACCCAGTGAATATTGCAGACCCTCCTCTCCTGGAATCCCGTTCCTCTCTTTTCTCTTGTTGAAGACAATTCTGATGAAGCAAGGCTCCCTGTCTCCTCAGCCCAAGAAAAGGAAGAAAGCAGGGCTGGGGTCTGCCATTCACAGCCACCCAGGGACCTTTCCCCTGTTTTAATAGACCCCCCCCCCCAACCCCTACCCTCCCATTGCACTAGAGCTCCTTGCAGATCCCTAAATCTAGTCAACAGATGATACCACTAATGACGACTCCTTCCCCCTCGCCAAACAGGGCTGCAGAAGCCCCAGTCTGGGAACTGGACCCAGGAGGCGCCAGGCCAGCCCTGCTCTTTCCTACTATTCCTGGAATCCAATTTCCATCTAAAGAATGAACACAACGTTGCCGGGTCCTAAATACTGCTTTACACATCCGTAGGGTCTGAGCTTTGCTCTTTTGCTTACAGGGAATCCTTTCCATAGTGCATGCTGTCCTCCGACGTCCATCTCTCAGCGAGAAGCTTTCTCCGTCTTTGGATTGTGGATGAGTCAGGAGAAACCACACAGAGCATGCTGCAGGCAAAGGCATTAATATAATTTCTACCTCATTATATCACTCTGCAGTGAATGAAGTGCCATGGATATTTAATCACTTTTAACATGTTTTTATTAATGCAATTGGGATTGTTTTAAATTTCTAATTAAAGTGAGAAGAAGTGGGACGAGTTGATATTAAAATGATATTTCTACATCTGGTACATGGTTGCATAGGATCAGGGCAATTATTGGCATTTCCTACTGTGCTCCTGAGCCAAACCAGCTTTTCTGATCTGCGATTACTTCAATAGTGCACTGAAGATCGCTTTCTGGATTACAATCAGCCCCAAATTCTCAATGATTAACACCCACACATCTCAAAAAATTGAACCAAAGCAATTCTCCCAGCTCCCTTCTTTCCCTTTCTCTATTTCTGTGGATAACAGTTTCATCCTCCCAGTCCCCTAAGCCAGTCATCTTGGGCTCATAATTGACTACTCCCTCTTCTTCTCTACACACATCCAAAACACTGTAAAATGTGTCCATTTCTTTCTCTATAACACTAACAAAATCCATCCCTTCCTTTCTGAAAACGCTACCAGAACCTTTATCCACTCTCTCATCCCCTTCTCCTCACAGGTCTCCCAGTGAGAACCATCTCTCCTCTACACTCTTGTCATGGGGTGCCAGGCTGGAGTCAGGATGCACCCCCACAGGAGCAGTACAGGACTGCACGATGGCCTTCTGCCTAGCCAACCCCCTCTCCTGCAGGTTGAGCCCTTGAGTTATGGGGGCCGGTAGGGCTTCTCTTCTGGCGAACATCATGGCTGGTCTTGGCTAGAAGTGGGCTAGTGCTGGGGCTTGGCAGGAGCTTGATACAGACAAGGTTGAGTATAAGCTCAGACTGGGGACTGGATACAGCCTGAGACTGGGGATTGGACACAGGCTCAGACTGGGGCTTAGATACAGAATTCAAGCTGAACCAAGGACTGGGAAACAAATAAGAAACTGGACAGGACTAGACTAGACAAGGAGACGCAGCAATAAATAAGGACGCCACCAGGGGCACAAGGCTGGCTAAGAAAAACTAGCACGTCCGGAGGCCATAGAGCAAGGCTGAGAGGCCCAGGGAGCAAGGCAAGGAGGCCTAGGAGGACACAGAGTGAGACAGGAGGCCAAGAGAGGCCACGGGGCAAGGCAGAAAGCCTGGTTAGGCCACAATTCAAGACAGGAAAGTAAGAACAAGGTGATACAAAAGTCAAGAGCCAAGGTGACTCAATGAAGAGGAATCAATGGACTTGACAGGCTGGCTTAACTAGTGCAGGAACTGCTGAGCCAGGTGGTCAGTGAGGAGGTGGCTTGGATAGCTGGGAGTAGAGCTTGCCAGAGGCCTCTGCTGGTGGGCAGGCATCATAGCTGGTAGAACCAGGGCACGGTAAGGCTGCACAGCAGGCAAAACCGTGACAATTCTATCCAACATTTAGCCAAATGTTGTTCCATCCATATAAGCCCCTCTTCTCAAGTCTCTACATTGACTCCCTATTCATTTCCCCATATGGTTGAAGCTTCTCTTACTGACCTAGAGGAGCTTTCATTCTGCAGCTCCTCTCTTATCTCTCCCTCCACCCCTCCAACGTGAACTCCGCTTAACAGGCAAGTCCCTCCTATCTATTCCCTTCTCCTCTCAGAGCCGGCAGGAGGATTAGATGGACTGGGCAGAGGTCAGGCTGGCATGTTTGAATGCAGCGGAAATGGGAGGAGATGCGGGTGAGGTGCGATGGGGGACATGTCAGGATGGTGTGATTGGCGGCAGTGCTTGGGTTGCTGTGGAGGTGTGAGAGAGAGAGATCAGGTGATGCTGACAAGGGCAGCTGCAGACCCTTGCACTGTTTCTCCTCCACTGCCAACTCCCGACTCCTTGCTTTGCACGTGGCTGCATCATGTGCTGGGAATAGGCTTCCTGACCTGGTGCATCCTGCTCCCTCTGTGGCCTTATTCAAAGCCCTGCTTCTCCTAATTATACCCTTGTTGGTTTTAACCTTATTACGTATTTATTTAAAAATATTTATAACCCGCACTAATCCACAGTTCAAGGTGGGGTACAAACTAACACATATAAAAATCACATCAATAACATGACAACAAACTGAACTACTACCATGCATAACCTCAATATTAGATCCAACAGCCTGCAATGCTGCACAGATGTAATTACAAAAAGCCATGGGCATTTTCTTAATAAATGACATTCTCAAAGTCTCCTTTGTCCTGTATGTTTATCTTGATTAGACAGGGACTGTCTCTTATGTACACAAACTGGCAAATCCCTTCCCGCTTTCAAGGAAGAGAGGAGAAGGCGTTCCCTGATAAGACCCGGATAGGAAGCAGCTCTCTCAGTAGCACAGACAAATACTTACTGCTTCTTCCAGCTCTTGGCGGTATTGTCGCCGCCACTGCTTTACCGTGCTGGCGGCAGGTGCCACCTCAAAGCGGCTGGAACTGCAGTTCAGCTCTCCTTGCGTCATGTATAAGAGGACCTGAGTCAGGGCTAACTGGTCACTGTAGAAAAGGTCGAGGTCCGTAGCCCACACCTAAGCAGAACACAGGAAAGGAGAAGGTGAAACACAGGCAAGAGCAGCCCTTTCTGTTTGAACACTAGTGGGACTCTTTCTAAGCGCTGGTAATTTACGAAAAGCAACTTGAGATCCTCATAGCAAAGTCTCACAGACCCCCAGTAACATTTCTTTATCTCGGCAGATTACAATCGACATGCACAAGTCTACAAATAGCCATCAAACAAAAGAGTAAAACAAAAGAAAACATAAAAAATGTACAAACAATACAATGTAGTAAAGCAAATAAATATCATTAAAGGCATAGGTCCATAAAAGTGAGAGTAAGCAAATGTGTTTTAAGCTTTCTAAAACAGAGTAGATCCTCCTCAGACTTAATCCCTATAAGCAGGTTGTTTCAGAGCTCAGATTGATCACAGAGAGGAAAAGAAAAGGAATACAATTTTCCAAACACCCGACAGATGTAGTGCTTTTTTTGTCACATTGAGTTCATTTTGTTACTAATGTGCATGGGAGACCTTGCACGGTGTGATAAAAGCTGGCTGCTGATGTCTTCATCAGAACCATAATGTACATTAATGGCACCCATGCAGAAAAAAGCGGGGAAGGATCTTTTATTACGGCAACGTCAATCATCCTTGGCATGCTCACAGTTAGAGGAAAGAGATCAACCCCACTGGCTCTGCTGCCTCAAATCTCTCGAGAGTGGCTCCTAGAGAGCCTTACTGGCAGGACAGTTTTGCACACGTTGCCAAGTGATTTAAAATAAAAAGGAAAAAATGTGCAAACTAGTCCTAACAGCACTGACTCTACGATGGCCACTTCCTGGGTTCCAGCGCCGATTCATACTGTCCGTAGTCTTTGGGATGGGAACCCCGTGAGGCCTGTGCAGGGATTTCAAGACGGGCTCCGGCCAGTGGGTGGCTGGGAAGCCTGAGCACATTTATTTTGTTATTTATTTTTAACTCTTTATTTTCATATCTTAAAATTCCAAGTCAGAAACCTTGCCATCACATTGCACAGGATATGAAATAACGAGGAAAACATACAAAAAGAAAACCATTTCTGTGAAAAACGAAAAGCAAATATCCCGATAAAGGCTCAAGAGAGGGGAGAATCTTAAAAGAATTATAGAAAGAAATATGACACAAGAAAACAATCTAATAATTTGCAATAAATGTACACAATTGGGCAGCTTGGTTAAGGAGGAAGAGCCACAGGTACTTCACAGTTTTGAAGGCAACGCTCTAATTGTTCTGGTTCAAAGAACCAGTATCTATTAACACCTAATTTAACTATTCATTTACAAGGGAGCTGAAGCAAAGACAAAACACCAAGGTCAAATGCTCACTGCTTTTCATTATTGAGTTGCCTTAGCAACATTAGGAAACAGAGCCAACTGCTGGCCAAAAAGGGACTTGGTTGCACAGAAGAACATTTTCATAGTCCAAATATGATCAGGTTCCAAAGCAAAAGGAACAAACATAAGAACATAAGATCTGCCACACTGGGTCACACCAAGGGTCCATCAAGCCCAGCATCCTGTGTCCCAACAGTGGCCAATCCAGGCCATATGAACCTGGCAAGTACCCAAACATTAAATAGATCTCAAGCCACTATTACTTATTAATTAATAGCAGTTTATGGATTTTTCCTCTAGGAACTTATCCAAACCTTTTTTAAATCCAATTACCAGAATTGTACACAGTATTCAAGGTGTGGTCTCACCATGGAGCGATACAGAGGCATTATGACATTTTCCGTTTTATTCACCATTCCCTTCCTAATAATTCCTAACATTCTGTTTGCTTTTTTGACTGCCGCAGCACACTGAACCGACGATTTCAATGTGTTATCCACTATGACGCCTAGATCTCTTTCTTGGGTTGTAGCACCTAATATGGAACCCAACATCGTGTAATTATAGCATGGGTTATTTTTCCCTATATGCATCACCTTGCACTTATCCACATTAAATTTCATCTGCCATTTGGATGCCCAATTTTCCAGTCTCACAAGGTCTTCCTGCAATTTATCACAATCTGCTTGTGATTTAACTACTCTGAACAATTTTGTGTCATCTGCAAATTTGATTATCTCACTCGTCGTATTTCTTTCCAGATCATTTATAAATATATTGAACAGTAAGGGTCCCAATACAGATCCCTGAGGCACTCCACTGTCCACTCCCTTCCACTGAGAAAATTGTCCATTTAATCCTTCTCTGTTTCCTGTCTTTTAGCCAGTTTGCAATCCACGAAAGGACATCGCCACCTATCCCATGACTTTTTACTTTTCCTAGAAGCCTCTCATGAGGAACTTTGTCAAACGCCTTCTGAAAATCCAAGTATACTATATCTACCGGTTCACCTTTATCCATGTTGACTGTGTCCCATTAAACCATGTCTTTCTATATGCTCTACGATTTTATTATTTATAAAAAGAGAGATAAAGCCTCTAGATGAATCCTCAGTTACAAATGTCATATATTTATAACAATTTCCACGATTTTTCTCAGCACGGAAGTCAGCACTGGTCTATAGTTTCCCGGATCACCCCTGAAGCCCTTTTTAAATATCAGGATAACATTGGCCATCTTCTAATCTTCAGGTACAACAGATGATTTAATGATAGGTTTCAAATTAATTGAAATAGGTCTGAAATTTCTTTTTTTTTTTAGTTCTTTCAGAGCCCTGGGGTGTATGCCATCCGGTCCAGGTGATTTACTACTCTTCAGTTTGTCAGTCTGGTCTACCACATCTTCCAGGTTCACTGTAATTTGGTTCAGTTCATCTGAATCATCACCCTTGAAAACCATCTCCAGAAAGGATTCTCAAACAGTGCCATGAAATTCTGTTTGAGTAGTTAAGTTCTCTAACATACAGGCCGATAAAGTAAAAATCGCGGGAGAGCGGGCAAGCGCCCGTTCTCCCGGCGCGCACACAGGCCACTCTCCTGTGTGCGCGATTCAGAAAAAAAACTTATTCAAATTAGGGCCCGCAGTAAAAAGGGGCGCTTGGGCGTTCGGAAACCGGACGCCGGCAAAATTGAGCGTCCGGTTTTCAACCCATGAGCTGCGGGACGATTTAAAATTTTTTTTTTAAAATTTTTGATTATTTTTAACTTTTGGGACCTCCGACTTAATATCGCCATGATATTAAGTCGGAGGGTGTACAGAAAAGCAGTTTTTACTGCTTTTCTGTGCACTTTCCTGGTGCCAAGAGAAATTAACGCCTACCTTTGGGTAGGTGCTAATTTCTGAAAGTAAAATGTGCGGCTTGGCTGCACATTTTACTTACTGTATCATGTGGGAATACCTAATAGGGCCATCAACATGCATTTGCCTGTTGCGGGCGCTATTAGTTTTGGGGGAGTTGGACGCGCGTGTTTGACACGCTATTACCCCTTACTAAATAAGGGGTAAAGCTGGCACGTCGAACACGCTCGTCCAAACGCTGATTAATAGTGTGCTCCGCCAGAGCGCACTGTACTGTGTCAGGCTGATATTAGGTTTAGGAGGGGAAGTACTAACAGGTACTCCAGCCTGTCCTGTTAGCAAATAAAAACCTTAGTGATTGGTGGATCAGTACTCATAGGAACTTTTAATTCATCAAAGTTTTTTAAGCAATTCTAACAGAGAAATTAAAGTCCAATTGAGATGGGACTTTGGGTAGTTGAGAACGAACCCTAGTGACTCCAACACCCGAATGGTCAAGTGCATGGACCTGATGGCCCTGGCCTGTGACGTGTTCTTGATCAGTCAATCATCCAGATACGGGAAGACATGCCTCCCAGTCTGCGGAGGTGCACTGCCACCATGGCCAGGCATTTTGTAAAGACCCATGGGGCAACACTTGGTACTGGAAGTGCTGTTTTCCCATCACAAATTGGAGATACTTCCTTTGACCTGGGAAGATCTTGGTATGAGTGTTTGCATCCTTTAGGTCAAGGGAGCATAGCCAGTCCCCGTTTTGCAAAAGGGGGAACAAGATGCCCAGGGAAACCATCTTGAACTTTTCTCTTTTTAGAAACCTGTTCAAGGCCCTTAGGTTTAGGAAGGGACGGAGTCTTCCTGTTCTCTTTGGAATCAGGAAGTACCTGGAGTAGAATCCCCACCTTCTTTGCCCTTGTGATACAAGTTCGACTGCTCTGGCCGTTAAGCGGGAGGAGAGCTCCACTTGTAGTGCTTCCTGATGCCCAATGAGGGCATGGAGGGCAATTTGGTGGGGCACCCAATTGGTACCCTTAGTGGATGATGGACAGAACCCACTGGTCAGAGGTTACACTGGGCCTCTGGTTCACAAAGAATGCCCCCGACTGGAGGTTCCATCATCCTGGACCCAGTCAAAACCCTGGTCCTGGAGTTGACTGAGTAGCTGGCTGGGGTTTGGGGGCTCTCTGCTGCCTGGGGCAGCCACAGGAGCCCTTATGGTGTTTATGGGAGCGAGGAGGCGGAGGATAAATCATCCTCTGGTGAAAGAAAGACTTCCTTGGCAATTCAAGGGACACTGGGGTTGGTGTCCCTCTCTCTGAAGTGCCCCAATACATTTACTTTCATCCTCGGGCACACGCACACACTTCCTCTTTGAAAATTGCAAATTTGGGAACGTTGTTTCTGCCTCGCCCTACGCCCACTGGCTCCAAGGGGATAAAAATCCTCTGCTGTTTTTTCCCCCGTAGACGTTTGCTCCTGCTTTTTGTGCAGGTAACAGTTTGTTTGGAAAATACAATCCCGCATTTTTTCCAAAAGCCATTTTATCCCGGGAAATGGCTTTTGTAACTTGCCTTCCTAATGAGAGAACTGGACAAACGTATTACAATTTTCAAAAGTATTTCTTGTTAGTTTGCTTTGATTCCAAATACATTTTTTTTCTTTAATTAATGGAAATCCTGGGCAAGAAGCCACAGAGCAGACGCACAAAGGACACCAGAAACTCGCACAGTCACTTTGAGCCCTGTCTAAACAATTTCAGAAAAAAAAAACCACTTGCCTTGAGAACAGACCAGATCTGCTCTCATTCATAATCTATCTGCCCTAGAGTCAAGCTGTCCTCTGAGGCAGGGAGCAGTGAGAGGCTGGTACAAGCACTGCATGGTAAATGGCATAATTAGGAAGAGATTAAGGGGTTGGCCAGTCAAACTGGAGCTAATTTCTGAATCCCATTCACATAGTAATGCCCTTTTCATAAGAGCAAATGCATCACAATTCCAATAGCTCTTAATAACCGACTGCCACCACGGACATTAAATCTCTAAATTGTCAGTTTCAATATTTACTGCTGTCTGAAAAAAATCTGAAAATTGTTTGCTGGTCCTCCTTCAGATTAACAGTGCTTTCTTCTTTCTCTTCTTGCAATTAATTCTCTGCACTTCTTCGCCAATGATTTCCTTCAGTAACGTCCCCAGCAGAACAGTGAAAGAAGGAAATCCAGAGGCAGGACACTTGGACCGTAGTCCTGGCTTTGCTCCAGACTATTTATTTATTAGCATTTATTAATGGCTTTCCAGATAAAAGTTATCACCCAAAGCGATGTACAACAAAATCAATTTAACATAAAATTATAATAAATCATAATTAAAATAAAACATAAAAAACATAAAACAATATTTCCAACATTTTCCAGTCGCACCCTTTTTCTTATACAAGCCTAATTCCACCTACTACCAATCAGAGACAGCTGTTAATTGTTTATGAGCAATTAACAAAAGTTAATTATTTGCAAACATAAATCAAGTCTTCAATTTCTTCCAAAATCTTGCCAAATTTGACTCTTTCCTCACATCCAAAGGCAAACTAATCCATAAATTCGGGATTACATTTGAAAATGATCTTGCACCCAATCGAGACTGAATACATTTTTTTTATGAGAGGAAAATCCAAATAACACTTTCCTACAGATTGTAAATTTCTTCTGGCTACATGTGTCATGATCCGCTATGCTGGTGGGAGGAGCAATCAGATAGGGGTGTCAATCTGATGTATTCCATAGGCGGATTTAGCAATCTGTTGTATAGACTGCTGGAGATAGTTGTGGGTGGATCCTTGGGCCGGTGGCAGATAAGCACGCCCCCGAGGGAAGATCCCGAGAGGGACCACCCGCTAGGCTTAGAGTTAGGAGACAGACACACACTAGTTCTTTTATTAAACAGGTCTTGAAACCACCAGAGGTGGCAGTAGTGAGCTGAAGTGCCCGGTAGGGCTGAAGTCCCTCAGATACAGGAACAGTGATCTCTGGATGGCTGAGCTGTTGAGAAACTGTAGACAGTGAGTAGGCAGGGTATGCAGAGTTCATGAACAGAACTAGATGACAACACTCACAAATTGGTCTCAGGGAGCTCAGGAGCTGGAAAGGATAGGCCCTCGAGGAGCGATTACCCGGTTCCAGGGAAAGCTCTGAGAGAGCGATGGTAACTCATAATGATGTAGATAATGATGACTTCCAGGCAGAAGAGAATCAGCAGATAGTCAGGAACGAGGGCCCTCGAGGAGCGAGTACAGGTTCCCGTCTGTAACCTGAAAGGCAAAGAGAGAGAGCGAGGCCCCCGAGGAGCGGGTATCTCTGTTAAGTTCGAGGAGGCAGAGTAGCTTAGGCAGGGAACCCAATCTGAACCTTAGCCCATGTTAACTCAACTAGTAGCGATATCAGAGACCTTTAAATATCGGAAGCGGATGACGTCATCTCAGGGGAACGCCCCTGAGGTTTGCGCCCTTGCTAGTACTTCAATCGGAGCGCGCATGCATGCGCGCCCTAGGCTTCAGGCAACATGGTGGATCTGCAGCGTCGAGCCGGCCTGGGGACGCCGGAGAGAGACAGCAGGGAGACGCCGCGGCAGCCAGCCGTCCTTCAGGCCTGGAGGGAGTCGCCACAGAGGTAAAGAAAGCGGAGTGAAGACGTCGGGCAGCTACGGTCACAACAACATGCCACTGCAAATATCCCCTTGATGAGGGAGAACCAATTAGAATTTTAAATGCTAGCACCAGATTCTTGAACCTGCATCTATCTGCTATGAATATTCAATGCAGTTCCAACAACAATGGTCTGGCCGAAATTCTTCGAGAATGTCCCAAACCCAATTGAGCAGTCGTGTTTTTAATGAGTTGTAATTTTCGAATCACTTTCCCCTGTAATCCCAAAACACTGCATTGCATTAATAGAGATATGAAAGAACCAAGTCATAGGCTACTGCTTTGATTACAGGCAGCTCCAAGTATGGTTTCAAATGTTTCAATAATTTCATTCTAGAATAAGTATTTTTTGCTACTTGTGAAACATGTTTTTTCCAAAGAAAATTCAGAGTCCAAAATCACCCCTAGAGACCTTACCTGATCTTTGGAAACCAATTCTAAACCGTTCAAACTAGGGCTAACAGGGATATTCCCCGGCCCTATTTTCAACAACTCAGTTTTCTCAGCATCAAGAACCAACTTATTTTCAACAAACCATTGAGAACTGGGATATAGATAAGAATTTAATTTACATATCACCTTCTCAGATGATTTCCTAAAATGAGCCAAAATCTGTATATCAACCTCATAAATGAACGGAATAAAACCAAATGATCTAATCAAGTTACCCAATGGGATGAGAAACATATTAAATAACAATGAAGATAAAGTAGAACCTTGAGGAACTCCTAAATAAAAATTATGAGAAGAGAGGTTACCTTGAAAGATCACGCATTGTTCCCTATCCTGAAGAAAACTAGAGAGCCAATGTAGAACCTAACCCCTGATCCCTAGAAGTTCGAATTGATGTAATAAAATAGAATGATCTACAAGATCAGAAGCACTAGAAAGATCAACCAGTACCAAAAAGGATGATTCACCCTTATCCAAACTAGATAAAAGATTCTCGCCCAATGAAATCAAAGTCTCCGTACTGCAATGTTTCCTGAGCATCCTCTAACACATTATTCTCAACAAAATCTGAAAGTTGAGAAAATCCCAATTTTTCTAAAATTTTAACTGTAAAAGGTAAATTTGATACCGGCCTATAATTATCATACTCTCTAAGATCTAAATTCTCCTTTTTTAGGAGAGGAGTAACAACTGCCTTTTTCAAAATTGAAGGTACCTTACTTGAATTCAAGGAAAGGTTGATAAAAAGGAGCAAACCTTCAAGTATTTTATCAGGGAAATCAACAAACAGTCTAGCAGGTCAAGGATCCAATAAACAATTCGTGGTCTTAGCTTATGCAACACCAATTTTAATTCAAATAAAGAAACAAACTCAAAAGAAGTTAAACCCTCCCCTTCAACAATCTTCTCCAAAGAACTAAAAGCCATAGATTCAGAATTTGATATGGTCGCATTCAAAATCTTAAGTCATTACATGAAAGTGTGGATGAAGTTATCAAATTCTTCGGGAAGACTAATCACCTTCTGCTGAAAAAAAACAAACCACAAATTGCTCACAATTTGGAAGATCATCATAAATTGTGATCATTTGTTTTTCTCCTAAGCAGGCCCTTAATAGTATTAAACAATGTTCTAGGATTATTGTTGGCATGTAAGATAAAATTAGAAAAGTATTGCTTTTTAATTAAAATAATACTTTTAAAATAATCTGGACCATTTTTGCCCGGGAGGAGTCAAAATGGCCACTTGTGTGTAGTGCTGTTCGGAAGGTCCCGATAGATTTCCTACTTTGCTTTGATAACGCGTTATTATGCCCCCTAAACGAAAAGGGAAAGTGAGGGTATTTCCCTCTATACCCCCCTCCCCTCAGGACAACGTACCATTCCCGAATGCACTGCTATTTACATGAAACAAGAGGAGCAAGACCCTGCTGACGAGTTCGGGAAGGGAGCCTCCGTCTCATCTGGGGAATTTTCGTTGAGCCCTCCAACTCTAAGAACTCTGCAAGCGATTTCCTCAAGCCTGCCGCCGGAGTCTGTGTTAGAGAGTCGGAGTATGGAAAGCTCAGAGGAAGCTCCTGAGGGAGCGGCTGTGAGTAGAATGGCGCAAGGAGAAATATCAAGGCAATGAAGTTAACCTTTTTCAGTCTCGGTAGACATTTTGAAGTCAGGTTCTTCTTGGGCGGTAAGACTGTTTTAATTCAGACGACTAATGTGAATGCACCTATGGCTTCTGTGTCGTTACAGGAAAATCGACCTTTGTTGGTTTCACTACCTAAACCCGCTGTGGTTACACTGGACTCCCTCTGGGAATTGATGGCCCATCAGAATTTGGCCTTACAAAGTTGCTCATCACAGATTACTCAGATTTCATCTAAAATGGAAACAGTGACCCAAGATCATAACTCTCAACTAATGGAGCATACAAATAAGATTCAAGATCTTGAGAGTCAAGCTAAAGAAATACAGAAAGTTCAGACAGCCACGGTTCAAGATTGTATTGCTCTCAACAAGAAAATAGAACTGTTGGAAAATCGTTTAAGATGTCTTAATTTAAGACTTCTAAATTTTCCCAGGATAGTAGGAGAACAACCAGGAATTACTCTTCGGAGATATCTGACTGAGATATTACACATTCCTCTGGATAACATTCCATCTTTCAATAAGGTTTATTTTCTACCACTTCCACATCCAAGTGATAATTTGGGATACATCAACTAGACCTGGGGAATTAACAGATCTATTGGAGTCTACAACTACAGATATTTGAGAAAGCGACCTTGTTAGTTTCATTTGTCTATGAACAGGAACTGGGCATGGTTACGAGGAATTACTTCCAACATATGGGGGTAAATTTTATGGGCCAGTTTGTTCAGATCTTCCCTGATTTGGCAAAAGTTACACAAAAGAGGAGAAAAGGGTTCCTGGCATTACGCCAGGAAACCCAATCTCTGGGAGCAACCTATCAACTCAGATATCTGTGTAAATATATTATTAAGTTTAATAATGACACTTACATCACGGACACTGATAGCACAATCTTTTGCAGTGTAGTGGAGTGAAGGGTGTCCAGGGTTGCCTCCCTCATCAATCCCATACTCAGAAATTTTTCCTGACTTCTTGGGACAGGAAGAGATGTAATGGCCTGGGTCTGCACAGTACAGGCAAAGATTTGGTGACCTCCACCAGTGATTATCCTCATCCTGTAGTTAAAACTGACCCAACTGCCTAGGTTCACCTCAGTAAAAAGCTGTGGCAAGAACTAACCCAGGGCCAGCATGGACTTCTGGAACTTGAGTGGCCTGCTCTTGGATAGCTACCTTTAGGCAAAGCGAAATAAGGTTATCTAGGTGAGCAGGAGTCTCATGGCCGGCCAGCAACTCTGCTATGTTATCAGATAAGCCCTGCCAGAAAACAGCTTTCTCTGCTTCTTCATTCCAACATAGCTCAGACACCCAGGTGAGAACATGGACAGTGTACTGCCTCACCATCCGAAGGCCTTTAATGCAAGCCTTTAATGCAAGATTGACAAACTAAAGAGTAGCAAATCACCTGGACCAGATGGTATGCATCCTAGGGTACTGAAGGAACTAAAAAATGAAATTTCTGATCTATTAGATAAAATGTATGACCTATCATTAAAATCATCTATTGTACCTGAAGACAGTGTAACCCCAATATTTAAAAAGGGCTCCAGGGGCGATCCTGGAAACTATAAACCAGAAAGCCTGACTTCAGTGCCAGGAAAAATTGTGGAAACTATTCTAAAGATCAAAATCGTAGAGCATATAGAAAGACATAGTTTAATGGAACACAGTCAACATGGATTTACCCAAGGGAAGTCTTGCCTAACAAATCTGCTTCATTTTTTTTTAAGGGGTTAATAAACATATGGATAAAGGTGAACCAATAGATGTAGTGTATATGGATTTTCAGAAGGCGTTTCACAAAGTCCCTCATGAGAGGCTTCTAAGAAAACTAAAAAGTCACGGGATAGGAGGCGATGTCCTTTTGTGGATTACAAACTGGCTAAAAGACAGGAAACAGACAGTAGGATTAAATGGACAATTTTCTCAGTGGAAGGGAGTGGGCAGTGGAGTGCCTCAGGGATCTGTATTGGGATCTGTACTTTTCAATATATTTATAAATGACCTAGAAAGAAATACGACGAGTGAGATAATCAAATTTGCAGATGATACAAAATTGTTCAGCGTAGTTAAATCACAAGCAGATTGTGAGACTGGAAAATTGGGCATCCAAATGGCAGATGAAATTTAATGTGGATAAGTGCAAAATGATGCACATAGGGAAAAATAACCCTTGCTGTAGTTACAAAATGTTAGGTTCCATATTAGGAACTACCACCCAAGAAAGATCTAGGCATCATAGTGGATAACACACTGAAATCGTCAGCTCAGTGTGCTGCAGCAGTCAAAAAAGCAAACAGTATGTTGGGAATTATTAGAAAGGGAATGGTGAATAAAACGGAAAATGTCATAATGCCTCTATATCGCTCCATGGTGAGACCGCACCTTGAATACTGTGTACAATTCTGGTCGCCGCATCTCAAAAAAGATATAGTTGCGATGGAGAAGGTACAGAGAAGGGCAACCAAAATGATAAGGGGAATGGAACAACTCCCCTATGAGGAAAGACTAAAGAGGTTAGGACTCTTCAGCTTGGAGAAGAGACGGCTGAGGGGGGATGTGATAGAGGTGTTTAAAATCATGAGAGGTCTAGAACGGGTAGATGTGAATCGGTTATTTACTCTTTCAGATAATAGAAAGAGTAGGGGGCACTCCATGAAGTTAGCATGGGGCACATTTAAAACTAATCGGAGAAAGTTCTTTTTTACTCAACGCACAATTAAACTCTGGAATTTGTTGCCAGAGGATGTGGTTAGTGCAGTTAGTGTAGCTGGGTTTAAAACAGGATTGGATAAGTTCTTGGAGGAGAAGTCCATTACCTGCTGTTAATTAAGCTGACTTAGAAAATAGCCACTGCTATTACTAGCATCGGTAACATGGAATAGACTTAGTTTTGGGGTAATTGCCAGGTACTTGTGACCTGGATTGGCCACTGTTGGAAACAGGATGCTGGGCTTGATGGACCCTTGGTCTGACCCAGTATGGCATGTTCTTATGTTCTTAAGGGGGAGCCGTCAGCAGGTAGAGTTGGACCTTCACCAATACCAGATTTTGTTCCCTTTAGGTTGAGCCCTCAGGTGCCAGGGCCGGCCGGACTTAGGCACTGGCCTCTGTGGGGGGTGAAAATGTTGTG
Source organism: Rhinatrema bivittatum (assembly GCF_901001135.1). Taxonomy (NCBI): domain Eukaryota; kingdom Metazoa; phylum Chordata; class Amphibia; order Gymnophiona; family Rhinatrematidae; genus Rhinatrema; species Rhinatrema bivittatum. The sequence goes on along the minus strand of NC_042627.1, from coordinate 80,430,013 downwards.
GGCCAGCACAGTAAGGAAAGCGGAGTCGGTCAAGCAGCAGTCAGAGCAAGTGGCAAGCAATCAGAGTCAGGTTCAGGCTCTGGTCAACGTGGGCAGAGTTCTCTCAAGGTCGAGGTTCAGGCAGAGGTCGGGCCAGGCAGAGTTCAGTCAATAACAGTAAACAGGCAGTGGTCAGTGGCAGGCAGAGGTCAAGCAGCGTTAAGGTCCAATTTGAGGTCAAGCCAGAAGTCCAATCCAAAGAGACAAGGAACGAAGAGAAGGACAAGGAACCGCAAGAGCAAGGAGGGACACCGAAGATAGATGAGGAAGACTGACCAGGAAGACAAGAACTCAAGACAAACCAGACTGTCAATGGAACTGGGATCAAGACACAGGAACTCAGGAATCCAGCAGGTAACAGAAACCAGGAATGAAGACTGCACAACCTAATACCGAGGCGTTGGAGGGGGTCTTTGCCTTGGCCCTTAGGGCTGAGATGATGTCATCAGGGTGCACCTCTGAGGTCTTCCCATCACTGGCCCTTTAAGAGTGGTGAAGTCAGCGCACACGCAGGAAAGGGAGAACAGGCCCCATGGTCTCGGTGGCCCCCTGCCACATAATCTTACTCCTACTCGTCCTCTCTTTTGCTCCCCAAGGAACTTCATACAAACACTTCCCCTTTCATATGATAGGCGAGAAGAAAATCATTCTTATGGAAATTATTCTTGATACTAAATAGAAAAAGAAAGCTAAGGGATGTGCTATTAACTCCATTTAATGTTTCATCTGAGTCTGGATCTATGGGTGGAGAGTGAGAGGAGCATGCTGGCCTACCAAAGGCATTAGTCAGTTATGGAAATCTTTCCCCTCTGGAAAACTCGTCTGTATTTTCTTCCATAAATGCAAGGCATTTTGATGAAAATGTTTCAGGCTGCGTTGGTTGGACTGTCATTGGCAGAATCCATAATATATCGGGCTTGGTAGTGTGTCCGTCAGTGCTCGCGCATGTTCCCCAGCCCGCCGATAGATGGCGCTATAGTATATCGGGCTTGGTAGTGTTTCCGTCAGTGCTTGCGCATGTTCCCCAGCCCGCCGATAGATGGCGCTATAATATATCAGGCTTGGTAGTGTGTCCGTCAGTGCTTGCGCATGTTCCCCAGCCCGCCGATAGATGGCGCTATAGTATATCGGGCTTGGTAGTGTGTCCGTCAGTGCTTGCGCATGTTCCCCAGCCCGCCGATAGATGGCGCTATAATATATCAGGCTTGGTAGTGTGTCCGTCAGTGCTCGCGCATGTTCCCCAGCCCGCGGATAGATGGCGCTATAATATATTGGGCTTGGTAGTGTGTCCGTCAGTGCTTGCGCATGTTCCCCAGCCCGCCGATAGATGGCGCTATAATATATCGGGCTTGGTAGTGTGTCTGTCAGTGCTTGTGCATGTTCCCCAGCCTGCTGATAGATGGCGCTATAATATATCGGGCTTGGTAGTGTGTCCGTCAGTGCTTGCGCATGTTCCCCAGCCCGCCGATAGATGGTGCTATAATATATCGGGCTTGGTAGTGTGTCTGTCAGTGCTTGTGCATGTTCCCCAGCCCGCCGATAGATGGCGCTATAATATATCAGGCTTGGTAGTGTGTCCGTCAGTGCTCGCGCATGTTCCCCAGCCCGCCGATAGATGGCGCTATAACATATCAGGCTTGGTAGTGTGTCCGTCAGTGCTTGCGCATGTTCCCCAGCCCGCCGATAGATGGCGCTATAATATATAGGGCTTGGTAGTGTGTCCGTCAGTGCTTGCGCATGTTCCCCAGCCCGCCGATAGATGGCGCTATAATATATCAGGCTTGGTAGTGTGTCCGTCAGTGCTCGCGCATGTTCCCCAGCCCGCCGATAGATGGCGCTATAGTATATCGGGCTTGGTAGTGTGTCCGTCAGTGCTTGCGCATGTTCCCCAGCCCGCCGATAGATGGCGCTATAATATATCAGGCTTGGTAGTGTGTCCGTCAGTGCTTGCGCATGTTCCCCAGCCCGCCGATAGATGGTGCTATAATATATCGGGCTTGGTAGTGTGTCCGTCAGTGCTCTCGCATGTTCCCCAGCCCGCCAATAGATGGTGCTATAATATATCGGGCTTGGTAGTGTGTCCGTCAGTGCTCTCGCATGTTCCCCAGCCCGCCGATAGATGGCGCTATAATATATCGGGCTTGGTAGTGCGCCTGTCAGTGCTCGCGCATGTTCCCCAGCCCACCGATAGATGGCGCTATAATATATCAGGCTTGGTAGTGTGTCCGTCAGTGCTCGTGCATGTTCTCCAGCCCACCGATAGATGGCGCTATAATATATCGGGCTTGGTAGTGTGTCCGTCAGTGCTCTCGCATGTTCCCCAGCCCGCCGATAGATGGCGCTATAATATATCGGGCTTGGTAGTGCGCCTGTCAGTGCTCGCGCATGTTCCCCAGCCCACCGATAGATGGCGCTATAATATATCAGGCTTGGTAGTGTGTCCGTCAGTGCTCGTGCATGTTCTCCAGCCCACCGATAGATGGCGCTATAATATATCAGGCTTGGTAGTGTGTCCGTCAGTGCTCGTGCATGTTCTCCAGCCCACCGATAGATGGCGCTATAATATATCGGGCTTGGTAGTGCGCCTGTCAGTGCTCGCGCATGTTCCCCAGCCCACCGATAGATGGCGCTATAATATATCAGGCTTGGTAGTGTGTCCGTCAGTGCTCGCGCATGTTCCCCAGCCCGCCGATAGATGGTGCTATAATATATCGGGCTTGGTAGTGTGTCCGTCAGTGCTCGCGCATGTTCTGCAGCCCGCCGATAGATGGCGCTATAATATATCAGGCTTGGTAGTGTGTCCGTCAGTGCTTGCGCATGTTCCCCAGCCTGCTGATAGATGGCGCTATAATATATCAGGCTTGGTAGTGTGTCAGTCAGTGCTCGCGCATGTTCTCCAGCCCGCCGATAGATGGCGCTATAATATATCGGGCTTGGTAGTGCGCCTGTCACTGCTCGCGCATGTTCCCCAGCCCACCGATAGATGGCGCTATAATATATCAGGCTTGGTAGTGTGTCCGTCAGTGCTCGTGCATGTTCTCCAGCCCACCGATAGATGGCGCTATAATATATCGGGCTTGGTAGTGCGCCTGTCAGTGCTCGCGCATGTTCCCCAGCCCACCGATAGATGGCGCTATAATATATCAGGCTTGGTAGTGTGTCCGTCAGTGCTCGTGCATGTTATCCAGCCCACCGATAGATGGCGCTATAATATATCGGGCTTGGTAGTGTGTCCGTCAGTGCTCTCGCATGTTCCCCAGCCCGCCGATAGATGGCGCTATAATATATCGGGCTTGGTAGTGCGCCTGTCAGTGCTCGCGCATGTTCCCCAGCCCACCGATAGATGGCGCTATAATATATCAGGCTTGGTAGTGTGTCCGTCAGTGCTCGCGCATGTTCCCCAGCCCACCGATAGATGGCGCTATAATATATAGGGCTTGGTAGTGTGTCCGTCAGTGCTCGTGCATGTTCTCCAGCCTGCTGATAGATGGCGCTATAATATATCGGGCTTGGTAGTGCGCCTGTCAGTGCTCGCGCATGTTCCCCAGCCCACCGATAGATGGCGCTATAATATATCAGGCTTGGTAGTGTGTCCGTCAGTGCTCGCGCATGTTCCCCAGCCCGCCGATAGATGGTGCTATAATATATCGGGCTTGGTAGTGTGTCCGTCAGTGCTCGCGCATGTTCTGCAGCCCGCCGATAGATGGCGCTATAATATATCAGGCTTGGTAGTGTGTCCGTCAGTGCTTGCGCATGTTCCCCAGCCTGCTGATAGATGGCGCTATAATATATCAGGCTTGGTAGTGTGTCAGTCAGTGCTCGCGCATGTTCTCCAGCCCGCCGATAGATGGCGCTATAATATATCGGGCTTGGTAGTGCGCCTGTCAGTGCTCGCGCATGTTCCCCAGCCCACCGATAGATGGCGCTATAATATATCAGGCTTGGTAGTGTGTCCGTCAGTGCTCGTGCATGTTCTCCAGCCCACCGATAGATGGCGCTATAATATATCGGGCTTGGTAGTGTGTCCGTCAGTGCTTGCGCATGTTCCCCAGCCCACCGATAGATGGCGCTATAATATATCAGGCTTGGTAGTGTGTCCGTCAGTGCTTGCGCATGTTCCCCAGCCTGCTGATAGATGGCGCTATAATATATCAGGCTTGGTAGTGTGTCCGTCAGTGCTTGCGCATGTTCCCCTGCCTGCTGATAGACGGCGCTATAATATATCAGGCTTGGTAGTGTGTCCGTCAGTGCTTGCGCATGTTCTGCAGCCCGCCGATAGATGGCGCTATAATATATCAGGCTTGGTAGTGTGTCCGTCAGTGCTTGCGCATGTTCTGCAGCCCGCCGATAGATGGCGCTATAATATATCAGGCTTGGTAGTGTGTCCGTCAGTGCTTGCGCATGTTCTGCAGCCCGCCGATAGATGGCGCTATAATATATCAGGCTTGGTAGTGTGTCCGTCAGTGCTTGCGCATGTTCTGCAGCCCGCCGATAGATGGCGCTATAATATATCAGGCTTGGTAGTGTGTCCGTCAGTGCTTGCGCATGTTCTGCAGCCCGCCGATAGATGGCGCTATAATATATCGGGCTTGGTAGTGTGTCCGTCAGTGCTTGCGCATGTTCTGCAGCCCGCCGATAGATGGCGCTATAATATATCAGGCTTGGTAGTGTGTCCGTCAGTGCTTGCGCATGTTCTGCAGCCCGCCAATAGATGGCGCTATAATATATCAGGCTTGGTAGTGTGTCCGTCAGTGCTTGCGCATGTTCTGCAGCCCGCCGATAGATGGCGCTATAATATATCAGGCTTGGTAGTGTGTCCGTCAGTGCTTGCGCATGTTCTGCAGCCCGCCAATAGATGGCGCTATAATATATCAGGCTTGGTAGTGTGTCCGTCAGTGCTTGCGCATGTTCTGCAGCCCGCCAATAGATGGCGCTATAATATATCAGGCTTGGTAGTGTGTCCGTCAGTGCTTGCGCATGTTCTGCAGCCCGCCGATAGATGGCGCTATAATATATCAGGCTTGGTAGTGTGTCCGTCAGTGCTTGCGCATGTTCTGCAGCCCGCCGATAGATGGCGCTATAATATATCAGGCTTGGTAGTGTGTCCGTCAGTGCTCGCACATGTTCCCCAGCCTGCTGATAGATGGCGCTATAATATATAGGGCTTGGTAGTGTGTCCAGCAGTGCTCGCGCATGTTCCCCAGCCTGCTGATAGATGGCGCTATAATATATAGGGCTTGGTAGTGTGTCCAGCAGTGCTCGCGCATGTTCCCCAGCCTGCTGATAGATGGCGCTATAATATATAGGGCTTGGTAGTGTGTCCAGCAGTGCTCGCGCATGTTCCCCAGCCTGCTGATAGATGGCGCTATAATATATCAGGCTTGGTAGTGTGTCCGTCAGTGCTCGCACATGTTCCCCAGCCTGCTGATAGATGGCGCTATAATATATAGGGCTTGGTAGTGTGTCCAGCAGTGCTCGCGCATGTTCCCCAGCCTGCTGATAGATGGCGCTATAATATATAGGGCTTGGTAGTGTGTCCAGCAGTGCTCGCGCATGTTCCCCAGCCCGCCGATAGATGGTGCTATAATATATAGGGCTTGGTAGTGTGTCTGTCAGTGCTCGCGCATGTTCCCCAGCCCGCCGATAGATGGCGCTATAATATATAGGGCTTGGTAGTGTGTCCAGCAGTGCTCGCGCATGTTCCCCAGCCTGCTGATAGATGGCGCTATAATATATAGGGCTTGGTAGTGTGTCCAGCAGTGCTCGCGCATGTTCCCCAGCCTGCTGATAGATGGCGCTATAATATATAGGGCTTGGTAGTGTGTCTGTCAGTGCTCGCGCATGTTCCCCAGCCTGCTGATAGATGGCGCTATAATATATAGGGCTTGGTAGTGTGTCCAGCAGTGCTCGCGCATGTTCCCCAGCCCGCCGATAGATGGCGCAGACGGCTCCCTGGCTGCCTTGGAGGCTCAAACACGCCGTACAGTGGCCATGACACAACACCAGCTACAAGAGGTACTCCTGGGAGAATTCTGCGCTACTGCGGAATGCAGATTTTGCGCAGAATTCCTCCTTCCCGCAGATTTCCTCCCTCACCGGAAGAATATTCAAAACCGGAAGGACAGCATCGTGGGTCAGGCAGAAAATAGCAGAGGAGACCCTGGCATGGCACGAATGGAGCACGTCCCATGGCACACGCTCTATTCGCGGCAAAGATGAAGGCCCGGTGCGCCGTTTGCGGTGAAAATGGAAGGCCCCTGTGTGCCGTGAACTGCGCACCGGGCCTTCATCTTTGCCGCGAACGGTGCGGGTCCCATGATATGCCAGTGAGAGGGGAGGGGAGGGAGGGTGTGAGAGAGAGCATGGGAGGGGGATGCCGGTGAGGGAGATGTGTGTGTGAGAGAGGGGGTGGCAGAGAGCAGGGTTGGTAAGAGGAGGGTGTGAGAGAGAGCATGGGAGGTAAGAGAGGGTAGGTGCGGGAATGCTCGAGTGTGGATTTCAGAGAGAGGGAGCCTATATGAGGGGATGTGTGTGTGTGTGCGAGAGAGTGAGGGAGCCTGTATGAGGGTGTGTGTATGTGGAAGGGTCACTCTTACAGTGAATTTCTAGGGAAATTCTGCAACTTTAAGTAATAACTTTTTTATTTAATAATTTAAAATATAATTACTTAAGAGCATATGTGCCAATAAAAAGGCTCGCCGCCCGGGCGCAGAACGGGTACAGTTGCTAGCGTCTTTATGATGTCATCATGTAAACAGATAACTGTATGACATCAGTCCATCTGACTGGACAGAGATGATCTCTTGCATCACCACATTCCAGTTCCAGGCCAGTGCTTAAAAGTTGCAGAAGTAAAGAGAGCTCTTGATTACACGTTTCCTGCAAGTTTATTTAACAGGAGCTGGGCTACTGCTTTGAGGAAAGATTCCCGGCAGCTTCTGACTGCTCTGCCACCTGGTGGATGCTGTGAAATATCGCAGCCTTTCCTGAGTTTTACTTTTGATGCCTGTAGCAGAGTTTTGAAACTGGCACCTTGGGCTCTAACTCTACCTCCTCCAAGCACTCTACCCTGTCTCCAGCACTGCTAGGTTTCCATGCTCTCAACAATGAAGGATATGCTAATGTTTGCACAGTGAAATCATTTCCCTGCTTGTGAGGTGTTTTGCTTTCTTAAATATACTGATTGCAGATTACAATGGGAATCAAAATTACATCAAACAAACAAAACACAATAATAACCTCATAGAATCATAAGAGTACATCACATTTGAGCTAATGGAGCCACATGATTTTTAATGTCTTTCCTTTTCTAAGAGACACCTTGCAAAAACCTAAAAGCAGTGGTCACACATGTAGCCCAACATTACTATTTATTGCCTGCCAGAACACGTCCAAGGAAACAGTTCCAGCGACTAACAATGAAAACAAACATTACCGAGGATGTACAACCGCAATAACGGTTGAATCATTGACAATACCATAAAATTCTTCAGAAAAACAGCACAAGATAAAAAGCAAAAGAAATCAACAAAAAATGAAAACCAACATAACAAGCCTGGGAAAGGAGGCTTTGACCTATCTACGAAATCATCAATAATCTGTACCCTGCCTGGCCTTCAATGGAAAGCTATTCTAAGTCACTGGTGCAACACTGCTGAAAGTCCTCCCATGGTTTCAGCCGGCAAAGAGGCCGGATGCTCTGGGAGATATCGTGAAAGATATGCAGATAAACAGACCACTTTAAAGATGATCTGGGGGCCTGTGGTCCTGAGACGATACAAGCAGCAGAACTCTGGAGGCAAGCCAAAGTGACAGCAGCACTGCACTCACGTTGCTCCTTGTCCAAAATAGAACGAGTTTGCCTTATCAGGGATAAGGAAGCAATACAAGAGCTACAAACTGTGCGCTTGTGCTGAATCCCAGCCAAGTTATCTAAAGCAACACCTAGGCCCTACATTTGAAGCGTTCTAGGAGTTAAGAGAAGGTCCTCCAGGGATAGGGCTTTACCTATCCTGAGAATCTTGGTCAGGGTAAGCGGCAAAGAATTTATTTATTCATTTAACTTTTTTAGACCAACATTAGTGTGAAACATCATATCGGTTTACAATAAACTGCAGGGAGAAAATACACGGAACAGGTAGGGGGGAATGGACAAAAAGAAGAGAAAATCAAATAAAAATATACAAGGTGATTGAACTAGATAATGAAAAAAAATAGAGGGAGAAACGAAAGAGTAACCATATCAGTGCATTACCAGGGAACCAGGATTCAACAGCCGAAAGGCAATTCAGTAACATCTTAGTCTAGGGAAATACGCAATTGTATATCATCAATATACAAATAATATTAAACCCTACATTTCCTCAGTAACAGGCCCAGTGGGAGTATATACTCCTCGAAACGGCTTCTTAAAGCATAACTACTACCAATAAACATTTCCAGTTAGTCAAAAATTCAAATACCCATTACACATATACACTGTGTTTTCTGGGTCTCTATTCCCTTTCTAAACAAGGGTTTGAAGAGCTTCCAAACCCCTGTTGAATTCCTAAACCCACAGCTGGAGTGAGGCTGCTGGGGATGACCGTCATGAAACATGCTAACATCGCCCCCAAAGAATGAACACAGCATGGACAGCTGAAGAGAGATCATTCATAGACAGTGAATACAGTAAAAATAAAGCCAAGCTCTTCACCTGCTGTTTCATTGTGTGCGGGTGGATGAAGGTGACCAGATCGAGGGAAAAATAACCCAGCAAGCCTTTGGCCTTGCATGCCTCTCCCACTTTCCAACATATGGCATTCAGCACAGTCGAGTCAACTGATGCCTGCGGAATAGAGGTGCCTATGCACTTCAGGGGGCTGCTGGCATGAATCTGATCCCCACAGGACACCAGGCTTATCTCTCCTGTGGGTTCTATCAGCATATCCGCCGTGAGGTTTGTGATGCTGTCCGAGGGTGGGAAGGCTTCAATCACTCCACCTAGCAGGAAGAAAAGATGTTATTAATGCCAGGAATTCTTCACAGTGTACATGTATCTGCATGCAGTGTATTATCTGTGCAGTGTACTCTCTACAGTATGTGTGTATCTGCTTAAAGGGCATTATCAAAGCCGGATATTCTACACAGTGTACATGTATCTGCATGCAATGTATTATCAGTGCACCGTATTATCTACAGTATATGTGTTTCTATTTAAAGGGCATTATCAATGCCAGGTATTCTACACAGTATGCATATCTGCATGCAGGGTATTAAAAGTCCAAAGTACTCTACACATAGGGATCTTCGTTTTCCATTTTTATTTTAGTTTGCCTGGGAATTTCAATGTTATAACAAAAAAGTCGGTGGAAAAATTACTTTTATATAACACACATTAGAAAAATCAGTGCAAAGTATTATACCCAGTGTACGCATATCTGCATAAAGGGCATTATCTGTTCAGAGTATTATACTGAGTGTATGCAGATATCCATACAGGACATTATCAGGGTGGAGTATTATAGCCAGTGTATGCATATCTGCATACAGGACATACGTACAGAGTATTATAAGAACATAAGAAAATGCCATACTGGGTCAGACCAAGGGTCCATCAAGCCCAGCATCCTGCTTCCAACAGTGGCCAATCCAGGCCACAAGAACCTGGCAAGTACCCGAAAACTAAGTCTTTATACACATATCTGCATACAGAGCATTATCAGTACAGAGTATTATAGCCAGTGTATGCATATCTACATCCAGGGCATTATCAGGTTAGAATATTAAACCCAGTGTACACATATCTGCTAGCAGGGTATTATCACTGCAGAGTACTATGCCCAGTGTACGCATATCCACATGCAGGGCATTATCAGTACAAAGAATTATACCCAATCTGAGTATTATGCTCATATCTGCATTGAGGCAATTATCAGTGCAGAATATTATACACAATGTGAGTATTATATTTATATCTGCATACAGGGCATAATTAATACGGAATATTATACCCAGTGTATGCATATCTGCATAAAGAGCATTATCAGGGTAGAGTATTATACTGAATGTGCATTACAGACATATCTGCACACAGGGTATTATAAGTGCAGAGTATTATACATATATCTGCATAGGATATTATCAGTACAGAGTATTATACCTAATATACACATATCTGCATACAGTACATTATCTGCATATCAGTGCATAGCTTTATACCCAGTGTATGCATATCTGCTTACAGTGCATTATCAATGCAGAGTATGATATCTAATGTACACACATCTGCATTCAGGGCATTACTGTGCAGTTTATTCTCTGCAGTGTACATGAATCTGCACAGAGGGCATTATCAGCACAGGGTAATATGCAGTATATGGGCATTACTGCTATTGAAGAAACAAGAATACATCTCATGACTTAAGGTAATCATGAGGTACACATTTTTTCCTGGTTATCTTGGCTACCTTTGGAGGCCAGGGACAGTGGCAGGGAGTTGTGAACTCTGAAGTCCCAGTATCTACTCCCATCCTATGAGCAGGCTCTCTCTGTCCTCTGCCCTTTTCCTAGCGGCTTTTGCTTCTGAAGTGCATGAAAAGGGCTACGCCTGATGTGTGAAATCTTCTCTGGGCTGCTTATTTATTTTGATTTTTATTACATTTAGGTACTTTCGTTATTTCCCTATCACCAGGGTGCTTACAATCTGTTTGTACCTGAGGCAGCTGAGGGTGACGGGACTTTTGATAAAGGAAAACCCAAACATTGGACAGTGAGCACCTAAGTAGCACCAGCATCCTTAAAAGGGGTGAATATTTTAATAAAAATGAAGGAAAAGACTGTAAGAGAAAGTTATTTTGGTTATAATGAGGGGGCTTTCTCCCAGGTGGGTAAATACATTCGGAGCCTGATTCACCAAAGGGTCAGTTTTCCAAAGGTTAAGAACTAATTTCTGGAGACCGCTGGTTTTAAGATGGCGAAATTTAATTGGTCAGAATGAGCCGCTTCACTCCAGGGGTATTGCTAGGGTCGCCTTCCCATTCCAGTGTCATTTTCAGCTGAACACTGCCCAGTTATGTTCAAGCAGCTAAAACCAGCCACTCCTTGAAACTGATGCCTCCGACACACAAGGAGGGAAAAGCGTCAGGCTCTAAGACTGAGCTTCTGCCAAGGAGGAAAAAAGCTCAGAGAAGCCTCTGCAGGAAAATGGTCCTCTTTCAACACAAACACGTGATTACGACTGCATCCAACTAGCAGGGGACCACATCTTTTATTGATATATTTAACCATGCTTACTAAAAATGGGAACAGGAGAAAAAGTGGGATAAGAACACAAGCTGGGCCAGACCAGTGGTTCATTGAGCCCAGTATCCTGGGCCAGTCCAGATCAGACCCCAATGGGGAGATTCCTTCCCTGCTGCTCACTCCCTAAAGGCTACCTTTTCCAAAAAACATTTACACTGCTAGCCTTCACCACTTCTCCTATGAGGCCAATAATTAAACTTTTCAGCAATTTTAAATGCTTACGTACAATTAAAGGGTTTTCCGGAGCTTTCAGCAACTTTTAAGAGAATGTACATAGCTCAGTTATATGAAGGTCTTGATATCCTAAGTACTGTGGTGCTTCTTGTTTTTAATTTGTCCGGGTGGAAGCAGAGTGGATGGCAAGAGGACCCTCAAACAACAGAGAGAGCATGGGGGACATGGAAAAAAGTAGAATGAAGAGACAGAATGGGGAAAGCAGGAGAGCAGGCAGGGAAGGAAGCATCTCCCAGAGCGTGCACAGTGCCATGCGGGCATCACCATTTCCTTCTACTTGCTGGAGGGGCTGTGGGTGCAGGACCCTCACCTTGGCTGAGAAACGCCTGCAGGAACTTCTCCCAGGTGGGAAAGCATTTCTTGTTGACAGGCTGGGCATGGTGGGAGAGGATGCTCGGCAGTTCCTGAGAGATACGAATCATTGTCTGCTCCTGCCCAAACAAATGAAACAGAAAGTCATTTTAGGACAACTCCATGTGCTTACAGCCTAACCACAGCTAGGAAGGCCAGGGCTTATTAACTTATGTTCTAGTTATTTTTATATGGGCACCAGTAACGTGACATCAGAACTGATGATATAAGATCCTTAGAACGTAAGGGCTTGATTTTAAAAAGAATTTACTTGAGTAAAACTGGGTTTTGAAAATTGGTACGACAGTATGTTACATTAACCTGTCTAATTCCTTTTGAAAATTCACCTGTATGAACATAAGATATACTAAAAAAAAGGACTAAACCTCTGTCCTGTATATCAACAAAAAACTCAAACAAAAGGAAACAGTCTATGACAACTTCAAACACCTCTCTCCATCAAAACAAAGGGTTACATTGTTTTCCCATATCAACTGTGTGTGAATCTGAAATTTGGAGAATGCCGCATCAGCAAGCCTGACAACGCATTCTTACTGTGAAAAGAACCGTTCGGTCTGTTAATCATTTGCGGCTCAGAAAAGTTTTTTGAAAGCAAAAGCTTGATAATAAGGTTAGAAATGGTTGTTGTTACTATCATGTAAAATGTCCGTCTGTCCCCATTAAACCAACTTGCACTCTTAACCGGATAGCGGCCAGTGTTTCGCTACGAAACACGTAGCTTCCTCAGGGGTGAGTGATATCAAATTGTCAAATATCTGTAAATTTAATGAGAAACAACTATCGGACGTGTAAAATATTGAGACTGTATTGTAACTTAGCTTCGTGTTGATGGAGAGACGACCTTCTCAATTCGGACGCCAAGGCTCAAATCAATTCTTGGAGAGTGGTACAGAGACCGCATCAAACCAGCTGTCAAAGTTAAATAGCCCGCGTGCAAACAACGGGATGATGTCATGGCGTACAGCTCTCAGGACGTCCAGACAACCCTGTTATTTTGTTAAATACAGCTCTAGCTTTTCATGTTTTTCTCTAATACTTTATACAAAATAACAGGGTTGTCTGTTGTCTGGGTGTCATGACAGTTGTAGGCCATGACGACATCCCGTTGTTTGTTCGAACCTAGACATGCCAAAGATTTTGAACATATACAGCGTGGCCTCACCACGGCCATGTAATTGATCTGAAATGGTCTAAAAAAAAACGCTGTAAGAGTGTTTCACACATCGTATTGTCTCAACAAATATTGAAGATCACAACACCAAGTTGCTTTATCTGAACTGTTGAATTTTTGACTACTTATGTTTCTTTCACAAATGAAGACATTCACCAATGATAGCCCCTGAGGCAGCTCCTGTGTGAGCGAAATGCGGCCAGAGTCGGGCTTATTCCAATAAAGGCTGCTTTTTACCGATCACCTTGTGTTTCTTCGCTTACCACATCCTCTGGCAATGAATTCCAGAGCTTAACTATGCACTGAGTGAAAAAGAATTTTCTTCAATTTCTTTTAAATGAATTACTTGCTAACTTCATGGCATGCCCCCTAGTCCTATTATCTGACAGGCCGATACAGTACAGTGTGCTCCGACGGAGCGCACTGTTAACCTGCCCTTGGACGCGCGTTTTCCCTTACCCCTTATTCAGTAAGGGGAGGAAAACGTGCGTCCAACCCGCGGAACCTAATAGCGCCCTCAACATGCAAATGCATGTTGAGGGCGCTATTAGGTATTCCCGTGCGATACAGAAAGTAAAATGTGCAGCTAAGCCGCACATTTTACTTTAAGAAATTAGCGCCTACCCAAAGGTAGGTGCTAGTTTCTGCCGGCACCGGGAAAGTGCACAGAAAAGCAGTAAAAACTGCTTTTCTGTGCACCCTCCGACTTAATATCATGGCAATATTAAGTCGGAGGTCCCGAAGAGTAAAAAAAGTTTAAAAAAAAAAAGAAATTTTTAAATGGGCCGGTGGCTGTTGGGCCAAAAACCGGACGCTCAATTTTGCTGGCGTCTGGTTTCCGACCCCGTGGCTGTCAGCAGGCTCGAGAACAGATGCAGGCAAAATTGAGCGTCGGCTGTCAAACCCGCTGACAGCCGCCGCTCCGGGTCAAAAGGAGGCGCTAGGGACGCGCTAGTGTCCCTAGCACCTCCTTTTGCCCGTTTCTACCGCACCACCTAATTTAAATACTGTATCGCGCGCACAGGCGAGTGGCCTGTGCGCACACCGGGAGAGCAGGCGTTCGTCCGCTCTCCTGCGGACTTTACTGAATCGGCCCGTGAGAGTAAATAATTGATTCACATCTACTCGTTCAAGACCTCTCATGAATTTAAACACCTCTATCATATCCCCCCTCAGCCATCTCTTCTCCAAGCTGAACAGCCCTAACCTCCTTAGTCTTTACTCATCGGGGAGCTGTTCCATTCCCCTTATCATTTTGGTCGCCCTTCTCTGTACCTTCTCCATCGCAACTATATCTTTTTTGAGATGCGGCGACCAGAATTGTACACAGTATTCAAGGTGCGGTCTCACCATGGAGCGATACAGAGGCATTATGACATCCACTGTTTTATTTGCCATCTCCTTCCTAATAATTTCTAACATTGTTTACTTTTTTGACTGCCACAACACACTGAGCTGATGATTTCAATGTATTTTCCTCTCCTCCCACCCTCTATGCTCAGTCATTCCTTTCCTCCCCTTCCACCCAGTCACCCCTCTTCCCTTCCCTCACCTAAGAAAATGCCATACTGGGTCAGACCAAGGGTCCATCAAGCCCAGCATCCTGTTTCCAACAGTGGCCAATCCAGGCCACAAGAACCTGGCAAGTACCCAAAAACTAAGTCTATTCCATGTTACCGTTGCTAATGGCAGTGGCTATTCTCTAAGTCAGCGGTTCTCAACCGGTGTGTTGCGACACACTAGCGTGTCGCCAAGCACCAGCTGCTGTGTCGCGTGCTCCTGGTCTCTCCCGCTGCTCTTTCTTCCCTGCTGCCATTGCCGCCGGGCTATCAACACGTTCAAGCCCAGTGGGAACGGCAGCAGTGCTAAAAAAAAGCTGTGGCACTTGTGGCTGGCCTTTTCTTCTTCCCGCGCCTGCCCCCCCCCCCCCCCCCCCGCCATGACCCGGAACAGGAAGTGATACGTGGTGCGCGGGAAGGAGAAAGAGCAGTGCCGCGTGATAAAGTAGCAGCGGCCGCTGCTATCAATCGTTCTTTTTTCTTTCCGGCAGGTCACACCTGGGCCCACCATGTGCCGACAAGCAGGAACCTTTTCTTGCTGGTGGGGTGTGGAGAACCCCGCCAACCTCTCAGCTTCTGCAGCCACCACCACCACACAGGGACCTTTTCATGCTGGTGGAGTGTGGGGAACCCTGCCAGCTTCTGCTACCACTGCCGTTACATAGGGGCTTCTTTCTGGCGGGGTGTGGGAACCCCGCCAGTACATCATCATTTGGCGTCACCGCCGCACAGGAACCTTTTCTTGCTGGTGGGGTGTGGCAAACTCCACCAGCCCCTCAGCGTCTGCAGCTGCTTTTGTGTGGGCACCTCTTCTTACTGGTGGGCTGTGGGAACCCTGACAGCACATCATCGTTTGGCACTGCCACTGCACAGGAACCTCTTCTTGCTGGCGGGGTGTGGGGACCCCCGCCAGCCCCGCAGCTTCTGTAGCCATGAGGGGACCTCTTCTTACTGGCAGGGTATGGGAACTCCGCCAGCATATCATCATTTTGCAGGACCACCAACGCATGGGGGCCTCTTCTTCCTGGGGGGGTGTGAGGAACTCCGCCAGCCCTCAGCTTCTACTGCCACGCAGGGACCTCTTCTTGCTGGTGGGGTGAGGGAAGCCCCCCCAATACGTCAACATTTGGCACCACTGCCACGCAGGGACTTCTTGCTGGCGGAGTGTGGGGAATCTTGCTAGCTTCTACTGCTGCCGCCACGCAGGTTCTTTTATTGATGGCAGGACATGGGAACCCCTCCAGCTTCTCATTACCTGCTGCTGCGCTGGCATTTGGATACAGACGAAAAGACAATCAAGTGGCTACTGCAGGGGTATTTGGAAAGGCTCCAAAATTTTGCCACCTGCGGCAGCTGCCTCACCCTGCCTAATTATAGAACCGCCCCTGCCTGCAGAGGCTTCTTAAGGAACAAAGGCCCATACCCCATGATGCATAGAGAGCAGAGCACTCATCCTCGTGCCATGCTGGTGGCCCTTGAATTGCTCTTTTATTTCCTCTGCTTCCTGCTGCTACCCCACTTCCCCTCAACCTTCTCCACAAGCTGAGATATCAGTATGCGAACATTAAAGTGCTTTTTGAAGAGCGATCTTTTATTCTGAAGGCAGCTAAAGACTAAAGATGATCTTTATGTTCCACAGTGGTACTGGCTTGAGATCTTGTGGCATAGTCCAGAATGATGAGAATGTACTTATTTCCTCAAGTAGATCTCTCTAGTGGCCCCACAAGATCCATACCCACCGTTTTGAAAGGGATCAAGGTTATGGGCATGGTATAGATCTGGGTCTTCTAAGGGAAAGAGTTCTGGAAACTCCAATTCTTCATTGTTGTGGCTGGATGAACCCATTGTGAGTTGGTTCCACAGACTCTCAAAGTTTGGATAGTCCCACCCTATCACCATGGAATAAGGAAGCCAAGGAAGATCTCCCACCTCTATTTTGTCTTAGCTGTCTGAAGTCTTCAGTTGTACCTGGCTTGTGGGATACTGCTATTGGTCCCCATGGATACATGCTAGGGTCACTACTCTATCGTAGTCAATCTGGACCTGCTTTACTAACTCTCTTTGAATAAGTATTTTCACACTCCATCAATGCCTGAGTTGAAATGCCATCTAGCTCCACTGCAATCACAAAAGTAGAGACTCCCAAAAGTGATGGTAAAAGCTAGAAAGATGCTTGGTATATAGGGAGAGGAATGGTCAGCAGAAAAAGGGAGATATTACTCCTGTATAGGTTCCTGGTGAGATCTCATTTAGAATATTGCTTACAATTCTGTAGACTGCACCTTCAAAAGGAAATAAACAGGAAGGAGTTGGTCCAGAGGGAGGCTACTAAAAGGTCAGTGATCTTCGTTCTAAAGCATATTGAGATAGACAAAGATTAAACATGTATACCCTAAAGGAACAGCGAAATAGGGGAGATATGATAGAGACATTCAAATATCTCAAAGGTTTCCATGCACAGGAGGTGAGCCTTTTTCAATGGAAAGGAGGCACTAGAACGAGGAGTCATAAGATGAGGTTGAAAGAGGGTAGACTCAGTAGTAATCTTAGGAAATATTTCTTTACAGAGAGGGTCGTGAATGTGTGGAACAGACTCCCAATGGAGGCAGTAGAGATAAAACCAGTAACTGAATTCAAGAAAGCCTGGGATATACAAAGGGGATCTCTGACGGAGTGATGGGAATTGTAAAGCTAAATTAGATGGCAGACTGGCTGGGCCTTTCATGTTTCCATGGAGATAGAGATGCCCTGCTGAGTGGCCAAGAAGTCCTTATTAGCCCACAACTATTAAGTAATTATGTTGCTACTCCAAGTTCTCATTTGACTTATGGACAAGCAGAAGAGGCAAAAGGAGTGGCAACCAGCAGCAGAGAAAGGTGCAACAGAGGGATTATTGTGTGGCACATAAATAGGGCTTTTTTTTTTTTTTGCTTTAGCTTTTGGAGAGGAATCAAAAGACGACATGAAGGTCTGTATTAGATGCCATCAAAGAATGTTAAGTGTAACATCTCGGATGGATTCTGGCAATGCATTGCCGAGACATTCTTGCTTCACCACTCTGACATCAAAGCTTCCATGGAAACCTTTTCAGTTATTGGTTTGGCAAATTTGCATGGGTGCCAGGAATCAAAAAGGAAGGCTTAACAGGCTCTCACTATAGCAAATACACATATTAACAATTAAGAGAAATCTGAAAATCAAACCAAAATCGTAATCTCATCAGTCATAATGAAGCACAAAAGCCCGTATACAAAAAAGGAAAAAAAGACAGGAGGAACTGGACTTGCCAACTGTAGAGTAGGGATCTGGAAGGCAGGTTTACTGCAGTGATATTCTGCGATGCTGGGCCACCAGCAGCCAGCTCTTAACCGAGTTCCAGGAATTTAGCTAACAATTCTGTACTGCCTTATTGTCTCATGAAACAGACCCCAAAATGCTGGCTGCTAGCTCCCCAGGAGCCATTAGCTGATGGATTTCTCCTTTGCTGGTTTGCAGAGAATACCTGGGTTTTTCTGTTGATAACCCACACATGCATTTTTACTGGCTACAATAACACTTAAGAAAAGTGCTTTATCCTGGCTATTTCCATTTGTTCAGTTGGAGAATATTCCAGATCCATATGGCTGAAATATTGCCTTACTGCTGTTTCTTGAGCAGTTGCCTAGTGCTGGTCCCCAGATGGTACAAGTAACATTTCAAAGCTCCTTTTCTATGCCTTCTACAATAGACCTTGGC
Source organism: Rhinatrema bivittatum (assembly GCF_901001135.1). Taxonomy (NCBI): domain Eukaryota; kingdom Metazoa; phylum Chordata; class Amphibia; order Gymnophiona; family Rhinatrematidae; genus Rhinatrema; species Rhinatrema bivittatum. The sequence continues at coordinate 80,411,620 of NC_042627.1, read as the reverse complement.
ACCAGTTCAGCTGTTTACTCCGGTAATTAACAGCACTGATACCACAACAATTACAACTCCCACAATCTTCCCACAATAATGCTCTGAATTACTGAGAGCTAATGGCTGGAAGGTATAGTGCTTCCAGACTGAGCGCGGGCCACATTTTTAGAATAAAAGGTACAAACAGCACGGATGCACTAGACAATGATTACCTAGTAATTAGTTTACACAAAGCTTTCTATTTAATGGCAAAACACTGTAATTAACGCGTGACAGAAAATCAAAGGGTACTTTGCAAGCATATGAAAAATTAACACTGCAGGCCTGTAGCTTTATGTACTGATTAGAAGCATATTAAATCAATAGGACACACAAAGCAGCAGCTTGTGTTACCCCATTACTGGAATGCAGAACATTGGGGGTTGGAGCCGAACGAAAGGATCAGATGGTCGGATTATGTTCATTTTTCCTCTCAATTCCATGAAAGTTGTGGATTCATAGAGAAGGAGGTCTCCAAGGGCTGCATTCCTGTCTCACACATGCCATACTGCAGGTGGAAGAGGAGATGGCAGCTTAGGGTATCTGCAAATTAACATGGCCTTACTGCGCACTGTAGAAAGGACACCATGCTTTCCCATTTCATTTAACCAAACGGCTGACAGAGGTCCACAGATATTACTCGCAATCACACAGCTCCAACAGCCTCTGTAAAATTGCTGGATGCAGGTCAATCACAATGAGAAGGTCTCCATTCTCCAGTTTCCTCCCTAATTGCTCATCCTGGTGCCAGTATCAGAGTAGGCCTGGCAGCTGTCATTCAGGCCGGGTTTCCTGCTTTTGCTACTCACCCCTCACCTGCTTTTCCTGGTGACAGAGCGGGTCTGGCAGCTGTTATTGTCTCTGCTTCTCTTAAGATGAATTCAGGGCATCACCTGACTCACTCGGAGGTTTCCCTCAGACAAACATTAGTAAACCTAGCTATGGCAAAACTATCTATTAACAGGAAAAATAAATAAATTCATGATAAAAATAGGGAAAAGTTCCCAAAATGAGTACCAAAAAAGGCAGGAACATAAGAAATTGCCATGCTGGGTCAGACCAAGGGTCCATCAAGCCCAGCATCCTGTTTCCAACAGAGGCCAAACCAGGCCACAAGAGCCTGGCAAGTACCCAAACACTAAGAAGATCCCATGCTACAGATGCGCCATTTAGATATTATTTCATCAATATCAATGTGGTATAACTAGATTGAATAAGGAAGCGAAGATCGTGTGTTTGTATGGAAGACAGGAATGGAGTAAGAACATAAGAACATGCCATACTGGGTCAGACCAAGGGTCCATCAAGCCCAACATCCTGTTTCCAACAGTGGCCAATCCAGGCCATAAGAACCTGGCAAGTACCCAAAAACTAAGTCTATTCCATGTTACTGTTGCTAGTAATAGCAGTGGCTATTTTCTAAGTCAACTTAATTAATAGCAGGTAATGGACTTCTCCTCCAAGAACTTATCCAATCCTTTTTTAAACACAGCTATACTAACTGCATTAACCACATCCTCTGGCAACAAAATCCAGAGTTTAATTGTGCATTGAGTAAAAAAGAACTTTCTCCGATTAGTTTTAAATGTGCCATATGCTAACTTCATGGAGTGCCCCCTAGTCTTTCTATTATCCAAAAGAGTAAATAACCGATTCACATCTACCCATTCTAGACCTCTCATGATTTTAAACACCTCTATCATATCCCCCCTCAGTAGGGATGTCAGTGCAATATTACAAGATTCCTCTATCTCCTTTCAGCCGAGGCATCCTGGGCTACATGTGGGATGGTTTCAAAGTTCTATAAAAAGAAATTTGGTGATCAGCACTGTCGTATTGTTCTGTTATCAGGAAGATCTTGGCTAGAATGCTTCTAACAGCCTAAGAAATATATCAAAATATATTCTTCTGGCACGCCAATTTGGTTTCCACGCAAAAAGATCAACTAACGATATTCTCCACAAGGCAACTACAAGAAAAGGCCATTACATAGCATTAACACCTCTTTGTAGTGTTTGTCAACTTTTCTAAGGCCTTTGATGTACTGGATAGAGAAAAGTCATGGATGCTGTTTAAACCTGATGGCTCTCCAGAGCAATCTGTCAAAATAATACAAGAATGTCATGAAGGGATGACTGCAGGAAATGTTACAGACTCATGTGACATATGTCATGGCATGAGATCAGGCAGCTTCCTTTCTCCCCAACATTTATCACACTTTTAGATGGTGCTCCTGCTGCAATATCTGTAAATCATCATTTAAGAGTCTGCATTCATACCAGAAATGATGGAAAGTTATTTAACGTGGTCAGACTACATGCCAGTTCCAAGGATGCATCAAAAAACTTTTCTTTGCAAACAAGCACTAGTTGCTCATTTGTCTAAAGATACCCATGAAATAACCACTCCCTTTGTGGCAGAAGCAAATCAGTTTAAGATAAACACAAGTAAAACTACATTTCTCTATCAGTCATCTGATAGGCAAAATGCAGGAAGTGATGCTGTCCCTGAAGTTTTGTTATTGGCAGAGAGCACCTTCAATGTGTCACTACTTTTATATCCCTATCTCACCTATCCTCTGGGGTTTACATGGATAGACAAAGATCTAAACATGTACACCCTAGAGGAAAGGAGAGATAAGGGAGATATGATAGAGACATTTAAATATTTCCAAAATTTTCATTCATAGAGGTGAGCCTCTTTCAATGGAAAGGGGGTTGTAGAATGAGGGGTCATGGGATAAGGGTGAAAGGGGGTAGACTCAGTAAATATTTCTTTACAGAGAGAGTAGAGGATGCATGGATTGGCCTCCCAGTGAGGTGGTGGAAACCAAAACAGTATCTGAATTCAATAAAGTATGGGATAAATGTAGGGGAATTGTAAGAGCTACATAAATTGGAGAGATAGGCTTTTTTCTGCCGTCATGCTTCTGTGTTTCTATATATTTTGAAGCACAATTTCTAGTTTTAAAAGACCTAATGCAGAGGTTGCATATTGGTTCCAGACAGCAACCAAACACTGGAAGGTTATTAAAAGTTTTGCAATCAGCTCAGCAACTAAGAGGAAGGTCTACTGTGCTGTGGTGCTGACTGCACTTCTGTATTCTACAGAAATAAACCCTATATAGGTAAACTACCCAAATCACTGTAAACCTGGAAGATATATTTTTTTTATTTATTTTTTATATACTGACATTTGATCTCGATCTCACATCGGTTTACATTCAGGTACTGTAGGTATTTCTCTATCCTCAGAGGGCTTACAATCTAAGTTTTTGTACCTGAGGCAATGGAGGGTAAAGTGACTTGCCCAAGGTCACAAGGAGCAACAGCAGGACTCGAACCCTGGTTGCCTGGTTCGTAGTCCACTGCTCTAACCACTAGGCTATTCCTCCTCCTGTAGTAGGTCAGATTGACAAACTGAAGTAGTAGGTCAGATTGACAAACTGAAGAGTAGCAAATCACCTGGACCAGATGGTATACACCCCAGAGTTCTGAAGGAACTAAAAAATGAAATTTCAGACCTATTAGTAAAAATTTGTAACCTATCATTAAAATCATCCATTGTACCTGAAGACTGGAAGGTGGCCATTAACCCCTATATATAAAAAGGGCTCCAGAGATGATCCAGGAAATTATAGACAGGTGAGTCCGACTTCAGTGCTGGGAAAAATCATAGAAACTATTATAAAGAATAAAATCACAGAACATATAGATAGACTGATATAATGGGACACAGCCAGCTTGGATTCACCCAAGGGAAGACTAGTCTCACAAATCTGCTACATTTTTTTTGAAGGGGGGGGGGGGGGAATAAACATGTGGATAAAAGTGAACCAGTAGATGTAATGTATTAGCATTTTCAGAAGGCATTCAGAGTCCCTCATGAGAGGCTTCTAAGAAAACTAAAAAGTCATGGGATAGGAGGCGATGTCCTTTTGTGGATTGCAAACTGGCTAAAAGACAGGAAACAGAGAGTAGGATTAAATGATCTGTTTTCACAGTGGAAAAAGGTAAACAGTGGAGTGCTTCAGGGATCTGTACTTGGACCGATAGTTTTTAAATATATTTATAAATGATCTGGAAAGGAATAAGACGAGTGACATTATCAAATTTGCAGATGACACAAAATTATTCAGAAGAGTTAAATCAGAAGCGGATTGTGATAAACTGCAGGAGGATCTTGCAAGACTGGAAGATTGGGCATCCATATGGTAGATTAAATATAATGTGGACAAGTGCAAGGTGAATCATATAGGGAAAAATAATCCATGCTGTAGCTACATGATGTTAGGGTCCATATTAGGAGCACCGCCCAGGAAAGAGATCTAGGCGTCATAGTGGATAATACATTGAAATATTCAGCTCAGTGTGCTGTGGCAGTCAAAAAAGTAAACAATCTTAGGAATTATTAGGAATGGAATGGCAAATAAAACAGAGAATATCATAATGCCTCTGTATCGCTCAATGATTAGACTGCACCTTAGATACCGTGTGTACTTCTGGTCACCACATCTCAAAAAAGATATAGTTGCACTAGAGAAAGTACAGAGAAAGGCGACCAAAATGATAAAGGGGATGGAACAGCTCCCCTATGAGAAAAGACTGAAGAGGTTAGGGCTATTCAGCTTGGAGAAGAGATGGCTGAGGGGGGGATATGATAGAGATCTACAAAATCATGAAAGGACTTGAATGGGTAAATGTGAAACTGTTATTTATTCTTTTAGATAATACAAGGATTAGGGGGCATTCCATGAAGTTAGTAAGTAGCACATTTAAAACAAATTAGAGAAAATTCTTTTTCACTCAATGCACAATTAAGCTCTGTAATCTGTTGCCAGAGAATGTGATTAAGACAGTTAGTGTAGCTGGGATTAAAAAAGATTTGGATAACTTCCTGTAGGAGAAGTCCATAAACTGCTATTAATTATTAGGAATAGCTACTTTCGAGGTACTTGTGACTTGGATTGGACACTTTTGGAGACAGGATACGGGGCTGGATGGACTCCTGGTCTGACCCAATGTGGCATATCTTGTGTTCTTATGTACACATCAAAAAGCTTAGAAATGAACTGAGACCCCTGCAGGAGCTTTTGGGAATTAAGTGCTAATATCGAGGTATTCAGAAGAGCTGACATGCCTAGTGTTGTGCAGCTGAGATGGACAGGCCATGGTGTCCATATGCCTGAGCATGAATGTTTATCATTTATGGTGAACTTAAGGAAGAGAAACAACAGAGGAGGTAAAAAGCTGCACTAAAAGGGTGTTTTGAAAAGGAATATAATGAAAACAGCATAAAAAACTGGGAAGAAGTTGGAAGCGAGAGATATAGATGGAAAGGAATAGCAATGAATTCTGTTCACACAGTTGATGTGCACAGGTAGGCAGTGTATCAACATTAAAGCTATAGGAAGACCACGGAGAATGAAAATGACAGAGAAAAAACTCCTGTGGCTTGAACAGATATTAGGATCTGTAAGAACTCCACACTGCAGTTAGCTACACATTTTCAAGCATGACATTAAATGACCAACTGCACAACCTACTGCTGACCCCACCTGATCACCAGTTTTACCCTCTCTCGACTGTTTTGAATTTTGCTGTTCCCTGGAAAGCTGTTCCATATATTCGTCACCTTTCCTTTCAATCTTCCTTTTCCTTTTCCCTCAGACTGCAGATTTTGCCCCATCTACCATTTGCTGGAGACAGAAATATACTGAGGGACTGCAGGTGGCACCAGGGGTTATGTACAGTGTCAGTGAGACTCTCTCTGTCTCCACCTGCTGGCAGGGGTACAAACCCCAGGAGTCTGGACTGATCTGGGTATGTACTGGAACCTGCAATACCTCCTTCCCCACCTGTGTGCAGCCTCTCCACACCCTCTTACGTGTAATTAAGTGAAGGATATACCATGAGACTGAGACCGGACGTAAAGCAGATGGGAAGCAAGGTGGAACAGCCAAAAGGCCCCATGCCCAGCAGTCCATGGGGAAATTTCAAAGAGACTTCTGTGGGTAAAAGAGAGCCGAACCCATGCAGCAATGGGCAAAAAGTCACACAGAATGCTAGGAATTATTTGGAAAGAAGAGAGAAGAAATCTGAGAATATCCTAATGCGCTTGTACAGATCTATGGTGCGACCACACCTTCAGGCGATGCAACACTGGCGCTCATGAGTCAGCGCCTGCTCTCCTAATGCACGCCAATCCACCTCTTCCAGGTGCCCAATTTCATATTTAAATGGGCTGCTGCGGTAAAAAAGCGACGCTAGGGAAAATTGTGCTTGCCTTGCGCTCCTCTGCATCGGGCACCCAGGAAAGGCGGCTGTCGGTGGTTTATGGAAACGGACGCTCAATTTCATGAACCTAACCACCGGCACACTTACTTTTTTTTTTTTTTTGCTGGTTCTCCTTTTTTCGGTTTCTCCGACTTAATATCACCGCGGTATTAAGTTGGAGGAAGTACAGAAAAGCAGTATTTTCTGCTTTACTGTTTACTTTTGGGGTTCTGGGGCAGGCGTTCATTTTTGAGAGTAAAAATGTGCACGCTGGACGCACATTTTCTTTTTGCGCGAGAGTTAATAACCTCATCAGCATGAATTTACATGTGCTGAGCGCTATAGCTACACGCTGATCCCCTTATTGCATGGGAGGTTTGGGACCGAGCGCACTATATTGCATCGGCCTGCTTGAGTACTGGGTGCAGTTCTTGTTGCCCCATCTGAAAAAATACATAGTAGACGTAGAAAAGGTACAGAGAAGGGTGAAAAATGATAAAGGGGACGGAAAAGCTTCCTCATGCAGATCTGGGCTCTTTGGCTTGGAAAGGAAACGACAGAGGGGATAGGATTGAGATTTATAAAATCATGAGTGGGGTGGAACAGGTAAATAGGGAACGGTTCTTTACCCTTTCAATTAACATTAATAGGGGACAGTCCAACCATGAAAGATGAATGGTCAGTGAGAGGAGGAAGGACCTCAAGGGTGCACTTCTCTGCTTCATTTTGAAATCCCGATTTGAATAATCCTCTATGACATCGCTTTGAAAAGTTTTCCCAATCAAGTATTACCCACAAGTTTTGTTAAAAATCTTTTTGAATCCTTCTTGGATTTTTTGGGGATTCAGTGCTTAGCTTTGAGTTGAGTTCCTTATCACTCATGGGCTCCCTCCCAACGCAGTCTTTTCGAAACACGGCCCATTGGGGGGGGCATTGATTCGCTGATATAAACGATTTGGCTTTATGCTGACAATTTGAACTCTTCTCCTTGCCTATATACACTAAACAATTCTGCTTTTGAACTTTATAGACATTGTTGAATCTTTGATGTCCTTCCTCCTGTCACTGGCTATTTATCCTTTCAAGCAACCCTAGGACTGGGGGACCCGCCATGAATCCAGCAACCGGCAGAATGAAAGCAAATCGTAGGAAGTATTTTGTCCCTCTAAAAGTCCATAAGCAGTTACCATCCAGGGAGACTTGGGAGAGGCAGCGCTTATCCCTGGGAGGGAGATGCAAGGAATGGGGATCTGCTGGGTGCTTGCGACCCGGACTGGCCACTATTGGAAGACAGGATGCTGGGCTCGATGGATCCTGGGCCGACCCAGCATGGTACTTCTTATGTTCTTAAATGGCGCTTTGGAAAATTGCCTGGCCAAAATGTGCATACAACTGAACATTAAGTGCACCTGGGAGAGGCCTTCCGCAGAGGCAGCGTCTGGATAGGGTTTGCATTTACCTGCAGACTTTTCCATTTTACATTTCCTCTCACAAAGTAGTAGTAGTTGTAACTTTGTGTGGGAAAATTCTCAAACTGAGCATGTATGCATAAGTTTGCTTTAAAATTGATACATACAGCAGTCCACAAATGTATGCAGGATGTTCTAATATTCCTTCCATATTGTACGATTTCTGTCTATAAGTCCTAGTACTGCATCTAGAGAAAATCTGCATCTGTGCACCTCTCTGCTGCAGGATACAGTATCCTGTCTAGGGACACTGTCTGCCCCTGGACTCAGCCCTCATGGTGATACACAGGGGGGCTCACTCTGCCCCTGCCCCTGGACCACCACTGCGATCATTGCTGGCACACACGGCAGGGCCATTCTGCTCACACTCCTGCCCCTGGAGCCAGACTTCACTGTACTACGGTAAGTAATTCCTCACAATGCCCGAAGTGTGCACAGCAGGGCCACTGTCCTCCCACCTCTGGCCCTAGAGCTGCATTGTACACATCGACTCCTTTTCATCACTTATAAAGGTCACAAATTCTTTAATGAGGTCAATTTTACAATGGATCCCTCTGAATGTGTCTGTAACAGCACCCCCTAACCCCAACCCACCTTCCAAAAACTCACCCCGAATGAAAGTGCCCCTTACAACGGTCCATATAGAGAGTATGAGACTGAGCCCTATACAGAGTCTCTCTCTCCCCCCCCCCCCCCAAACAGGGAGCTGTAGCAAAATGCTGTGTGTAAGATATGTGCATACAGCTGAAACATGCATGACAAGTATTTTCTAACATACATGCATAGGATATAAAATAGCGCATATTTTTGTACACGGCGAGATGTGTGCATTTATGGGCACACACGTGGCCTTTTTAAAATCTACCATTATGTGTACAAAGCACGGCCACTGCCCTCTCACCCCTGTCCCTGGATCCAGCCCTCACTATGCTAATTCCATACCACGTCCTCAGTGTACAAAGCACGGCCACTGCCCTCCCACCACTGCCCGTGGATCCAGCCCTCACTGTGCTAATTCCATACCACGTCCTCAGTGTACAAAGCACGGCCACTGCCCTCCCACCACTGCCCGTGGATCCAGCCCTCACTGTGCTAATTCCATACCACGTCCTCAGTGTACAAAGCACGGCCACTGCCCTCCCACCCCTGCCCCTGGATCCAGCCCTCACTGTGCTAATTCCATACCACTTCCTCAGTGTACAAAGCACGGCCACTGCCCTCCCACCACTGCCCCTGGATCCAGCCCTCACTGTGCTAATTCCATACCACGACCTCAGTGTACAAAGCACGGCCACCGCTCTCCCACCACTGCCCCTGGATCCAGCCCTCACTGTGCTAATTCCATACCACGTCCTCAGTGTACAAAGCACGGCCACTGCTCTCCCACCACTGCCCGTGGATCCAGCCCTCACTGTGCTAATTCCATACCACGTCCTCAGTGTACAAAGCACGGCCACTGCTCTCCCACCACTGCCCCTGGATCCAGCCTTCACTGTGCTAATTCCATACCACGTCCTCAGTGTACAAAGCACGGCCACCGCCCTCCCACCACTGCCCGTGGATCCAGCCCTCACTGTGCTAATTCCATACCACGTCCTCAGTGTACAAAGCACGGCCACCGCCCTCCCACCACTGCCCGTGGATCCAGCCCTCACTGTGCTAATTCCATACCACGTCCTCAGTGTACAAAGCACGGCCACCGCCCTCCCACCACTGCCCCTGGATCCAGCCCTCACTGTGCTAATTCCATACCACGTCCTCAGTGTACAAAGCACGGCAACTGCCCTCCCACCACTGCCCCTGGATCCAGCCCTCACTGTGCTAATTCCATACCACGTCCTCAGTGTACAAAGCATAGCTCACTCTCCTCAAATCTGCCAAAGCTAATTGTGCTACATTTGCTGAGCACATTTGCTCAAATATGTATTTAATAATAGCAGCAATGGACTCGTGGTGTTCAGCAGCTCCCCCCTCTGACTGCTAATTAACCCGGCAAATGAGAGGAGCCCTCTGGCGCCTCCAAATCCTAATTATGGATTTAAAGGGATCCTGCCAACCTGGGTCTGTGGCTTCCAGAGGAGCTGGAATTTGGGCCTGCAGCTGCCCACACTCCCAGATACATTAAACTGTTCTAATAGAAAACCTGCTTGTCTACGGAATTTGCTTTCTTGTCACAGCTGTGCTGAAACGCATCCCAATCTGGTTCGAGCTGGGCTTTTCACAACAGCAGCACTGCCTGACAGTTTACTGCACTGACTTTCTATTAAACTGGATGTTTGTGGAAGGCACTGGAAACCCAAGTCCATTTCTCCTCAGAATTGGTCCAGCACAAGCTTCGCCATCCTGCCAGGACACCTGTAGAGGTGAGAGGGTCATTCTGTCTCCATGCCTCTCTGCTGAGACTGCCAACAATGGTGCCAATCCCAGCTGTGAGGATAGGTTAAGTCATGACGACAAATATATTAAAAAAAAGCAAGTGTCAGACCACACACTCGAAATCCCAGAACAAACTACAGTCAAATGGACTTCATACAAAGAGTCCAGCAGTGGCTTCATACGTTACAAACGCTGACACCTGGCACAGTCATCTACAAAAATGTCCAACTTTTTATTCAAAGCCTCCAAAAATGTTAAAATATTAACTGGGAAAAATCTATTGATTTTAGATTATTACCGAGCCTTATACACTCTGCTACCCATACTTTTGGCTACGGAGAACTCGTGCAGGGGGTCACACTTCTGGGACAGAAGGACTGGGCAGACTGCGTGGGCCTGAGACTCTTTTTCTGCCGTCACTTACTATGCTTGTATGTTTTCATACATTCAAACTAGGGCTTCATCAGCTATGGGACGTCTCGCTCCTTTTGGTGAAAGGGGAGTTCTGTGATTTTAATCTGTGGGTGGAGGGAGTAACATTGCAAACAAGAGGAAATGTTATTTAGAAATGCAGAAATGATGTCTGTGCTGCTCTGATGGCGGACAGGATCTTGCCCAGGCAGAAATCCGCAATGTCCCAGCCTGTGGTACCAGGAAGGATCACCTCTGCTGGTGCTTTCCTTAAAGATTTACTTCTGGAAGAACAAGCCTCCTGAGTTTGACACTATTATTTCCAGGAATATTTTGGCACAGGAACTGCAGGTGGAGTGCATCAGGCCTGTGAATCTGTAATCTAGGCCCTCCTGTTGTTTTTAAGGTGGAGTGTAACAGGCCGATGTCAGGCAGTGGCAGGCCTGACAGGTTCATACAGAAGGGGCATGGCGTTCTTGCACCTCACTATTTATTTATTTATAGGTTTTTTTATATACCGAAGTATTGGTGGAGGCCTTCACTCCAGTTTACATGTTTACGGTTTACTAGTCTTCAGCTTACAGTAACATCTTTAATTGCATTGCCTTCTCTTTAACGTCTTTAACTTTGTTACTTGTGATTGAATTTCCATTCATTTCTGTACTATTTCTAGTAGGGGGCCTAACTGGCAGGCCTAGTTTTAGATCACACAGATCCCGCACATGTGTAAAGAGCAGCTGGGTACTGCTACACCATCAAAAACCATGGTGTAAAGTTCACACATGAGCAGACATTTCTTAATATCATCTGTTCGCACGTAGTTTTACGATCCCCCAAGAATGCTCTTTTCTGGGTGCCATTCAGAAGGTTTGCCTATTCTTTCAGTGACCTGAAAATCCATTGAGCTGGATAGGGATGAGTTAGGCAGGTTGAACCCTTGCTTTACTCACATACAGGAACATAAGCCTTTGAAAACTTACCTCCTTTATTATAAGGTGCCCTGTAAAAGGGAGGGGTTTAAAATAAGGAGAGAGGCAGAGAAGTATTCTTATCATTAAAGACACCATCATAGCAAGAGGTATCGGCAGAGAGGCTGCTAGAGTAAGCCCAGCTGGTAGCCATTCCCCCTCTGGCCATGATCCTACCAAAATCTCACAAGCCAGTTCTGGGATAGGATCCCTGCTGGCTGTAGAGGAGATGTTCTTCCCAACATGGTCTCAGGGAATCCTGCTGCTGGGGGTGCTGTGTGGCAGAGCAGATGTTTAATCGGGCTCCCATCCACCCACTGCATGAGTAGGGATGCTGATCCGACTAGCAGAGAGTGAATAGTCTGTGTTTCTTCTATAGCAAACCCTAATTAGTTACAAAAAAAAACCAATTGTGGTTTTAAAATGACAAGGTATTGATTGCAGTACTCACTAAGTGCAGCTGTAAAGTAATTGTTTAAATATCCATTAATTTAAAGAGAATGAATTAAACATAGTTAGCTGGAAATTGTTCTGTCTGAGCTGAAAATCTAAGGTCTCTATTTTACAAGGAATAAGAGGCTGCTACACTTCCGAATCCCAGGAAGTGTATTATTTTAATAAGCTTTCGGCCACAGAGCTACACGGGAAAGCGTGGGCTTTATCATAAACTGTTATGCAAATGCAGCTATTTGTAAGTATTAACATAATTTAGTGCTTACAGTCATATTCTCATTTCTAATAATTCCAGTAGAATGGACTTCTCTCGCAGCTCCTAGCCTGCAGGACAGTCTTTCATCAAGAAGCTGAAATTTTTAATAAGCTGCCAGGGTATGTTTTGTACAAGGCTGCCTGGGCCAATGACACAATGTCTTCATTATGGAAAGAAACGAGTTGAGATAATAGGACATTAAAACATGTCTGTGCTCATAAACTGCGGCTTTGATGTACAAACGGGCGCCATTACCACGATGTTCCCTAACAAAGAAGGGATTGAATCCACTGCATTCGGTGGCAGTGCTCTGAGTGGGCTCAGGATCCACTGTGCACAAAGGGAAAAAAAAGGCACTCCTGCTTGCACAACAGAATCATCTCAGCCGCTGCCACGCATGCAAGATGCTGCAATGGCCCCATTTTCTGCCCTTCATACAAGCAACAGCCATTAACAACAGACAAGTAAGCCCCCAAGCATCTGCTTCTTACTCAGACACACGGATCCTTGCCCGTTTCTCTTCCCTGGAATACTGCACCATGCATAGGGTAAGGACGTCAGTACAGAACGCCAAGCAGTGCCTGCTGTTTGTGAGGTGCAGGTAAGATCCGCACGCCGGATGTGTGCTGTATGACAGAGCAGACTGCAGCCCTGCTCCCTGACACTCACGTGCGCCCATTTCATCTTCCACTTCTCTCGGCCATATCTCTGGAAATCCTTCAGAGCCGCCTTGTAGCACTGCATGTGCATGGCGATGTCGCAGTAAGCGGTGCCATTCCCCCCAAAGCCAGTGTCCATCTTAAAGATCCAGCGCCTCACTTCCAGGTGATCGGTGATCAGCTGACTTAGGGCTTCCAACATCTAGGAGGTCAGAGAGAGGTTTTACATCTGTTAGAACTTCTGATGAGGGAGATGGGAGTCAGAATTAGACCTGAGGCATGGCGAGATAAAGTGACTCCCCAAGGTCACAAAGCATCAGTAGCACAGCGAGGTAAAGGGACTTATCCAAGGTCACACAGAGGTAGCAGAGCTGGGATTAGACCTGAAGCACAGGGAGATCGAGTGACGCCCCCTGAGCTCACACAGAGAATAAATGACAAAACTGGGATTAGACCTGAGGCACAGTCAGGCTGATGCAACGTGGGTTTTGGATGTGCATCCACATCCCCTTATTCTATAAGGGGATCAGCGCGTCCAAAACACGTGTTCAACCCCCCCCCCGAAAAAACTAATAGCGCTCAACACATGCAAATGCAGGTTGATGAGGTTTATAAGCGATTCTCCCCCGATTAAAAAAAAAAAAAAAGTGCGCCTGACGCACAGGTTTTTATTCTCCAAAATTAACGCCTGCCCCGGAACAGCCCAAAAAGTGTCCCGAAAAGCTTGTAAAATTGAGCGTCCGTTTTCCTACCCAGCTGACAGCCGACCTCTCCTGGGCGCCTGCTGCTGAGGAGGTGCCAGGGGTGCACAATATCCCCTAGCGCCTCCTTTTTACTGCAGCACCCGATTTAAATATTAAATTGGGTGCCCTGAAGAGGTCGATCAGCGTCCATTGTCCCTGCGCTGTACTGCATCGGCCTGAGTGAGAGGGTCTGCAACAAATTTCATATGAGATTTAAGGACCTAAATATGTCTGCCCTAGAGGAGAGGAGAATTAGGATAAAGATGCTTACCCTGCACGAGGAAGCCTTTTCCAGTGCAAAGGAAGTTGCAGAACTAGTGATCGGGATATAAAGCTCCAATGGAGCAAAGTCAGGAAATATTTTTTCACAGAAAGGGTAGTGGATGGATGCATAGGCAGATTACTTAATTTTGGGAAGCAAGGGGTAGGGAGGTCAGATTGGAGAGGGGAGGGGAGCATGAGCTGGCCCTAACAGCATTAATTCCCAGGACTCAAACAGCGGCAGCACTGCAAATATTACACCGGGCCTGAAAGGTCCGCCATATCTGCAGCTGGAGAAGGTGTTTGCTGGCAGAATCCCTGCCCTCAGTCGCAGCAGAAGGAAAGAGAAAATGTTTGCACATAAATAAGGATCCCCAAGAAGGCAGACTCTGCGTGCAGTGCAACAATGGAGAAATAGAAAGAAAGATGCGTTTCCTCCTGTACTGAGCAATAAACAAAGACGGCTAACACATTCCAGTCACTAAAAGTGGATCTAAAATCCTTGCTTTCCTACAGTGGGCTGCACGTTTGGGCTCTAACGCAACACCCACCTCACAGGAGGATAGGAACTTGGTGGCCCCAACATAACATCTCCCCCCTCTCCACACACCCCCATACCGAGAAGAATGATGAGAGAGAAGCCCCCCCCGCTGCTTGGGTGAGAGGGGGAGAAGAGCTGGAGCCAATCGCTCTTCCCCACCATAGACTGGTGCCCCCTCTCACCCAAGCCCCCTTCCCCTTCACCACCGTATACTCCCCCAGCCCCATCAGACCCCCACCAGTATCTCTCTTCTTTCTCTCCCCAGCCTCAACAGCTTCTCTTTTCCTTCCACCTCCCCAGATCCAACTCTTGGTTTCTCTTTCCTCCTCACCTTACTGCTAAAAACATAAGAAGTGGCTACTGCTGCTGCTTATTTGCCATCCACCTCTGCAGTGTAGTAAATCCCACAGAGGCAGTAACTCGTGTGCCGTGGCCAGGAAAGTACTCCAGCCACACACCCCCTGTAACGTGTTCACTCCCTTCCCATGGGTTGTCATGCAACTCACTAAGTGACCTTTTGTAGGGAATGATGGGCACAATTTTACATTATTTGCAAATAGCACCCGATAAAACATTTTTAGTGTGAAATAAATGCTGATTTTCATGAAAACACATTATTGCAGCTTAGTAAATGAGTCCATATAGAGGGGACAGGCTGCTGCCAGGACATAACTCACTGAATATACCCATTAAAGTTATCCGGGGATAACCTTATACCTGCTCTCCACCACGAGAAGCCTTACCCAGCTAACACTGACTCTCGGTGCTACCTGGCCACGTTTAAGCGCCTCCGCACCACTTCTTTTGTATTCAGCTAGGTAATGACTTACCAGGGAAATTCAAAACTCAGGGTTTGGCCGGCTAAGCCCTGAATTTAGCTTGACAAACCCTTTTGAATGTGGACTTCTGCGTTACTATGCGAGATAAAGTGAATCCTCGACATCACACAGAAACTCAGTGGCAGAGCTGGGATGAGAACTAAGAGACTCCTGCAAGGTCACTCAGTCAGGGGTGAGCCCCAGCTCTACTCTGAAAAGCACTGCAGCAGTGCCATGTAAAACTGACAATACTGGAGCCTTTTCATAAGGAATATGTAGGTTCCTCCTGCTCATGGTGGCTCGTTGGAGTGGGGGAGTTGTTAACTAGGACAAGGACTTTACTCTGCTGTAATACAATAGAAGCCAGGCAGTCTGTGGGTAGGGCAAGGTGGGCACCATGAGAGGCACCCTAGGTACCACTGGTATCGCCCACTGGGCTATGGGCCAGGTAGTAGCAGTGCCTGATACACGAAGCTATGTCTCCCCAAAGCCTGCTGGACTGACTCTGCTTTGACATCCCTGCTTATGTCACCTCCACATGCAGAGCCAACAGGAGGCTCAGCGATTGACAGCATATCAACTTCCTCTGCCGCAAACAGGAGGAGAGAGAAGACACAGAAAATGGAAAGGAGACCATGGAAAAGGAAAATTAAGAAGAGGAAGACATTGAAAGCAGAAAATAAAAAAGACCTGGACCAATGCAATTAGAAAAAAAAAAGATGTCCAGACAACAATAGTAGAAAACATAAGAACATAAGAAAATGCCATACTGGGTCAGACCAAGGGTCCATCAAGCCCAGCATCCTGTTTCCAACAGTGGCCAATCCAGGCCACAAGAACCTGGCAAGTACCCAAAAACTAAGTCTATTCCATGTTACCATTGCTAATGGCAGTGGCTATTCTCTAATAGCCATTTAAGTTTAAAATTTTAAGTTTAATATTTGGAATGTGTCAGGGATTGTACACCTCTGATGTCTTTGTATTATGCTCAGTACAGGAGGAAATGCATTTCTGTTTCTTCAACACTGCATGCATACTGAGTCTGGTTTCTTAGTTCTTGGTGTTTCTAGGTCAGTTTATGTATGCATAATATATTTCTAATTTATGGGCATTTATTCTGTATTTGGTGAGGGTCAAAGCTCTGCATGTGTGACAGAGGTGAGGTGAGCTATCTGCTAGTGAGTAGACTCTATGTAGGGATCTGAGGCAGTCAGACTTGTACTATTTTCCTGGTAGGAGTTCTAGGACCTGGTATAATATTTGCAGTGCTGCCTTTCACAGGTAGAGTTGTTGTTGGTTGATTCTTGGAAGTTAGTGCTGTTTTATATGGCAGGTTTGCTGTACAATAAGCTCAACCTTTGTTTTTTGTTGGGTTTTGTGCTATTTCCCACATGCCTGGAATGTGGAGAGTTTGTGTGGTTATGGAGGGGACTCTGGAATTGGTATGATATACTGGGTTTTGAAAATCTTCTGAGAAGGTGTCATTGAGTATTTCTGCTATCATACAGGTTTTATACATCAACAGAAAGTTAAAAATCCCAGTTGGGTGGCATATCTGAATTCCTTATTAATATAAATTGGTCCATCTTTGTTGTGTAAAGTTTGTGAACTTATAAAGTCATAGAAGGGACCATGGTAAAGTGATGAGAAGAGAAGTTGTGTATGAGAAAGTGGAGAGCATGCCTGGAGGGAGGAGAGAGAGAGGAAAAGGAAGGGGAATAGATGGAGGGGGAAAGGAGGAGAGACTCTCTGGAGGTGGGGGTGCCACTGCTAATTTTCACCCAGAGTGCCATTTGTCCTAGAGTCATTCCTGAGAGAAGCCAACATGGTTTCAGGAGAAAATGCAATGCAACATCCTTCGTTCTAACAGAATCGCACCGTAGATTTAAGATTTGTGTTACAATTTTTGGAATGTATATGATAAACAGAGCTGCAGCCGACACATCCTACAGAAATGGGCTTCTGCTGACAGCCCCCCTGCAGTGAACAGCAGGATCAATAATAGAGTGAAGACAGCACTGGGGGCAGGAATTATGGACTAGATTTTAAGTGGAAATTGAACACTGTCTGAAAACAGGGTCCCTACACTTTGTTTGTTTATCAGGGGAAGTCAATAATCCATCAGGATCACACACAAGCATGTACACAAACATACAGCAGGTGCACAGACTACATTCCTTAACATACTGTGGCTCGTGAGTGAGCTTCATTCCTGTCAAGCTGTGCATAAAACAAAACACATTTGGAGATACTGCCCTGTGAGAAAACATTTTAGTTCTGTTGTCAGCAATTCCTGCCTGAGATTCCATTTCAGTTTGTAAATATTAGCTAAGGTGCAAAACCCCCCAGGATTTTCTGTCATACATTTTGGGCCTAATGTATAGCTGCTGTTCACTGGCATAAAATGGAAGAAGATGCGTTCTCTGATTGTTCAGAGCAGAGTAACCTACCATGGCAGAACTTTGCACAGTGCCAAATAGAGCCAACTCGGGGTGCCACTCGTGCCAGGTGCACTGGGAGATGTGATGCCCTCAGGACTCCAGAAGTATGATGAAATGCTTCAGCGTACGCACTGTGATGCAATACTACAGGGTCCAAAACAGCCCTGCAGCCTTTCCTTCTGACATAAACTTTCCTGTCTCAGCATCTGTCCTGCTCTCCCAGCTAAAGGTGCATGGAAGATGGTGCACATTCGGTTAATGCAGCCCTGCCACTGGTCAGTGATTTACATCCAGGGATTTCAGTGCATTATATGGTGCCTCTCTCACAAATCACAATGCTCAGTTCTTCTCCGCATACTAGAAAACTGCCAAGCTATGAAACTGCTCCAGTTCTAGAATCCCCACCTGGAAGGGGCACCGTTAGGCACAGGGCCCATGCCCCAAGTCTCAGCTGCCGCAGTAAAAAAGTAAAAACCCAAAATGTTTCTCTTCTGATTCACCCTGCAGTGCATTGGTGGCAAGATCCCATCCTCAGAGCACAGCTTGTGTGAGGGAGGGGTCGGCCTGGTAGGCAGTACTAGCGGTGACCAGAGCTGCCTTCTTTCCAGCTCCAAAGGCCGAGAAGATACAGAGCAATCACCACTACAGTGCAGGCTGCAGGAACTCAGAGCATGCGTAGTCCTGTCGGTCCCCGTGGTCCCCTCCTCATGTACTTCCATTATGTTGCGGACGTGGACCCTTAGACTGAAGGGGAGTTGGTGCAACCACAGGGAGAAACCCTGGAGGTCCCCACCATCAGCTGGCAGAGCTGGCAGTAGCAGAGGCCCAACTGGAGCTTCGCCAATAGCAGCCCACATTCCCCTTAGGTTGAGCTCTCGGCTGCGGGGCCAGCTGGTCTTAGGAGGTGAAGATCCGTCACGATGAAGTTGTTGTAGACCAGCAAGCAGAGTCAGACAAGCAGTGACCAGGACAGACAGCAGTCAACAGGGTCAAGTTCGGGCTGTAGTCAGAGGCAAGCAGCGTACTTGCAATTCAGGCAGAAGTCTGGGCAGGTGAGTTCAGTCAGGAGCAGAAGCAGGCAGTGGTCAGGACCAGGCAGAGGCCAAGCAGCACTGAGGTCCAATCCGAGGTCAAACCAAAAGTCCGGTCCAAGTCAAAGTCAGAAGTCCAATCCGAAGAGACAAGAGGATGACGAGGGACCACAGGAGCAAGATGAGATGCTGAAGGCAAACGAAGGAAAGACTGACCATGAAGACAGGATCTCAGGAGACAAACCAGAGGGCCAAAGAACAAGGAACAAGACACAGGATAACAGAAAAGACACACAGCAGAAACCAGGAAGCTGGAACTAGGAATCAGGAACCAGAAACCAGGAATGCAGAAGCAAAGTACTACACCAGAAGGAGAGGTGTTCAGGCAGGCTTTAAATACTATTGGCCCATGTCATCAAAGGGTGCCACGGGGATTTCCCACTGCGGGCCCTTTAAATTTGCATCAGTCGGGCATGTGTGTGCCTAAGGGATTCCCCAGCGGTAGCGGCGGTGTTGGCCTAGCTGCGCTGCGGTGGCTTGGAGTGGCAGAGCCAGGAAGGACAACCACATTGGAGGTATGTCCCTGGAGGCCCAGGCTGGAGATGAGAGCAGCGGTCCATGCGGGCCTGCTGAGCGCCAGTTGCCCCCAGTTTTTGTAAATCAGCCTCATCTCCATGTCCAACAATTCCCATTCTCCTGAGTCGAGAAGACTGCGACGGAGAAAAATGGGCCTGAATGTTCTCGATCCCTGCGATGTGAGATGCTGCTATTTGAACTTAGATGCTGTTCCGCCCAAAGGATTAACTCCTGAGCCTCCTGTGCCACTGAATGACTCTTGGTGCCGCCCTGCCGACTGATGTAAGCTACGGCTGTCGCATTGTCCGACAGAACTCATACCGAGCAATCCTGAACCAATGGCCAAAAGGCAAGTAACGCTAAGTGTACCACCCTGGTCTCAAGTGATTGATAGATCAAGAAGCTTCTTCCTCTGACCAGGTGCCCTGGGCCGCTTTTCTCTGGCATACCGCTCCCCAGCCAGAAAGACTGGCATCGGTAGTAAGGATGACCCAATCCGGGACCTCTGGCACCACTCCCCACACCAGGTTGGGCATCTAAAGCCACCAAGGACTCTCCCTGGCCTGAGGAGTGAGGGATACAGGTTGATGAAATTCCTCTGATAACGGACTCCTCTGTGCCAGAAGAGCTCTCTGAAGCAGCCGCTTATGAGCAAAGGCACACGGCACCAGGTCCAGAGTGGACGTCATCGAACCAAGAACCTGCAAGAAGTCTCAAGCTCTGGGAATCCGCAACCGTGACAACTGCCGAATCTGATCTTGTAATTTGCACACTCTCTCCTTCGTCAGGAAAACCTTCCCCTGACTTGTGTCGAAACGCGCTCCAATATGCCAGATTCTGGGACGGGATCAAGTGGCTCTTGGTTAAATTCACCATCCAGCCTAGGGATTGCAGAGTCCAAATAACTGTGTGAATGGCAGAGTGACAACTGTCCTCTGATTTGGCCAGTATGAGTCAATCATCAAGATAAGGATGGACCAGGATGCCCTGACGCAGCAAAGTCGCCACCATAACCACCATGACTTTGGTGAAGGTACGGGGGGGGCCGTGGCCAGCCCAAACGGAAGCGCCTGAAATACTGCCCCATGACCATGAACCTCAGGTATCATTGATGATCTTTCCGAATTGGAACGTGTAGGAACACTTCTGACAGGTCCAGAGATGCCAGGACTCCTGAGCGTGCACAGCTGCTATCACCGATCGCAGTTTCCATGTGAAACTGGGGAATCCTCAAGGCCCCATTCACTCTCTTCAAGTCTCGGATGGGGCGAAAGATTCCCTCTTTCTTTGGGACCACGAAGTAAATGGAATAACAACCTGTCCGAATTTTGTCGTGAGGCACGGGGACCATGGCCCCCAAGCTCTGCAACCTGTCTAAAGTCTCCACCGCCCATTGCTTTTGCAACAAACCGCAGGTCGTGCACAGGACGAGCAAATTCTAACTCGTAACAGACTTATCACACTGAGAACCCAGATCCTGGGTGATCTTGGTTCACTTCTCATAAAAGTGAGTCAAAAGACCCCCTATAAAAGGAACGATGGGGTGGACCGGCCTCACCTCATTGTGCAGCTTTGGACCCCAAGGATCCCCTGCTGCTGCGGGGGCTGAAGGGCCGACATCCTCCTCGAAAGGACTGCCCCCAGGCTGACCGTGAGACGAAAAGGCTTGTTGCATCGTTGAAGTCCCCTCGGTTGACGATGCCCCCAAAGCGACCAGCCCGGAGCTGGCCACTGGAGATAAGACGGGAGGATCCTCCCCTCCCTGTGGTACCTCGAACCCCCCTTGCTGCGCCAAAAAGGTCTGGTGCAGAAGTAAAATAAATTCTGGTGAGAAGAGGCGTGGCGTTGCGGGTGACAGCTGTAGACCTCCACATGTCCTCTCCTGCGGGTGTAGGACTCGTCCCTAGAGGTCCCTGAGTCCCCCTATCCCCCAACAGGACCCGGGTGGACCAGGGAAACTTCCACATCAGGCCCAGATATCGTGGGCCTGTACTCTGGGGGCTCCAAAATGGCCACCATTCCCATGGGTACTGTGGGGTGTCCATCTGGTATCCCTCCCCTCCTTGAGGTCACTTACGTGACTGTTTTTCTTGGGCTCCTTTTCCCTCACTTTCCCTCAACTGTTTGTAACTTGCTGAATTGAGTTGGACAGCTCTCTTCACTTTCAGGAGGGGGAACTTTTAGTGAGGCTCCTTCTTTAAATTAAAAAAAAAAAAAAAAGAAATGACAGGAACCAAGGCAGAGGCAGCACAGCAGTGAGGTCAGCTCCCCCCTCCCCTGCACATTTTTTCTTTTCTTCTCCCGGAGTGTTTTTCATTTGGTTCTCAGTGATTTTCCCTCTTTCTTTCTGCTGGCGGTTTTTTCTTTGCTGCACCGATGGTCAGAGAAGCGTGCTGCCATGCGTGCGGAGCGCCTCCCGCATGCTTGAATCGCCGCGGTCTTTGTGCAGCTTGTGTTTCAGGGGGGAGGGGCCCTCCGAACTCCCTCCACCTGTGAAGGGTATCGGCTTCTGCTGCACAGGAGGCTTATGAATAAAATGAGAAGCTTGGGAGTCAGCTCCAAGGTGCCTGCGTGGATCACAAACTGGTTGATGGATAGAAGACAGCGGGTGATGGTAAACGGAACCTGCACTGAAGAAAGAATGGTGTTAAGTGGAGCGCCTCAGGGATCGGTTTTATGACCAGATCTGTTCAATATCTTTGTGAGCGACACTGCGGAAGGGATAGAAGGTGAAGTTTGTCTATTTGTGGATGATACTAAGATCTACAACAGAGTGGACATGCCGGAAGGAGTAGAGACAATGAGACATGTCAACTGGGATTCAATGACAAGAAGTGCAGAGTCCTGCATCTGGGGTGTGGTAATCCAAAATAGCTGTATGAGGTGGGGGGTGAAGGGCTGATGTGCATGGAGCAAGAGAGGGACCTTGGGGTGACAGTGTCTGGTGATCTGAAGATGGCGAAGCAATGAGACAAGGTGATAGCTAAAGCCAGAAGAAAGCTGGGCTGCTTAGAGAGAGGAATATCGAGTAAGAAAAGGGAAGTGATTATCCCCTTGTACAGGTCCTTGGTGAGGCCACACCTGGAGGACTGTGTTCAGTTCTGGAGCCCTTATCTCAAAAGGGACAGAGAAAGGATGGAGGCGGTCCAGAGAAGGGCGACCAAAATGGTGGGGGCTCTCCATCAAATGACTTATGAGGAGAAGATGAAAGACCTAAATATGTACATCCTGGAAGAGAGGAGGTGCAGGGGAGATAGGATACAGACCTTCAGATACCTGAAAGGTTTTAATGATGCACATTAGATAAACCATTTCCGTGGGAAAGAAATCAGTAGAACTAGGGGTCATGAAATGAAACTCCAGGGAGGACGACTCAGAACCAACGTCAGGAAATATTTCTTCACAGAGAAGGTGGTGGAGGCCCTTCCGGAGGAGGTGGAGAAAACAAAAACGGTGAAAGATTTCAAAGGGGCGTGGGATAGACACTGTGGATCCCTAGGGACTATAGGATGGAAATGAAGAGGGAAGTGCATGGGGGTGACTCGCTGTGTGGCTGTTGCTACCCTTGGCCGGTGGCCTTCATGCCGTCAGTCAGCTCCAATATTGCTCTTTGCTTTAATGATAGGAAAAAAAAAATGGGGGGGGGGGGGGCGGGAGGGCAGAATAACAGACTCAGACGGCAGTCAACGAGGACACTGGATTTTGGGGTCTGGGAACACAGGTAGGAGGGGGGGGGGTAACTTGCTGCTGCGGCTGTTGACGCCGTTTGGTCCTTTTCTGCCATCATTTCCATGTTTAGGTCTCCGCCAGATTTAAAGGCAGGGGGCTGTGCTGTGGGGGTGATGCATGAAATGGCACTTTGGCTTGTCACTCCTCCATGTACTGCTCGCCTCTCTAATGGACGGAGGTACTGAGTGGGCCCCAGAATGGGTGCACGGTCAGGCAGGGCACAGCGCAGGAAGGGTGACGTCCTCAGTGTGGGTTTCCCTGCAATTAAGGGTCAGAGCTGCAGCTTCACTGGGTCACTCGCAGCGGGAGATGGAGGGAACTGACACTGCTCGTAAATGGAGGGAGGCAGGACAAGAACGAAGAGCCGTTGTTTACTGTGCTTGGAGCGGGCCTCTGTCTGTGCCCTGCCCCAGTCTCTGCACCACGGAATAAGGGCGGATTACTGGGTAGAGTGGGGACCTGGGGATTCAGGGGATACGAGAGGAACAATGGGAGGAATTGGGGGCCAGGGAGAGAAGGAAACTTAAAAGACAGAGTAAGGATTGTGGGGCCTGTGTCCCAGCCCCGGCTACGCGGAGAAGAAGAGCACAGCAGAGAACATAGTAAAACCCAGGAGGTCAATATTCAAAGGCATTTAACCAGATATATCCTCAGGACTTATCCTGCTTTTAGCTGCACAAATCAATATCTGACTGAAATTTAGGAGGCATTTAGGGAGCATTCTGGGGTGGAGTTGAGTTGACTAACTTATCTGGCTAAGAGCAGGATTAACTTTAACCTTAACCAGTTATATTCAAAAGAATAGAGCTAGTTAAGTGATGAAAAATACACCCACTGCCAAATCTCGGGCCTGCAGGTGCAGTCCTCCCCTCCCCCTAAAGGAAATGCATATTGAAAAGCGACAGATCACTGCCAGCTTTCACCATGCTGACGAGCCTCTGGCCAGCTCCTCTTCCCTATTCTCCCTCTCCCCTCCCTGCTACTCCAACCCCAGTGCTATTTCTCTGTACAAAAAAAAGTGCCGGGACTCACAGGGCAGAGGCAAGAGGTGAGAGGGAAGGAGCAGCCATTCAGCCATAGATATTTTAAAAGACTGGCAGGCAGGGTAGGATTCAGCCACGAGTCCCTCCTGAGTGGGAGCTTTTTAAACCTTGCTTGGTACCCGGATAACTCTGAAACCTACCTGGCGATATTCAAGCCTAGCCGGTTAGGTTTCAAAGTTATCAGTTGGATGGCTTCATGTGAGGATATTCTGTTAAATAACTTTGATAACTCATCTAGCTAACCTTAGCTGGTTAAGTTATCCGGTTTTTAAATTTTGGCCTCTGTATATCTAGAAATGAAACATGTAGCATTTTCAAAGATGCGCTGAATGGTTTATTTTAACCGATTAGCTTTAGGAAAAGTTTCAGCCTAACCTAACCGGCTAGGTTTTCAGCAGAAGTTTCCCTAAATCTGATCAGTCCAACTTTGCCAGCTGTTTGTGTGGCTGCTGGTTACAAGTGAATAAGTACCCACAACTGAAAGGAAAATTAGTTTCTTACTTGATAATTTTCGTTCCTGTAGTACCAAGGATCAGTCCAGGACACCTGGGTTGTGACTCCGCACCAGTAGATGGAGACAGACTAAAACTTGTGGGCGGAGCCATATATGCCCCTGTGCCAGTCACAGCCCCTCAGTCATACGTAATGTCAAAGTAGAAAATACCAAAAGGCAACCATAGCTAACCCTACAAACTTGTTATGCAAACGGCAAGAATTCCAACGCCCCCACAGGGACCAGACTCCCCAACCGGGAGAGCGAAGAAACAAGAGGTCAGCCTACGGAAAACAACGATGAGCGGACTCCCCGTTACTTTAGCGTAGCACTGCGGGCGGGATCCTGGACTGATCCTTGGTACTACAGGAACGAAAATTATCAGGTAAGAAACTAATTTTCCTTTCCCTGTACGTACCAGGATCAGTCCAGGACACCTGGGATGTACCAGAGCAAACTCACCGAGGGTGGGAAGCAGAGAGTCCTGCTCGGAGTACCCAATCCGCAAATCCCCCGGAATCGGTAGCTCGGCCATCCAACTGGTAAGGCCTGAGAAGGCATGCAACGACCGCCAGGCAGCCCGAGAAGGTATGCCACGACTTCTAGGGAGCCGCCCTGCCAATCCCTTCAGGCGACACCGGACAAGCTTCCGCCCAAGACTCAGCTTGAGATCGAGTGGAGTGAGCCCGAAGACCTACGAGAAGTGGTTTTCCCCCGCACCAAGCACGCCGGACCAATGGCCTCCTTGAGCCAACGGGCGATCGTCGTGCAGGACACTGCGGCCCCGTTCTCGGGACCAGAGAACCAAACAACAGATGATGTGTGACCGGAAACGGATTAGAGACCTCCAGAAAACGAAGGAGGGAACTCCGCACGGCAAGCTTCCGGAAACCCCTCGCCGTAGAAGCAGAGGACTCCCTGACCGCGAAAGCGGGCAGCTCTACCAACTGAATTACATGGAAAAACGACACCAAGTTCGGCCGAAAAGAAGGAACCGTCCGCAAGGAAAATTCCGGAATCGGAAATATGCAAAAAAGGGAGCCCTACGGGACAAGGCCCGTAACTCCGAAAACCCGCCATGCCGAGGCAATCGCCACCAAGAACACCGTCCTGAACGCGAGATCTTTAGTCGCTGCGCGTTTCAAGGGCTCAAAACAGCGCCGCGCCTAAAGCGGAGAGCCCCAATTGAGGTTCCAAACCGGACAGGATAGACGCACTGGAGGACGAAGGTGCTTAGCTCCCCGAAGGAAACAGGATATATCCGGGTGAAGAGCCAGGGGTGATCCACGGACCGCACCTCACAAACAACCAAGCGCCACTACTTGGACCGCACCTCACAAACAACCAAGCGCCACTACTTGGAGCCATAGAACTGCACGCCAGACCCTTGGCCAGACCTGCCTGTAGGAACGCCAGAATGTCGAAGACGGAAGCCGCCGTGGGGAACACCCCACGCGGGACGCACCATTCCTCAAAAAACACCCAGACACGGACAGAAGCCAGGGACCGTCGACTGCCGCCTGGATCGTAGCAACGTGGTTACCACGGCATCTGAGTAACCTTTTCCCTGCAGCTGCCTCATTGCAAAAAACCATGCCGTGAGGCGGAAGTGAACCGCATCCGCCAAACAGACGGGGCCCTGATGGAGCAGACCCGCCCTTCCCTGGAGCCGACAGGGTATCATTACCGCGATCTGGACGAGGTCTGCGCACCACGGTCGATGCGGCCGGATCACGTTGGCCGGGTGCAACTCCATGCGCCGCAGAATCTCGCCGAAAATCGGCCACGGGAAAAAAAGACGGACAGCAGAACAGCCGTCGGCCAGGGGAGTACCAACGCAGCGACGCCTTCTGCCTCCCGTTCTGGACGGCGACTGAAAACGCGGAGCCTTCGCGTTGTGCCCCGTGGACATCAGATCCATGTAAACACTTCGTCCGCCAGCTCCCACTCTCCGGGACCCAGGCGATGACTGCTGAGAAAAAAACCGCCTGAGCGGTGTCGACTCGTGCAAATCGAGAGGCTGTAACGTTGGAGAGAAGTAGCTCTGACCAGGTCAGCAAGCGCTGAGCCTCCTCCGCCACCTGTGGGTTCCTTGTCCCGCCCCGGCAGTTGATGTAGGCCACGGTGGTCACGTTGCCTGACAACACTCGGACCGCCTTACCCCGCACTAACGGTAGGAAGGCTTGCAGAGCCAGACGGACCGCTCCGGTCTCTAGTCTGTGGATAGACCACTGGGCTGGCGACCCCGAGCAGAGGCCTTGGACTGAGCTTCCTAGACAGACCGCTCCCCAACCGGAGAGACTGGCAGCCGCGGTTACCACCGTCCAAGTTGGTCACCAGAAGAGACACATCCGAAGAACAGGCGACTGGAATCCGGCTACCAGCGCATGCTGGGGGCTTGCGTGTCCTGCTAGTGGAAGCAGGAAGTGGAACTCCTCCGACACCGGCATCCAGCGGGATAGGAAGGACGACTGTACGGGTCGCAGATGCGCGAACTCCCGGGGAACCAGCGCTAGTGTTGAAGCCATAGAACCCAGGACCTTAAGGTAGTCGCAGACCCGCAGCCAGCGGAGAGACAATAAGCGCCTTAGTTGAGCTCGCCGTTAGCATCTCCGTTCGTGTGACAGGAACCGTGCCCTGCTTCGTGGCGAAAACGGCTCCCAGATATTCCAAGGTCAGCGTGGGTGTCCGATGACTCTTGTTGAAGGTGACCACCCCTCCTAGGGACTGCCAACAGTTGTAGGACCCTGGCCACAGTCAACCGACACTGATCCTCGGACGTCGCCCAAATCAACCAATCGTCCAGGTAAGGATGCCGCCCCCACGACCATCACCTTCGTGAATGTACGGGGCCCGTCGCAAGACCAACCGGGAGCGCACGAAACTGGGAATGCCGTCCTAGAACGCCGAACCTGAGGAAGCGCTGGAACGACGGCGGAATGCCTATGTGAAGATACTCATCCGAGACCTCTAGGGAGGCCAGAAAACCGCCGGGCCGGACCACGGCAATGACCGACCGAACCGCCTCCAGTGAGGAACGCGAAGGCATCGGTTTACCCCTTTGAGATCCAGAAGAGATCTGGACGTGCCGGCTGTCTTTGGGACGATGACGGAAACGGAGAAACGGTCCCCGCCGAGGTTGACCGGGACGGATGAGGTAGCCGCGTCTGTGCACATGGAGGACCCACTGGTCTGACGGTACGCCGGCCCATCTCTGAAAACTGACAGCAACCGCGCCCTGGCTGTGGGGACGGCGCGCTGGGGCTGCGGCGAGAGAGGGGCCGACCACCTTTCATGGCGAAGCTTTGGTCCCGGCGACGCCGGGGCTCCCTCGCTTCCCCCGAAAAGACTGCCTCCGCAGGAGGAAGACCAATACGACTGACCGGACGACCTATGAGGGCGCGACTTCCTGGAACCACAACAGCGGGACTTGGCCGAAAACGAAGACCGCGTCCTGGATCTGCCCTCGGGCAGCCTGAAAACCCTGTTGTCCCCCAGGGAAATCAGTCGTCCTCCAGCAAGTGAGAGAGCGTACCCATAGTCTTCGCGACCTTCAGGCTCAAAGCCGGAGAATCCCACACTTAATAGAGCAGAGCTGTCACAGAGAGGCGAAGAGGAATGGAGCCCAGCCGAGAGCCCTCAGGTGGCGGGGCGATTCCCAACTCCTCCAGGCTGGCGGGAATCAGGGGCCAGCTCCTTCAATCTCGAGCCATCCCCTTCCGAAGCCTGTTACTGCCTCGCCGCCCCCTGCAGTGGCACGCCATGTCCCACAGCCCCCCTCGGAGGCGGGAAGGGCGCCTTGGAAATCTCCGGACCTGACGATTCAGACGTAGACCTCTCCCTCAGCCCCCCTCGGAGGAGGGGGGGGGGCCCCTTGGAAATGTCCGGATCCGAAGACTCAGAGGCAGGGTCCGTGCCCACTCTAGGCGGTACGGCCCGGAACGGACGTTTGGCTAGGAATCGCCCCACTGCGGTCCGCGGCCGAGGACGTGTCTAGAGCAGCGGGATCGGCCTCGCAGGCCCCCCCGCCTAGCCATCCGGGTGCCTGTGGGCTGTGCGGGCCTTGCAGGCCCCATGCCTGGCCAAAAGAAAAACCCCGGGCACAGATCCTTCAGGTTTCGTCGTTTCTCCCCAGCCGTCCCTCCACTGCCCCCGACGGCGAACCGACGGCGGAGCCGGACGTTGGGGGGGGGGGGGGAGAATGAGGGGAATCCCCGGAGCCTGCTGCGCTCGGTGTCGCGCTTGGCGCCGGCACCAAAATGGCCGACTTTCCCGCGAATGGCGCGCAAGCGGGCGGCGCAGAAATTATTTATTTATTTATTTATTTATTTTTTGCTTTCTTGTCCCGCAGCAGACGGCAACGGCTTGGGAAAGACCGCCGGACGGTCCCCTCACAACAGCGAGAGGCTGCCGCTGAACCAGCACCCCCCCCCGAAGCCAGGTCGCCGATCCCGTGCCCCCCCCCCCCCTCCCGTGTCGCAGCCCGAGGACAGCTGAGGGCGAGGGAGGCGCGCGGCGCTGGAGCCGCAAGTCGATCAGGCCGACCTATGCGGCGGGAGAAGGGGAGGAGGTGGGGGGGGGGGAGAGAGAAACAAAAACGCCGAATCAACCGCGCGAGAGGAAAAAGAAACCCCGGCGCTTGCGCCGAAACGAAAACCGCTCCGGCTATCTTCCCCTTTTTTTTTTTTTTTTTAAATTAAATTACCGGGAACTGTCCCTCGCAGCGGTCCAGCGTTTCGGCCGGGGTGAGTGAGCCGGGCTCGACCCCTAGCCCAGCCAGTGCTCCACCAGCGGGGATGGTCCCTACAGGACCTGAGAAGCCCCGGGGAGCCAACGACCCGAGCCGCAGGCCCGACAGGACGAGCCACGAGACATGCCGACGCAACCGCGGGGAAACAGCGAGCGCCCCCCCCCCGGAGCAGCGACGCGAAGGAACGAAGAGCCGGAAAACAAGCAACAACTGATTTCCTTCATTTTTTTTTTTTTTTTTTTTTTTTTTACAAAACCCTGTCACTGACCACAGTCCTGGAGCCCTAATCCAGCAGGGGTGAGTGAACCGGGCTCCCCGGTGTCACCCCTGACGCTGCTACTGGTAAAGCCGGGTCCTCGACCCTAGCAGCGGCCTCAACCAGGGGGGGGTAGTCCCCTCAGGACCTCACAACCCCCCTGGGAGGCAGGGCGGACGGGACGTCAGTGACAATTTAAAATGCAAAAAGTCAAAATTCAACAATTCCCAAATAAAAACAACTATAGCCCAAACTGGCCTAAAACCAAGACAAAGAACCGACCCCGACGGAATACCAGAATCAGGTCAGGCAGGGCTGTGACTGGACCTGCACCATCTACTGGAGACAGAGTAAGACTGAGGGGCTGTGACTGGCACAGGGGCTTATATATGGCTCCGCCCACAAGTTTTAGTCTGTCTCCATCTACTGGTGCGGAGTCACAACCCAGGTGTCCTGGACTGATCCTGGTACGTACAGGGAAAGCAGGCCGTTCATGTAGCTGACTTATCTGGATATGTTATTACTGGCTAAGTTAAACCTGCTCATTGGCAGGTAAAACTTGCCCACATAACTTAGCCAGCTAAGGCTAAATATTGCTACTTAGCCAGATAAGTTATCCAGCTAAGTAGCTTATCCGGCTATCGCACGCTGAACGCACTTTCAATATCGGGCTCTAAGTGATAAGCCTGCCCCTTTCATGCCTTGAGATTGGTTACACTTAGCCAGTTAGTGGGGTGAAATGGTTTAAAGCATGTTCCAGCTGCCGGCTGCTGTTAGATGTAGCCTTAGTGAGATGATCGTGTACACTACCTGCTGTAGGCTGTGGATGTCGTAATCCCCGGGAGGAGTTGGCACCCCTGCACTGGCAAAGATCCTTTTACTTCCAGACTTGGTGTTGTACAGCTGTGCCACACCTGGCTCAGACCCCAGCACGGGGACATTGAGTATGTCGGCCACGGCCAAGTCATCCAGATGAAGGAGTCCTCCTACGATGTAAGCTTCTTTCCCTTGCGTCAGGAGCTTGATTCGCTGCAAAGTCCTGGGACTGTATTTTAGCAGAGTGGCTAGACACATGGAATGGCTCTGGGAAAGGAAGCAGATCAAAGCTGGCAATGGAACAGAACAAAAGTGCCCAGATCCCATTCCTGTCCCAAATCTGTCTGTGGCAGGAGGAGTAATAGGAGAAGGCTTATACACAGGTATTCTTTGAGCTCAGGCAAAAGCTATTCCTGCAGCTCAGATACAGACTTCTTCATATGCTGGGAAAAGACTGCATGTTCGCATTTTGAGATATCCACTGGATAAAGTGACTGTAATAATAGGCAGGCAGTGAAAGGAATGCAGTGTTATTCTGAGGAGCGCTGCAGGGAATGTGGATCCCTCACACCTGAGTGTAGTGCCGGGGAGCACTGCAGGGAGTCTGGGACCCTCACACCTGAGTGTAGTACCAGGGAGCACTGCAGAGTCTGGGACCCTCACACCTGAGTGTAGTACCAGGGAGCACTGCAGGGAGTCTGGGACCCTCACACCTGAGTGTAGTACCAGGGAGCATTGCAGGGAGTCTGGGACCCTCACACCTGAGTGTAGTACCAGGGAGCACTGCAGGGAGTCTGGGACCCTCACACCTGAGTGTAGTACCAGGGAGCACTGCAGGGAGTCTGGGACCCTCACACCTGAGTGTAGTACCAGGGAGCACTGCAGGGAGTCTGGGACCCTCACACCTGAGTGTAGTACCAGGGAGCACTGCAGGGAGTCTGGGACCCTCACACCTGAGTGTAGTACCAGGGAGCACTGCAGAGTCTGGGACCCTCACACCTGAGTGTAGTGCCGGGGGAGCATTGCAGGGAGTCTGGGACCCCCACACCTGAGTGTAGTACCGAGGAGCATTGCAGGGAGTCTGGGACCCTCACACCTGAGTGTAGTACCGGGGAGCATTGCAGGGAGTCTGGGACCCCCACACCTGAGTGTAGTACCGGGGAGCATTGCAGGGAGTCTGGGACCCCCACACCTGAGTGTAGTACCGGGGAGCATTGCAGGGAGTCTGGGACCCCCACACCTGAGTGTAGTGCCGGGGAGCACTGCAGGGAGTCTGGGACCCTCACACCTGAGTGTAGTGCCGGGGAGCACTGCAGGGAGTCTGGGACCCCCACACCTGAGTGTAGTACCGGGGAGCATTGCAGGGAGTCTGGGACCCCCACACCTGAGTGTAGTGCCGGGGAGCACTGCAGGGAGTCTGGGACCCCCACACCTGAGTGTAGTACCGGGGAGCATTGCAGGGAGTCTGGGACCCTCACACCTGAGTGTAGTACCGGGGAGCATTGCAGGGAGTCTGGGACCCCACACCTGAGTGTAGTACCGGGGAGCATTGCAGGGAGTCTGGGACCCCCACACCTGAGTGTAGTACCGGGGAGCATTGCAGGGAGTCTGGGACCCCCACACCTGAGTGTAGTGCCGGGGAGCACTGCAGGGAGTCTGGGACCCCCACACCTGAGTGTAGTACCGGGGAGCATTGCAGGGAGTCTGGGACCCTCCACACCTGAGTGTAGTACCGGGGAGCATTGCAGGGAGTCTGGGACCCCCACACCTGAGTGTAGTACCGGGGAGCACTGCAGGGAGTCTGGGACCCTCACACCTGTGTGTAGTACCGGGGAGCATTGCAGGGAGTCTGGGACCCCCACACCTGAGTGTAGTACCGGGGAGCATTGCAGGGAGTCTGGGACCCTCACACCTGAGTGTAGTACCGGGGAGCATTGCAGGGAGTCTGGGACCCCCACACCTGAGTGTAGTACCGGGGAGCATTGCAGGGAGTCTGGGACCCTCACACCTGAGTGTAGTGCCGGGGAGCACTGCAGGGAGTCTGGGACCCCCACACCTGAGTGTAGTACCGGGGAGCATTGCAGGGAGTCTGGGACCCCCACACCTGAGTGTAGTACCGGGGAGCATTGCAGGGAGTCTGGGACCCCCACACCTGAGTGTAGTACCGGGGAGCACTGCAGGGAGTCTGGGACCCTCACACCTGAGTGTAGTACCGGGGAGCATTGCAGAGTGTGGGACCCTCACACCTGAGTGTAGTGCCGGGGAGCATTGCAGGGAGTCTGGGACCCCCACACCTGAGTGTAGTACCAGGGAGCACTGCAGGGAGTCTGGGACCCTCACACCTGAGTGTAGTACCAGGGAGCACTGCAGGGAGTCTGGGACCCTCACACCTGAGTGTAGTACCAGGGAGCACTGCAGGGAGTCTGGGACCCCCACACCTGAGTGTAGTACCGGGGAGCACTGCAGGGAGTCTGGGACCCTCACACCTGAGTGTAGTACCAGGGAGCACTGCAGGGAGTCTGGGACCCTCACACCTGAGTGTAGTACCGGGGAGCATTGCAGGGAGTCTGGGACCCTCACACCTGAGTGTAGTACCGGGGAGCATTGCAGGGAGTCTGGGACCCCCACACCTGAGTGTAGTGCCGGGGAGCATTGCAGGGAGTCTGGGACCCTCACACCTGAGTGTAGTATTGGGGAGCACTGCAGAGTCTGGGACCCCGACACCTGAGTGTAGTGCCGGGGAGCATTGCAGGGAGTCTGGGACCCTCACACCTGAGTGTAGTACCGGGGAGCATTGCAGGGAGTCTGGGACCCTCACACCTGAGTGTAGTACCAGGGAGCACTGCAGAGTGTGGGACCCTCACACCTGAGTGTAGTACCGGGGAGCATTGCAGGGAGTCTGGGACCCCCACACCTGAGTGTAGTGCCGGGGAGCATTGCAGGGAGTCTGGGACCCCCACACCTGAGTGTAGTACCGGGGAGCATTGCAGGGAGTCTGGGACCCTCACACCTGAGTGTAGTACCGAGGAGCATTGCAGGGAGTCTGGGACCCTCACACCTGAGTGTAGTACCGGGGAGCATTGCAGGGAGTCTGGGACCCTCACACCTGAGTGTAGTACTGGGGAGCACTGCAGAGTGTGGGACCCTCACACCTGAGTGTAGTACCGGGGAGCACTGCAGAGTGTGGACCCTCACACCTGAGTGTAGTGCCGGGGAGCATTGCAGGGAGTCTGGGACCCCCACACCTGAGTGTAGTACCGGGGAGCATTGCAGGGAGTCTGGGACCCCCACACCTGAGTGTAGTGCCGGGGAGCATTGCAGGGAGTCTGGGACCCTCACACCTGAGTATAGTACCGGGGAGCATTGCAGGGAGTCTGGGACCCCCACACCTGAGTATAGTACCGGGGAGCATTGCAGGGAGTCTGGGACCCCCACACCTGAGTGTAGTACCGGGGAGCATTGCAGGGAGTCTGGGACCCTCACACCTGAGTGTAGTACCGAGGAGCATTGCAGGGAGTCTGGGACCCCCACACCTGAGTGTAGTACCGGGGAGCATTGCAGGGAGTCTGGGACCCCCACACCTGAGTGTAGTACCGGGGAGCATTGCAGGGAGTCTGGGACCCTCACACCTGAGTGTAGTACCGAGGAGCATTGCAGGGAGTCTGGGACCCCACACCTGAGTGTAGTACCGAGGAGCATTGCAGGGAGTCTGGGACCCCCACACCTGAGTGTAGTACTGGGGAGCATTGCAGGGAGTCTGGGACCCCCACACCTGAGTGTAGTGCCGGGGAGCATTGCAGGGAGTCTGGGACCCTCACACCTGAGTGTAGTACTGGGGAGCATTGCAGGGAGTCTGGGACCCCCACACCTGAGTGTAGTACCAGGGAGCACTGCAGGGAGTCTGGGACCCTCACACCTGAGTGTAGTGCCGGGGAGCACTGCAGGGAGTCTGGGACCCTCACACCTGAGTGTAGTACCGGGGAGCACTGCAGGGAGTCTGGGACCCTCACACCTGAGTGTAGTACTGGGGAGCATTGCAGGGAGTCTGGGACCCCCACACCTGAGTGTAGTGCCGGGGAGCATTGCAGGGAGTCTGGGACCCCCACACCTGAGTGTAGTACCGAGGAGCATTGCAGGGAGTCTGGGACCCTCACACCTGAGTGTGGTACCGGGGAGACCCTCCCATAGGACTGTAGCGCTGAGGACCTGCTGTAGGCAGTCTGGGACCCTCACATAACGTAATACAATCTTTAATCTTTGCTTTCTAATGTCCTTTTGTAGTCTAGTAGCAAGTTCCTTATGATTAGAGCTATGGCTCATCTTAAACAACCAATAAACTTCTCTGTATGGTCTCTGGCCCTGCAGACTCCAGGAGACAGTTTTTACCTGTGATGAGAGACATCACATTTGTTCAGACTGTCATTTTTGGAACAGAGGCCTCCACAGCTCACTTCCTCTAGTGTCTGATGAGCACCATGGGTGGGCTTTCCCCTCCCATCTAGACATATTTCATACCATTTATAGATTTTACATTTAACCTTTTGTACATTTTCAATAACATCTCTCACAGCTCTGCATTTCTCTCTGTATGATAGGCAGTGCATCCGTAAAATTCACTGGGGCACGACTTGCACGAAAGGTGCTATGTCTAAACAAATTCCTTCTGTCTTGCTAAACTGTTGTGTGTTGTATGCCTGAGCCTGCGCCTGATAAATCCATTATTAATAGCAGGCAAGGTTACGACCTCTGCTGTAGTTTAGCCATCTAAATTGATAAAAGCTGTTGAGGTGAGGCTCTATAATTGTTCACATCTTTACTCTGCTGCAAATGGGCTCATTGGGAATAGAAGTAATTACAGCACATCTGTATTTATTTGATCCACACTGAATTATCCGTCTGTCACTCAGAAAGGAAGCTCACTGCCTTGGGAGAAGAGCAATGCATCCCAGCAGCACTTCTGGCACTGCTGAAGGAACGCATCCAACCCCAAAACTATTGGAAACGGAGAGGGGAGATTCGGCACACCGGCTGCTAACGGCAGCAGCTGTTCTGCAGGAGGACCGAGCTCCGGCCTAGCTTTCATATTTACAAAGAACAAGTGGGCTTCTTGTGAGTGCACTGCATGTAATAATCTTAGCTGTAAGGGATACAGGAATGCATCTTTCTATCAAACTGAGTGCTCTTCGGAAGCAGACATGCAGCCACTGACGGAGCTTGCTCAATGAAAGGCAACATGCAAAACAGTGAGGAGCTCTTTGTCTACTCCTACCCTGGCTGAAGGAGATTATGCAGTACGTGGCAGAGCTTGGATTCATTTCTGCCCATCTTCAGTAAACAATCTCTTTCTTGGGAACAGAATTCTAGGCAAGTGACAATCCATACAGAATCCAATTCCCTAACAGCTTCTTCCATTCCGCTGTTTTTGTATATTTATGCTATTTTCTTTCTGGCTGAAGGAGCTCAGCTCTGCTTCATGTCTCCAAACCCCCTACAACCAGTGCTTACCATTCCAAATACCCCTATTAACTTTCCCCTTCCCCCACCCATCTATTCTTGGCCTTCCTCAACCATCACATAACATCTTCAACCTCCACATAATCAATGAGCCCTCCCTGAGCAGTTATTGGCAGTCTTCTATTAATCCTTTGCCTAACTATTGCCAACCTTTCCCTGTTCTACTACCCATCTGTCAGTGGCACTCCCTGACCTCTGCACTACCACTACCCTGACCTAGTTCCAGTCTTCCCCGATCCACTACCTGTCATTACGAATTCCTGACCTGCACACAACCACTAATATTCTTTCCCTGATCTCGCACCCAAAGGAAAATTGGTTCTTACCTGCTAATTTTCATTCCTGTAGTACCAGAGATCAGTCCAGACTCCTGGGTTTTTCCTCCCTTCCAGCAGATGGAGATGGAGAATGTTTTCTGACACTGCTTCTTAACCACATGTGCTACCTGCAGTTCCTCACTATTAATCTCACCCAAGCCAATCACCACAAATTTCAAAAAAACGTCCAAACTTTCCAAAACTTACAAAAATATGAAAAATATGTTTTGCTACAAAAAACAGAATGAGTGGGCGACTCTCCCCCTCAATAGAATGGGTGGGTTCTGGACTGATCTGTGGTACTACAGGAACGAAAATTAGCAGGTAAGAACCAATTTTCCTTTCCCTGTACGTACCCGGATCAGGCCAGACTCCTGGGATGTACCAAAGATCCCTACTCAGGATGGGACCTGGAGAGTCCTGCTCGCAGAACACTTTTGCCAAAAGATAGGGAACCCGTACCTCCCACATCCAGACGATAGTGCTTGCAATAGTATGTAGTGACTTCCAAGTTGCTGCCCTGCAAATCTCCTGTGAAGAAACAAGCTGAGCCTCTGCCCCACAAGACCACCTGAGAACGTGTAGAATGAGCACACAATCCCTCCAGAACTGGACAACCATGAATAATATAAGTGGAACCAATAGCCTCCTTAAGCCAACGAGCAATAGTAGCATTAGAAGCCTGAAAGCCCCTCTTCAGACCGCTCCACAGAACAAAAAGTGATCTGACCTCCTGAAGTCATTTGTTACCTTGAGATACCTCAACAAAGCTCTTCTTATAACTAACAATTTGAGCGCCCTCACATGAGGAGTGGATGCGTCCACTGTGGGAAAGGTTGGGAGCTCCACTGTCTGATTCATGTGAAAAGCCAAAACTACTTTGGCAAAAAAAAAGGTACTGTCCTCAACAAGACCCCCGAATTTGAAATCTGAAGGAATGGGTCCAGACACGACAGAGTCTGCAACTCAGAAATCCTCCTAGCCTAACATGTGGCCATCAGAAAACCAACCTTAAGAGTCAAGTCCTTCAGCGTCGCTCTCCGGAGTGGTTCAAAAGGAGCCGCACATAAACCCGAGGACAAGATTAAGATTCCAGGATAGACAAACCCGAAGTGGAGGACGCAAATTCTTTGTCCCCCTAAGGAACCAAATAATGTCCAGATGTGCAGAAATAAAGGACACGAAGACAATCTAGAGCTGCCACTTGAACTTTAAGTGAGCTGAGACACAAGCCTTTGGCAAAACCTTCTTGCAGAAAGGACAAAATGTCAGAGACTGATGACCTGAGAGGGCAAACACCTTTAGCGGAATACCAGGACTCAAACACCTTCCATACTCATACGTATGAAATATTAGTAGACTTTCTCCAGGCTTGCAACAACATAGTAATGATTGCCTCTGGATAACCCCTATGTCTCAAACGCCACCTCTCAAAAGCCATGCTGCTAGACAAAAGTGAGCAGCCTAGTCAGAAAATATGGGTCCCTGATGCAGAAGACCCTCCAGTTGATGAAAACAAATCAGTCCATCCAAAGTCAAGTTGACCAGCTCCGCGAACCACGGATGCCGTGGCCATTCCGGTGCCACCAAGACCACTTCTCCCTTAAGCTTTTCTATGTGACGGAACACCTTGCCCTTGAGCGGCCAGGGAGGAAAGACAAAGAAGAACCACTCCCTGGCCAAGATAGTACCAGAGCATTGACGACCTCAGCCCCGTGCTCTCGCCTCAGACTGAAAAATTGAAAGGCCTTGGCATTCAGACGAGTTGCCATTAAGTCCATATGGGGAGAGCCCGCTGCTCGTGAATGAGCTGCATCGCGGACTCCAACAATTACCACTCACCTGGATCCAGCACTGTCCGACTCAAATAATCCATTTGAACGTTTTCTACTCTGGCTATATGGGATGCCGCTATTTGCTCCAGGTGCTGCTCTGCCCAAAGAACTAACTCTTGTGCCTCTTGGGCTACTGCTTGACTCTTAGTTCCGCCCTGACAATTGATATAAGCCACTGTTGTCGCATTGTCCAAGAGAACCCTTAATGACCGACCTCTCACTAACGGTAGAAATTCCTGCAAGGCTAAGCGGACTGCTCTGGTCTCTAGCCAGTTGATAGACCATGCAGACTCTTTCAGGGACCAGCCACCCTGAGCTGACTGGTGCTGACACACTGCTCCCCAACCAGAGAGACAGGCATCGGTAGTAACTACCACCCAATCCAGAACTTCGAGGTCCACATCCCGGACAAGACTGGTAGTTAGAAGCCACCAGGAAAGGCTCTCCCATGCAATGCCCTCGAGTGGTAATGGAAACTGAAATTCCTCCAAGACAGGGTTCCACTGAGCCAAATGCGCTCTCTGCAACAGTCTCATGTAAACAAAAGCCCACGGCACTAATTCCAGTGTCGAGGCCATAGAGCCCAGAACTTGCAAATAATCCCATACTTTGGGCACCTGTAACTGTAACAACTGCCGAATCTGATCCTGCAGCTTCAGAACGCCCTTCTCTGAGAGATACACCTTGCCGACTAGAGTGTCAAACCGAGCCCCAAGATACTCCAGGGACTACGTTGGTAACGCTACATTCACTCCCAACCTAGTGACTGGAGCACATAAAGAACCTTTTGAACCGACTGAGGACAAAGAACCTCTAACTTTGCCCTGATAAGCCAGTCATCCAGATACAGATGCACCAAAATCCCTTCCTTCCGAAGCGCCCCTACCACCGCCACCACCATCACCGCAGCATTGACTTTAGGGAGAGCAAAAAGTTCCAATGCCTGTTCAGGCAATGGATAGAGCTTCGCCATGGCCCTTCCCACCTTTAATCCAGAAGCGGGAGCTCCCCATTCTGCTTCCACCAGCTTCTTTACTGACCTGTGATACAGGAAGGCCATCAGGGACCCGGCATCCCATCCAGGACCGCATCTGCCCCTTCCAAATCAGAGTTCTCCTGGGGGATGTTAACCCCAGAACCTGAAAAGCCAAAGGTAGCAAGGCATCAAGCTCTTCTCTTCTAAAAAGACGTACTACCTTCGGTGACTGGGACTGATGGACCATCCCCTTGACCCGCACTTCCGGCCACCAGGTCCACTGGATCTACCAGAATATCCAGGTCAGGAGCCTCCAGTGCTCTCTCACCAGACTTATACGACCCATCCTCCCCTGGGCCAGAACCCAAGGGGGAACCCAGCAACCTTTGAACTGGGGAAATCCATTGTTTCCCAGAACAAATTTGTTTTGGGTCTACCATACGCCCCTCAGTTGACGGGGCTGGCTGGGACTGCAAGTCCCTAGCCACACAAGCTGCTTGGCCAGGTAAGCCTCATACTACAGAGCACAAAATCTGTAGAAAAAAGCCTAAATGCTCCTGACCCTGGCAGGAAAAGAGCCAGAACCCAGCAGCATGAGGCCCCCTTCCTCCTCAAAATCCCCCTGATCGCATCCGGAACTCGAACGGGCTGGAGAGAAGCGTGGAAGGAGCATCCCCCTCCTCCCCCAGCAGTGCAGTAATGGCCAACGGCGAATCCAAAATGGACACCGTTCCTGCGCTGATCGGGAAAGGATCAGCTACCATCTGCTGGAGACCAAGAAATACTGAGGAACCACAGGTAGCACTTGTGGTTAAGTTGCAGTGTCCATAAAACTTTCTCTATCTCCATCTGCTGGAAGGGAGGCAGGAGTCTGGACTTATCTGGGTAAATACAGGAAACTATTACTGGCATTCCCCCAATCTCTACATAATCATAGCTAGCCCTCCCCAATTGGCCATAACTAGTTTTCCTCCTACTCCTGTCCAGTCATTGTTAGCCTAGACCTCTCTACATGAACAAGAAGCTCTAAGCTGGATCTTCACTGGTGCTTGCATATTTTTTATAAACTCCCTTGTTGAGTTTTCCATCAATTCTTCCCTTGATAGCAATGTAGAAAATAAAGACATTAGCCAGGTAAGATCATATAAGAGGCAACACAGTGAACATGAAAAATATGTTCTTGTACAGCCCTGTTAGAGTACTTTGCGCAAACAATTTAATGCATTTGGTGGGAATTCTGACTAGCCCACGCTGCCTGCAACCTCTGCAGCACTTATAGCTGTGCATGTTGCTGTAGATTTTCCAAGGGAAATCTATGGACCACAGAGCATGCGCGTTCAAAGTGGCTGCAGGCTTTGTGCCTGCTGTGAGTATGAGCAGGCACTCACAGCAGCACTCAAGGCAGAATAGTGCGCAGAGATCTGAAACTGGAATTGCGTGGACTGTTCCTCCAATGCCTCTTTTTAACCTGGCTATGAAGCCCCTGTGGACCTTTAGTCAGACAGAGGATCAATGGCTTTGCAAACTCTCCTTTTTGGCTCAGAACTTTCACATTTTTGTACAAAACAATTCAATTTTCTGGATACTACATTATATCCTGCAGTTTTCACCATCCCCAGAGTGGAAGCGGACGTGAGGGTGAATTCTTCAGCTCTGCAGTCAGTGCAGAGGGCAGAGGCAGGCTAGTCATACTGATCTGATTATTTAGTGAGTTAGGGTTCCAACACATTGTGGGGTCTTTGGCCCTTCACTGCCTGCCATGGCTTGTGGAAAATCCAGGTCGGAGAAGGTTTCAGCCACGTGGGTTAGTAAGTTCCACCGCCAGATGCACAAAACTAACATGGGAGAGTTATTTCCAAGAGTCTAACTAGTATTCTAATCAGTAAAGCTGTTAAACTTTCAGTAATATATTTTACTGATGTGTGCCAGAGCGTTGCAAGTTATAACATTTCCAATTTAATTTTACGGCAGCCCTGAAGCGGCAGTAATTAGAAGCCCAAACTCACCGGGAAGCTGTTTATAGCTTCAGGGGTGAGGATTTTGAACCTGTCCTGCAGGTCATCCATGTCCTGGGGGTTGCCAGATCTGACAGCTGCCTGTAACCCCAGGAGTTTAGAGTAATACTGCAGCGTCTCTTCCTGCAGCTCCAGTGGGCAGATATAAATGACATCCACATTGGAATCTAGAACAAAACAGAATCCATAGGGTTACTTCAGACTGTGTGTGTGTGTGTGTGTGTGTGTGTAGATGTGTGTGTGTGTGTGCAGATATGTGTGTGCACGTGCGAGCGCAGAGTGGAAAGCTGGGGGTGTTGCCTCTTTCTCTCTCATTTCATGGCAACCTTTCAGATACTTCCAATCCTCTTGTAGGCTGAAAGGTGCAGAGAAGCTTCCTCGCTCCTTGGCATGTCTGAGCAGCAGTAATTGTCCTCCCTAGCCATAGGTCCGGACCCATCAGCTCCATTCGGCATGAGCTGTGGATCTGAGCCGACAGGTCACAGGTATGCAGGACAGACTGCATCAGGACCCGGGTTATAATTCATTGTTGCTGCAGAGGAGGCGCTCATGGCGTTTCCAGGAAAACACAGGGCAGCATGGTTTCTCCTCTTTCTCCTCCCACTACTGTAATCTTACTTTTGAAACTAAAAATGCTTAATAAAAATACAAGCAATGCTTTTTATGGACCCGCAGCTCCCTGTTGGACTATTACCAGGAAGCGTGGAAGGCAAGGGGACAGAGTGTTTGGAGGGAGCTAAACGGATTGGGAGAGAAATTAGAAAGGCTGGAAAAGCAATTATTTTTGGATATTTTTGTAAAACATTTCTAATAATGTATAAGGTGATGCTTGCACATACACATCTGGACAGAATTCCACTTGTGAGGACAGATGTTCTATTACAGTGTCCTGCAGTGAGCAAATAATTTAATTTAACCCCAAATGTTCTACCACAAGAAAGCTGCAGCCATATCCTTCTGAACCAGGTGAAGATCATAGTCTCTTTGACATTTAATCAATATTCAATATCACTTTCATTCAGTTGCATTTTTTATACCTATGGACATTTACCTTAGAAGCAGAAGTTAGATGAAGGTGTCTGCCCATTAAACCATGTTCTGATTTTATGAATGTGTGGAGGTGAGCCACCTAGCACTGGGTGTAAGTGGCACATAAATAAATACATAGAATAAATTACATTCAGTCTCTGCCAGCAACCTGCCCACTGTGTATGAAGCAGGCACAAGCAGCAAATCTTTTTCAGAGGAATGAAAGCTCCAGATGGGTGGACATCGGAGGAACATCCAAAAATATGTTTTCATGGAAAGGGTGAAGGATGCATGGAATGGACGCCCAGAAGAAGCAAAACGTGCTCTATGTTTAAAAAAGGTAACAGAATGCAAAATGTGGAGATAAGTAAAGAGGATCCCTAGTGGCAAATGAGAATGGTATAGAAGCCCGGGTAACCTGCAGGGAGCGTTAGTGCCGGCTCAGAACAGAAGTGGTGTGAAAGTATTCATGGGGGTAACCCGCAGAGAGCAGCAGCAGGGGGCGAGGGGACCAGGAAGGCTAGTGGGAATCTCGTGGTTCATCCATTCGGGGATGGAGGAAGTTATCACCACTGCATCTCTTGGGGGGGTAGGAGAGTTGCTGAGAGGAAACCATCTCTTGGGGCGAATGTCCCTTTAAAGATCCGCAGGGAGGGGGGCCGGAGAGCAAGGGCAGGCACATTAACCTCATGTTAATATGAATGAATCATTCTGCAGAGATTTGCATGCAATGCAGTGCATCAATATTGCACTTGTGGGGGTCAGATTTGTTTTTCTGATATTAGGAATACTTGCACAAGTGCTGCTGGTTTTAGCATCTGATGCCACATTATTGGTGCTGAGATACTCTGGCCCTGTCTGAAAACGGACCCACTCATGTTCTGTTGCACTTCCCTATCTGGACAATGGGAGCTTATCCTTGGGGAAGGCGATTTCCAAAGGGATGTAACTGTCCAAACCAGTGAGCCTGGTTGTATTCAGCTATGCCTACGGGAAAAACATTCCTTAAATCAGGCCCTACATGTCCCTGGACCTGGGGGAGTAATTACAGTTTGAAAGACCCAGGCACAGTCTCTCCCTCCTCAGCCCAGCCGCGGAAAGAGCAGGGGCAGGGTCCATGGGTTCTTTTGAGCTCATGTAACGTCAGCGAACTTTCAAAGTGAAGCTGGTCAGGAAGGACCAGGGCTTGCTGGGCCTTTCAGGGCACGCACAATGAATATGCATGAGATTACTTCCATTGGGGCCACCAGGGCAAGTTTGCTTAGTGGAAATGGCCCCCCTGGGGAGAAGAATTTTCAGAGCTGTCCGGCTGTGTAAATTACCTTGGGTGAGAACGGTCCCCCTCAGGGCGTCTAAACACACGTGCGGACCTTCCCAGCGTGCAAACCTGTTACTTGCATTAGGAAGAGGTTGGCAGAGTACACAGTGTGCATATGTCGATGTACACAAGCTGCTCTTCCGCTGGCAGGTGCAAATGTTGCCAGCCTGCCTTCCCCAACTTGTGGGACACCGCATGTACTTTCAGCCGGGACGCGGGAGGACTGCTTTCTGTAAATGCCTTTAAAAACGGGTCTCACAACTGTCGCCTTACCGGAACTTTCCAGGGGAGGCTATGGTGCCCCAAACTACAGGACACGCACGATGCAAGGCGTAACGGCCACAGCATGTCGGTTGGTTATTTACAGCGCTGGCGCCTGTCAGGAAAGCAGTGCTTGTGGTGTGTCTTTCCGTCACTGGTACACAAACAGAGGAGGCCGAGCCCTGAATGCCCGCACAGTACCTTGTATGTCGCAGAGCCGTCCCATCTGCAGGTTTTGTTGCAGCCCCAAGTCACGGACACCGGCACGCAAGCCCTGGGAATACCCTGCAAAACCAAGCACAGGGGAAGGATTACAATTCCCAGCCAGAGGAAGTGAAAGACAATGACGAAATGTTACTAGGCCGGCCCCAAGTAGCTCTCAAAACCATCTGGGCACGCTTTACTAAAGGTTGTGCAGTACGACAGCCTGGGGACGCTAGTCAGCTCTCCATCTGCCTGTCCATCTATCCTGCCTGCTCGCTTTCCTCCCTTATTGCTTCACTCTATCAATTATCAATCTATTTGATTAATTTGGATGTAGCTCAAGGCAAGGTAAATTCAGGTACTGCAGGTATTTCTCTGTCCCAGAGGTCCGATTTACTAAACACTTTCTTCCAGTCTGTGTCTATAGGAATATGCTTAGTAAACTGGGCCTTAAGTCTGGACCTGAGGCCATGGAGGGGGACGTGATTTGCCCAAGTCACAAGGAGCAGTAGCAAGATTTGAATCCTGGCCTCCCTGGTTCTCCAGCTGTCTCATGATAATACCACCAATATACAAACGAGAGAGTGTGGTTGTGTCATGAGAGGGTGGGGTCAAGATACAAGCATGCTTCACACATACCCGAGGCAGGAATTCACCAAAACATCAGCTGCTTGGGAACGTACAGGGAAGAATCCTTAGCGAGTCTGATGTCTAATCAGATCAAATTTGGAATATGCCCTTGGATTGTGCTCTAGCCCTGGAATGAGCCAGGCTGGGTCACCCAGTCAGCGAGAGGAAGACAGACTCTGCCCACAAACCTGTACCCTCCCAAGCAGTTAGAAGAGCTGCACATTATTAGTCTGCCCTTAGGAGATGGGCCAAAAAAGGAAACCAAAATGA
Source organism: Rhinatrema bivittatum (assembly GCF_901001135.1). Classification (NCBI taxonomy): domain Eukaryota; kingdom Metazoa; phylum Chordata; class Amphibia; order Gymnophiona; family Rhinatrematidae; genus Rhinatrema; species Rhinatrema bivittatum. The sequence continues at coordinate 80,366,865 of NC_042627.1, read as the reverse complement.
TTCGGGGAAAGTATCTCTCACATCAGAGTTCCTTATTAGCTGTTGTTCATGTGAGAGTGTGTATGTACCTTTGTACGTTATTACATTTATATAGTCACTGTAAGAAGTTGTCATACTGGGTCAGACCAAGGGTCCATCAAGCCCAGCATCCTGTTTCCAACAGTGGCCAAACCAGGCCGCAAGAACCTGGCAAGTACCCAAACACTAAGAAGATCCCATGCTACTGATGCCAGTAATAAACCTTGGCTGTTCTCTAGACAACTTGATTAATAGCAGTTAATGGACTTCTCCTCCAAGAACTTATCCAAACCTTTTTTAAACCCAGTTACACTAACTGCCCTAACCACATCCTCCGGCAAAGAATTCCAGAGCTTAACTGTGCATGGAGTGAAAAATAATTTTCTCTGATTTGTTTTAAATGTGCTACTTGCTAACTTCATGAAGTGCCCCCTAGTCCTATTATCTGGAAGAGTAAATAACCAATTCACATTTACCCATTCTAGTTCTCATGCTTTTATAGACCTCTATCATATCCTCCCTCAGCCAACTCCTCTCCAAGCTGAACAGCCCTAACCTCTTTAGTCTTTTCTCATAGGGGAGCTGTTCCATTCCCCTTATCATTTTGGTCGCCCTTCTCTGTACCTTCTCCAATGCAACTATATCTTTTTTGAGATGTGGCGACCAGAACTGTACACAGTATTCAAGGTACAATCTCACCATGGAGCGATGCAGAGGCATTATGGACATTTTCCGTTTTATTTGCCATTCCCTTCCTAAAAATTCCTAATATTGTGTTTGCTTTTTTGACTGCCACAGTACACTGAGCTGACAATTTCAATGTATTCTCCACTATGACTCCTAGTCACGAGTGTGTGATTGTGGAAATGCGTGTTTCTTTCCTATTGGTCTAATAACCTAGAGAGATAGCCTTCAGACACTGAGGCTCGAGCCTTGCAATTAAAATAAATTCCATCATCCTCTTGGCTGGCTTTTATGGATTCGTTCCTAGAAGTCCTGGGCCTACATGAGGCTTCATCCTATTCTCCTAGGACGCTAGGGGACTGAGAATTTATCTTTCATGGGCTGTTGCCAATACAAGATGATAATTTTAACAGCTACTTAAAACTATTAAAATCAAATGCCCATAATTAACTTTCTTGCAAATACATTTTTTTCCTAGTTAAGGCCCGTGTTGTCTAATCTGCAGTCCATTAACTCCAAGCACTGACCATCACTTGGCAGATGGCAGAAACACAGCTACAGATACTTTCCAGCCAGATGGATGGGGGAAATATGGGGACCAATTCTTTGCATAAAGCCTGGAGTTTTCTCTGCATACTCTGCTGCCGGATGCCTGCTGGCCAGGCTCTCATGTGCAGCCCTAATCAGGAAGGATTTTCTTTGGTTTTGTGCCTTTCCTGTAAGCCCTTGGAAAGCAGGGAAATACAAAACCTTCCCTGAATGACTACAGTAAGAAGCCACGAGCCGGGCACTGTTTTTTGTATCCTTGCTAAAACTGATCGCATCCTGCTGGAGATCCCAGTGGAGAGGTTTCAGGGCAGTTCCCTATGCGTTCACTCCTCAACTTCCTGCACTCAGTTTCTCCCTTTCCTTCTACCTAGGTTCTTGTGCATCATATTCTAAGCAGGTAAGATGGGAAACAGAAAAATAGCATCTGTACTGGAATCCAATTAGGTAAGGTTTGGGAGTTAAACCTGGATTCTTGTTATGGCTCAGGTCCTGGCTGGATGAAGGGAACACCACCCTCAGAGTGGCGCAGGACAGAAGGACAAGACTAGGGCCGGTCTATCGCCTAACCAGCAGCCTTTGGGTTCTGGGGGCCAGCAGGTGTCTGTGGTGGCAGGCCATCATGGTGAGTCTGGAGCAAGGCTTGGACAGGAACAGAGTACAGGTAAGGGATGAACCTGGAGCTTGAGTGCAGGCAAAGACTGGAGCTGGAGCTTGAGTGCGGGCAAAGAAGAGTTGGAGCTTGACTAACACAGGTCAGGACAGGGCGAAACAAAGACAATACAGAACATATAACATAAAGGCCCAAAGGCAGTGCTAGGCAGGGAAGGCCCCTAGGGGCAAAACAATGGAAAGACCTAGGTAGGCTACAGTGCAAGACAAGGCCTAGATAGGCCAGAGCTCAGGAGAAGGCCCAGATAGGCTGCAAGGCAGGGAAAAGTACAAGAAGGCCCTTAGGCCACAAGGCAAAGCTAGAAGCGAGAAGGCCCAGAAGCCACAAGGCAAAGCTAAGAGCGAGAAGGCCCAGAAGCCACATGGCAAAACAAGGATGGGCCTGGGTAGGCCACAAGGCAACAGTGGCTAAGGCGAGGAGCCAAGGGAGTCTCAATGCAAAAGCATCAAAGCAAGGGCCAGTCAGGGTTATGTAGGGCTGAGGCTTGGGTGTGGTGCAGGCAAGTAGGAGGAACTTGGCAAGGGTGAGAGCAGGCATACTGAGGAGTCCTGGTGGCAAGGAGGCTGCACCATAGGCTGAGTAATGAGGAGCCAATGTGGATAGCATGGAACGGAGCTCTGAGGAGACCTCTGCTGGCAGGGAGGTGTCATGGTCAGGGTACGATGAGGCTGCATTCTATCTTTCAGAATGATTGATTTCCTTTACGCTGTAAATCGCTTTGGGTTAAATACCAGAAATCAGAAAAAGACCAAAGATGAATCTGCTAAACAGGCGCCCCTACGTGTTCTGACCTTCACCTTCCTTCAGTGTGGGGACCTGCCACCCTCAGCATCTTTCCTTCTCTTATACAGAATGGCTTTAGTCTCAGGAGCCTTCATCCAATAGAGAAGCTCTGGGTGTTAGCAAGGGCCGGAGCTGTGTCCTTACAAGTCAGTTTACAGCTCCAGAATGAAATTACACAGTAGCGCTCTCTGGGAGGCCTGCTGAACCAAAGTTTGAGAATCACCATTCTCAAAATGAGATTTGTATCCCTTCCTGGCTTTCTCAGGCAACAAGAACCAGGCCATACAAACATCAAATCTCCTCACTGCGTGGAGCTAGCTTACAAGTACTGACATTTTCAGCTGTTTCCCAAGTCTGTACACTTGCTATTAAAATAATAATACTTTATAAAGAATTGGTTTTTGGACATGGGCATGAATGGCAATATGGAGAGGAATAATTGAGCAGACCTAGCCCATATGTCAAAAGGATAGCAACAGGATCGAGGCACCCAGAGAAGGGCCACCAAAATGGTGTGGGATCTGTACCAGAAGACTTATGAGGAGAGGCTGAAGGATCTGAATATGCACATCCTGGAAGAGAGGAGGTGCAAGGGAGATAGGGCAGATGAAGGAGGCACTTGTGACACCAGCTAAAGGTTTTGTGACCCAATCTGAGATCATGACCCACAGTCTTGGAACCTCGGACTTAGAACCAACTTCAGGAAAGATTTCTTCACAGCCAGGGTGGTGGATGCCTGGGATGCCCTCCCGGAAGAAGTGATGAACACAAGAACAGTAATGGAATGAAAAAGAGCAGGGGACACACACTGTGGATCACTGGAGGCCAGAGGATGGGAATGAGGGAAAGGGGTAACCGATGTTTACTTTAAGTGTAAAATTTCAGCATGAGGGTATCCTGCACGGAGCGGCAGTTACTACCCTTACCAGAAACATGAGGGTAACCTGCACGGAGCGGCAGTTACTACCCTTACCAGAAACATGGGGGTAACCTGCACAGAGCGGCAGTTACTGCCCTTAACAGAAACATGGGGGTAACCTGCACAGAGCGGCAGTTTCTGCCCTTAACAGAAGGCATGGGGGTAACCTGCACGGAGCGGCAGTTACTGCCCTTAACAGAAGGCATGGGGGTAACCTGCACGGAGCGGCAGTTACTGCCCTTAACAGAAGGCATGGGGGTAACCTGCATGGAGCAGCAGTTACTGCCCTTAACAGAAACATGGGGGTAACCTGCAGGGAGCGGCAGTTACTGCCCTTAACAGAAACATGGGGGTAACCTGCACAGAGCGGCAGTTACTGCCCTTAACAGAAGGCATGGGGGTAACCTGCACAGAGCGGCAGTTACTGCCCTTAACAGAAACATGAGGGTAACCTGCAGGGAGCAGCAGTTACTGCCCTTAACAGAAACATGGGGGTAACCTGCACGGAGCGGCAGTTACTACCCTTAACAGAAACATGGGGTAACCTGCACGGAGCAGCAGTTACTACCCTTAACAGAAACATGGGGGTAACCTGCACGGAGCGGCAGTTACTGCCCTTAACAGAAACATGGGGGTAACCTGCACGGAGCGGCAGTTACTACCCTTAACAGAAACATGGGGGTAACCTGCAGGGAGCGGCAGTTACTGCCCTTAACAGAAACATGGGGGTAACCTGCAGGGAGCGGCAGTTACTATCCTTAATAGAAGACATGGGGGTAACCTGCACGGAGCGGCAGTTACTGCCCTTAATAGAAGACATGGGGGTTAGCTCCATGGAGCTGCATTTACTATCACAAGAAACTTGCTGGGCAGACTGGATGCACCATTTGGTCTTTTTATGCCATTGTTGCTATGTTACTATGAAAGGGGAAAGATGATCTTTTCTTGGTGAAATCTTCTATTCAACTATGCAATTATGAACGACTATGCCAGTCATGCTGGAGCCTATATATATTTAATTAAAACTTTCATAGCTCGCCATATCGCCATAGGTGCTCAGGAAATGCTAAAAACATTTTTTTTAATAAGTTGCATTCAAAACGTACCAATAGGACCATAAGATAATAAGACAAAACTTAAAATCCACGCCATCAACAATAAATTGTGCAGTAAGGGAATGTGAACTTGATCGCAATCCCTCACTTCTTGCAGTTTCCAGGCTGAAGTCCCTCCATCAGCCCAGCACTTAGCTCTCCCACCATCAAGGAAAAGTCATTTGTCAAGTCAGGCCAAAAAAATAAAATAAAATAAAATAAAACCAGATGCCCAAAACCTGTGGACTGCTCACGTGTTTAAAAATAAAATGTTTAAAAAATAAAAGATCCCTGCAATATCCCCTGATTTCCGTTTCTGCTGCTCCTGGACACCTTACACTGCCGCTGCACAACAAGGCAACAGCTTTTAAATTCCCCCAATTCATACATGTAATTAAATAATTACATTAGGGCTAATTAACATGAAACTGCAGATTATTTAAGCGCAAAAAAAATCCACTATTCAACTTCTTAATTATTCTTGTTCACACAGCATTTCCTTTTTGCTCGGGCGCCCTAGGTGCAGATAAAGCATCCCATCTGCTCGTAATTAGAACTAAATAATTTCAGACAATGTAGCTTATCATTTTGACTGCACATTTGATTAAAAGCAGGGTACAAAGCAATATCCTGCCTTATTGGCGTTAACAGCGCCAACGAGCCCAGCCCTCGTGTTCTGCTGTCATTAAAAGAGATGGAAACCATTATCAGTTATTTCAGGGGGAAGGAATCCCAGCCGCCCACCCCAGTACAACTTTGCAACTCATTTCCTAGAGATGAAAAACGAATTATAGCAAATCACCTCTAGGCTGCACTGCCCCTCCCCCTCTCACATAATGACTTTATTTGCTTAATCCCCAAATTAAACGCTATTCCGAGTGAGGGCCTGTGTTATTACTCTCATCATGACGAGAACATTTTCCTGCCGAGACCAATTTGAATAAAACAAGAGGGCCTTCCTCAAACTCAATCAAGGAGCCATAATGTGGTGGGTAATAGAGGTTGCTGATAGATCTGCTAGCAAAAGTGCTCTACCTAATGACGGGATGTGGATAATGGTCCTCCTGGACGTCCTGATGCGATTCCAGTTGTCTGCCAGATGCTAGGAGTCAAGAAAAGCGTTGATCAGTAACAGGGAGCGAGAGTGCATGCATCTACTGCAACTTCAACCGGCTTTTCTCCCACTGTACAGTTAAGCCAGGCATAAATTATATTAATTGATTTAATTACATACTTAAAACATCTTCCCCAATTAATTTAATTAGGTGGCTACATGATGCTACTGGCGGGGGAAGATTGGAGATTGCTCACTTAATTAACGGAATATGAATGAAAAAAAAAAAAAGTGGCACAAGGAAAGGGGGGAAAAAAGAACATACAGGGGACTGTGAGCACTAAGTAAACCTAAATACTGCCTGACAAAGTGGCGAGAAGCCATGGCACATTCTGCCAGCGCGCCAGCCCACACCTGCACCCTGCTAAGGGGCTTCTCTTACACGGCTCCCCCTTGCTCCGCACACGTATGCTTAACGTCTACAGTTTATTCAGAACTGTCCTTTGGCAGAGAAATAGCGCTTTCAAGAAAAAAGATCATGCTACAAGAGAAGGTTAGTGCTGTGGCTGCTGCATACCTCACTCCAGGCTCCTCTCTGCTGTGGTAACAGCGGGCCTGGGATTACAGTTCCCAGATCCTAGGACCTGGGAAACCCAACCAGGCCCAGGGATAGGATCCCCAGTGAGCTGGGGATCCTATCCCTGGGCCACAGAAGGAGAGAGAGAGAGCGAGCGAGCAGTGAGCTGGGGATCCTATCCCTGGGCCACAGAAGGAGAGAGAGAGAGAGAGAGAGCGCGAGCCGCGACCTGGGGATCCTATCCCTGGGCCACAGAAGGGGAGAGAGAGAGAGAGAGCGCGAGCGAGCAGTGAGCTAGGGATCCTATCCCTGGGCCACAGAAGGGGAGAGAGAGAGAGAGACAGAGCGAGCGAGCCACGACCTGGGGATCCTATCCCTGGGCCACAGAAGGGGAGAGAGAGAGAGAGAGAGCACGAGCCGCGACCTGGGGATCCTATCCCTGGGCCACAGAAGGGGAGAGAGAGAGCGCGAGCGAGCAGTGAGCTGGGGATCCTATCCCTGGGCCACAGAAGGAGAGAGAGAGCGCGAGCGAGCAGTGAGCTGGGGATCCTATCCCTGGGCCACAGAAGGGGAGAGAGAGAGAGAGACAGAGTGAGCGAGCGAGCGAGCCACAACCTGGGGATCCTATCCCTGGGCCACAGAAGGGGAGAGAGAGAGAGAGAGAGAGCACGAGCCGCGACCTGGGGATCCTATCCCTGGGCCACAGAAGGGGGGAGAGAGAGAGAGAGCGCGAGCGAGCAGTGAGCTGGGGATCCTATCCCTGGGCCACAGAAGGAGAGAGAGAGCGCGAGCGAGCAGTGAGCTGGGGATCCTATCCCTGGGCCACAGAAGGAGAGAGAGAGCGTGAGCGAGCAGTGAGCTGGGGATCCTATCCCTGGGCCACAGAAGGAGAGAGAGAGAGCGCGAGCAGTGAGCTGGGGATCCTATCCCTGGGCCACAGAAGGAGAGAGAGAGAGCGAGCGAGCTGGGGATCCTATCCTTGGGCCACAGAAGGAGAGAGAGAGAGCGAGCAGTGAGCTGGGGATCCTATCCCTGGGCCACAGAAGGAGAGAGAGAGAGCGAGCAGTGAGCTGGGGATCCTATCCCTGGGCCACAGAAGGAGAGAGAGCGAGCGAGCAGTGAGCTGGGGATCCTATCCCTGGGCCACAGAAGGAGAGAGAGAGAGCGCGAGCAGTGAGCTGGGGATCCTATCCCTGGGCCACAGAAGGAGAGAGAGAGAGAGAGCGAGCAGTGAGCTGGGGATCCTATCCCTGGGCCACAGAAGGAGAGAGAGAGAGCGCGAGCAGTGAGCTGGGGATCCTATCCCTGGGCCACAGAAGGAGAGAGAGAGAGCGAGCGAGCAGTGAGCTGGGGATCCTATCCCTGGGCCACAGAAGGAGAGAGAGAGAGAGAGTGAGCAGTGAGCTGGGGATCCTATCCCTGGGCCACAGAAGGAGAGAGAGAGAGTGAGCAGTGATCTGGAGATCTCATCTGCAGGTCACAGGAGAAAGACAGTCAGGAATGACCTGGGAATATCATCTTCGGGCCAGAGTTGGTCAGGGACAGTCAGTGTGGGATTGGGGGAATCCCCTCTCTGGATCTCAAAATTTTGTCCATGGTCTGCTTCTAAAACCATCATGTGCACAATTTTCACAAGTTTCCACTTGTGTGATGTAATATCTACAGGGGGAGGGATGTAGACACGGATACCTTGAATGTATAGCCAGAGAGAGAAAGCCAAAGGTACAGTTAAGAAACTGATTTTTGACAGGAGCAACTCATACAACAGCAGGGTGCTGCAGTTTTTTTCTCCTTTTCTATGAAAGTTAAACAAGTGCAGCAGATTCTGCAGGGGAAGCGCTGAGGAGAGTGAAGGAGCGTGCTGGGGGACATTGGGCAGCTTCTGATCGTGAGCACTGAAGCGGAGGATGCTTGGGAAGAGAGAGCTGCCGGCAGCACACACCTTGGCCCTTATGCGAAAATTCTCCAGGTGTCTCTGCCGCGATTCCTTCAGGGCCTCTTTCACGCGTGTCTTGTGAAGATGCAGCAGCCAAGAGATGGCAATCACGCCTGCTGCCCACTGCTGCCGCCGGTGCTTCAGGTAGGCCTTCCTGGTTTGCTTCTGCTTCCACGTGGCTTGGATCTTCGTGGCAGCTGCCTCCTTGCCACCCTGTCCCCTGAACCTCTGACCAGGGTGGCTCAGGATCTTCCTCACAGCGGCTTGGTTTCCAAGAATGGATAGCAGCATGTCTTTAGTTGCCCTCTGGTTGACTTCGAAGTCCAGAAGAACCTCCATCACCTTGGCCCCATCTACCACAGCGGCCGGCACCGCGTACGCCTTCAGGAATGCCTCCAGCTGTTCCAGGAGAGAAAGTATGTTTCCCCAGGATAAGCAGTAAAACTGCTTGAACGCAAGGAAATTTGGATCTTCATGGTTTATCATCCCATTGTAAATGGTAAAGCTGTACGCAGAGGACTGTGGAGAAAGAATGGAGTCACATGTTATAAATAATCTGCAGTCATCCATTCACTCTGGATGTGCGTCATTAGCACAGCACAGAAACCCCTTGTCTGAGAAATACCTCTGGGGGATCGTCATTCACCACTATGAACATTTCAGTAGAAGTGGATTGTTTGCCCAGGAGAGCAATCCTTTATCTGATCGGATAAAACCTGATGCTTCCTAGTAACTCTGATACAGTCAGATGAGCTGACAGCCTTTGAAAAGCAAAGACAAAGGAGCCCTTCCAGAAGGATCTCAACTCATCTATTTGCTGAGCTGCACCGATATGGGCACGGAGTCTGGGAACAGGGACGTTGTAAGTATGAGAAGCCAGGGTTCAGTTCCATTGTAACTTTTGCAAGTCACAAATTTCCAGACATGTAAATGTGGAAGTATTCCCTTGGTTAGGAACGTCTAAATAACATTCAGACCCTAAATGTTTTCAACCATTTTTTGGAAGTAAGCAGCTTGAAAAGGCAGGTTCCGAGAAGCCTCGGTGCCAAAGGGCACAGTTTTAGTGTGGCCTGCTCATGAACTGAGCCGGCACAGCACCACACAACTGCCTAGCCCAGGGCTTCCCATACTTGAAAATTCACCTGACCCCAAAGGTCAACCAATACGAATTACAAGGGTGTGGTCCCCCCTCCAACAATCAATCCACTCGCACCCTTGTTACACTCTAGCTGATCCCCTCCCTTAACTCCTCCCCTCCAGAAGACCCCCCCCTCCCCTCCCCAACCCATCCCCCCAGCTGATTCTGTCACCCCCAAGTCCTTTATCCCTACTCTCTCAGCTCCCAGAGTCATTTCCTTCCCTCCAACCTTAGCTGATCCCCTCCTCTCACCCTCCATGGCCAATGCCTCTCCACCTTATCCAACCCTCAAACACCTCCTGCATCTCATCTCCAAGCATTCTCCTAGGGCCCTGGGAGGATCATGTATAGAAAGAGAGGACAGAGGCAGCATTTGTTTCTCGGGTGGGTTCAGGGGTGAGGGAGGAAAAGAAGCAGTGGTGATCTCCATCAAACCTACTCAGCCCAGGCCTCCCCTTCCTGGGTCCTGTGGGCTGTGCACTGGCCCCAGTTCCTTCTCCTTACCTCATGCGAGGGCAGTGATACTGCAGGGCCCGGGAGGGAGCCTGGGCTGCCTTACAGCTCCCATGACGACTTCTGGTGCCTAAAGGACGCTGCCGTTCGAGCACCCGTCACCCCGCCTGAAGATTTTGGGGCCCAGTTTGGGAAGCCTTGGCCTAGGCTCATCTCCATACCCGGAAAGATGAATTAGCCATTGCGTGTGGGTGATATTATCCAACAGAAGAGACATGGACCCAGCTCTCAGAGCTCAGGAAAGAGTTTACCTAGTATGCATGGGAGCTCCCGCACACACACACACACACTCTTTCTTTATTTCATGTTAAAACTTTTTATATATGGTCAGGGTCTGGCCGGCTAGGCGGTTTTACATAATTTAGAAACAAACAGTATACATTCCTTTACACAAAAGTAGTAAAATTAAACAAAAAACGTGCCCTATAACAATTAAATTCTAACCAAAATAGGTTCTTTCCAACTTGCGAAAATTTTTAACGTAAATATGGTAGTGAGAATTTTTGATTAAAAATACCTCATTACAATATTTATGGCAAAACTGACATATAGCTGGCGATAAAGAATAAAGCAGTTATTAACAAGTGATATAGAACATTTACCGGGGTTAAGTAAACAGAATTGGTTAATTTAGCCGGGGTTGTAAGCACATTTAAAGAGAGATGTTTTTAAGGGTTGTTTAAAATCTCCTGGGTTTTGTATTAGTGGAATATTTTCTGGAATAAGCCCCTCAGACTCTTCCAGAGCTTACATTTTAGCGCGCTAGCTGACTCTCCGGGAAGCTGGCTGGATATTAAGTATGGCTAGCTCATCAGAGAGCCCTGTTTTCAGAAGGTACGAGATTTAATACCACTGGATGCTGGAGTGTCACAATGAGCTTTTTGGAAGCTACGACAAACATGTAAATTACGGCCTTTACTGAGCGGGTCTTCATTTCAAACTATCGTGCAGGCCTATTTCTCTCCTTTGTTGGATTATTGCAAGGTGCTGTTTTTGGGTTTATCAGACAAATCCATTTGTCGCTTACAAACAGTACAAAATAAGGCGGCAAGGATTAGTTATGACTCCCATTGGAACTCGTGCAGCCCCACAGTTGCATCAACTTCACTGGCTTCCTGGAATGTGCCACATTCAGTTCAAAATATTAGTTCTGATTTTCAAGGCACTGAGAGGTGAAAGAGCTGCGTATTTAAGACAACTCGTGAAATATGTCCCAAAAGAGATTTAAAATCAGTAAACTGTTTTTCTGCAGATTCCAACAAAGAAGCAAATGTTTTCAATCAGAGGGGTAGAGCTCTGGAATATTTTGCCTAGGGGAATTTGGTTGGAAAGAAATTATTTATTGTTTAGGAAAAAGTTAAAACTTGGCTTTTTCCAAATGATGAATAACAGCCGTGCAGAGTAAGTGAAATAGGGAGTTGGAAGAAATGTCAGTTTCTCATTTATTTTATTTTTAATGTTTAATTGATTTTAATGTTTTAAATTTGTATTTTGCATTTAAACTTTTTGTTGTAAACCACCTTGGGCAGCTGTATTAATTTGATTGGTGCGGTATATAAATAAATGAACTGAAATGAAAATGAAATAAGCAAACTTGCTTTCTCCATTGACAAACAGGTATGAATTACATGTAGGGGGTCCCAAGCTGAGAGCTGCAGTGAGAAGCAGCTTCTGAAACAAGCAGCCTGGACCCCACCGGTGGAGAGTGGACTGCTGTGAACAGGCTATTGAAACTGCTTTTCCAAAGTCACTGCTGAGACAGTAGTGAGATATGGAGGTGCAAATAGATGACCAAGCAGCAGCTTTGCAAATGTCTTCCTGGGAAGTAGACCTTAGATGAAGCACTGAAGTTCTCATGGCTCTCACTTGATGAGCCCCGGCAGCATCTGTAATCTGCAAACCAGCCAGCTCATAACAGTGCTAATACAGTCCGCTAGCCAATTGTTGGGATCAAAAGACATGAGCAATAAGGCCGAGTCTTTCTCAAGTAATACACTAGAGATCTATTAGAGCTCAAGGAATGAGGACTCTTTTCTCCTCTGTGTGCATGAAGTCTCAGAAAGAAAGTAGGCAACACAATGGTTTACTTAATGTGGAAAGCAAATATCACTTTTAGAAAGAACTTACGGTGAATATGCAGCACCGCACTGTTGTAAAGCAAAAACTGCAGGTATGGTGAATCCAGCACCACAATTCACTTACTCTTTGAGCCAAAGTGATGGCTACAAGGAATAACACTTTCCAGCTCAGGAGCTTCAAGTCCATCAACTCATGAGGGTCAAAGAGAGGCTTCATGAGTTGAGCAAGGCCTACACTGAGGTCCCAAGGCACTGGAGGTTTCCTGACTGGAAACTTGGATTGCCACGAATCTCTCATGGACGTTGATATTAATGAGTGCAGGGAGATCTGGCACTAGATGAATTTTAACTGAAGAGTTATGTAGGCCTGAGGGAGAGATAAAGAATAGGTACTGAAGCAAGTCCCTTGCAGCACAGGAGAATGGACCCAGCTGGCTGCTACCACACCAAGCCAAGAACCTCTTCAGCTTGAAGTTGTAGGATCTTCAGGTAGAAGGTTTTCTAGTCAAAATCAGCTCATCCTTCACCTCTTTAGGAAGGAGTAAGGAAGAGACATCACATGTGATGTTCAGCAAAGTCTGCTGAGCTGAGTGATCCAACGAAAGTGGGAGCTGAACTGATTAATGGACTAGATGTGGCTGTGCTGGTGTATGAAAATCTACTTCCACAGTTCTGTAAATGAAAGGAATTGGCAGCTATGCATAGAAGAGACCAATGCTCCAGTTTAGCCCAAAAGCTTTGGGAGCTGAATTGTAATTGCTCAAAAGCAGGGAGCATATCGGCTTCATCTTTTTGTCATCCTTTGAGGCGAATATAAGAACTTGAAAAGAAAGGGACAAGCGCATTTACAGAAGAAATTGAATTGGCTTCTGCTTACACAACCACTACGATCTAGTCAGGGGCACTGTTGGTGGTACCCAGTTCTAAAGATTTAAGGCATAGCTGGTTATGAACAAGAGCTGTTTCAACTGTTTCCCTGATGTTTTCACAGTGGAAAAGGGTAAACAGTGGAGTGCCTCAGGGATCTGTACTTGGACCGGTGCTTTTCAATATATATATAAATGATCTGGAAAGGAATACGACGAGTGAGGTTATCAAATTTGCAGATGACACAAAATTATTCAGAGTAGTTAAATCACAAGCGGATTGTGATACATTACAAGAGGACCTTGAAAGACTGGAAGATTGGGAGTCCAAATGGCAGATGAAATTTAATGTGGATAAGTGCAAGGTGATGAATATAGGGAAAAATAACCCTTGCTGTAGTCACACGATGTTAGGTTCCATATTAGGTGCTACCACCCAGGAAAAAGATCTAGGCATCATAGTGGATAATACTTTAAAATCGTCTGCTCAGTGTGCTGCAGCAGTCAAAAAAGCAAACAGAATGTTGGGAATTATTAGGAAGGGAATGGTGAATAAAACGGAAAATGTCATAATGCCTCTGTATCGCTCCATGGTGAGACCGCACCTTGAATACTGTGTACAATTCTGGTCGCCGCATCTCAAAAAAGATATAGTTGCGATGGAGAAGGTAAAGAGAAGGGCAACCAAAATGATAAAGGGGATGGAACAGCTCCCCTATGAGGAAAGGCTGAAGAGGTTAGGGCTGTTCAGCTTGGAGAAGAGATGGCTGAGGGGAGATATGATAGAGGTCTTTAAAATCATGAGAGGTCTAAAATGGGTAAATGTGAATCGCTTATTTACTGTTTCAGATAATAGAAAGACTGGGGGGCACTCCATGAAGTTAACAAGTAGCACATTTAAAACTAATCTGAGAAAATTATTTTTCACTCAACACTCAGTTAAGCTTTGGAATTTGTTACCAGGGGATGTGGTTAGTGCAGTTAGTGTAGCTGTGTTTAAAAAAAGGTTTAGATAAGTTCTTGGAGGAGAAGTCCATTAATTGCTATTAATCATGTTTACTTGGGGAATAGCCACTGCTATTAATTGCATCAGTGGCATGGGATCTTCTTAGTATTTGGATATTTGCCAGGTTCTTGTGGCCTGGTTTGGCCTCTGTTGGAAACAGGATGCTGGGCTTGGACCCTTGGTCTGACCCAGCGTGGCAATTTCTTATGTTCTTATCCACCACTAGATTGATGAGATCTGCAAACCAAGTTTGCCGAGGCCACTCCGGTGCCACCTGAATCACATCTCCGGAGTAAAGCGCCACACACCGCAAAATCTTGCCCACCAGTGGCCATGGCGGAAAAACATATAGCAGAATGTCTCGCGGCCAAGGAAGAACCAAGGCGTCTACTCCTCGCTCGCTTCTGCAACTGAAGAAACGTGGTGCCTTGGCATTTCACCGAGATATCATCAAATCCATGCAGGGCTTGCCCCACCTGTAACAGATGAGAGTCATCGCGTCCTCCCACAGTTTCCATTCCCCAAGAAACAACTGTTGACAGCTAAGAAAATCCACTTACACACTTTCGATCCTGGCTATGTGAGAAGCCACTATCAATGGCAGATGTTGCTCTGCCCAGCAGATTAGCTCCCGAGCCATCTGAGCCACTGCTCAACTTTTGGTACTACTACTACAGGCAGCACCTGTCTCCTTTCCATAGAGGTGCAAGGGGAGATCATGAACAGGTCCTTTAGTGAATGAGCAAAATCTAAAGCGTAACCTTGCTTTATCATGCTTAAGACCCACTGGTCCATACTGACTTTGGCCCACTCCTCATAAAAAAAAAAAAAAAAAAAAAAAAGTCAACAACCCCCTATAACCGGGACGGAGAAGTGGATCAGCCTCGCTTCATTGTGAGGACCTGGCTCCAGAGTCTCCCTGGCTAGAGCCATCGCTGATCAGCTTCCAGCCTGGAAAGGATTAGCTCCAGGACTGCAGCCTCCCTGAGTCCTCCTCCCAAAGATCTCCCCTGCCGAAAACGCCTGTTTCCTCAAAAACCGAGAGCCTCCAGAAGAGAAACGCCTTGCCCCTGTAGGCCTGTCCTCAGGTAGCTGTGAACTTTATTCTCTCTCAGATGCTTTATCAGCTCCTCCAAATTCTCCTTAAAGGGAAAAGCTCCTAATTGAGTACTGGACGAAACGTCCGCTGGCTGGTTCCACAACCAAAGAAGTCTCCTGGCTGAGACTGCCAACATCATTGTCCAAGAGGACATTCTAATGAGATCATGCAGCGCTTGAGCACCATAGATGACCACAGCTTCTCCAGCTGCTCCACCTGCTTCGTCTCCTGAGAGGACATGGATTTGTCAGTTTGCAACTTATAGAAACAGAGAAGTGACGGCAGAAGAAGACCAAACGGCCCATCCAGTCTGCCCAGCAAGCTTTCACACCTATTTGTTTTCATACTTATCTGTTACTCTGACCGCTGAGGTCAGGGCCCTTATTTGTAACTTTTTGGTTCTATTTCCCTTCCACCCCCGCCATTGATGCAGAGAGCAGTGCTGGAGCTGCATAAAGTGAAGTATCCAGCTAATTGGTTTGGGGTAGTAACCGCCGCAATAAGCAAGCTACTCCCATGCTTATTTGTTTACCCATCCTGTGCAATTTAGTCCTTGTTGGTTGTCTGAATATAAATCCTCTTTATATGTATTCCAAGTGAAGTATCAGGCTTATTTGGTTTGGGGTAGTAACCGCCGTAACAAGCAAGCTACTCCCCGCTTTGTGAGTGCGAATCCTTTTTTCCACATTTCCTCTTGCTGTTGAAGCTTAGAGCAATGTTGGCGTCGCATTAACCATGTGTATGTTTATTGAATAAGGATATTCATCTCCAGGTAGTAGCTGTCATTCCCGCAAGCCACCCCCATGCCTCTTCTCTTCATTCACATCCTCTAGACTTTATGGATCCACAGAGTTTATCCCACGCCCCTTTGAAATCCTTCACAGTTTTGGTCTTCACCACTTCCTCTGGAAGAGCGTTCCAGGCATCCACCACCCTCTCCGTGAAGAAATACTTCCTGACATTGGTTCTGAATCTTCCTCCCTGGAGTTTTAAATCGTGACTGCTGCACCTAATGCAGCCCAGCCTGAAGCATAAAACTGCTGCACACCGCAGCTCGTATGCCAAGCGCAGACACCTCAAAAATATTATTTTTTATTTTCTTTTTTAAGATGGATCTCGTGCTTCCTGTCCTGAACATTCTTCAAAGCTGCAGGACTGGCCACCAGAATAGTATCTTCTAAGTAACTACTGAGGCGGAAGCATCCACCTTTGGGATTGTCAGGAGCTCCAGAGTGTCCTCAGGCAACGGATACAATTTATCTGCTGCTCTGCCCACTGTCAAGCCAGTATCTGGAGTGTCCCACTCCCTGACCACCAAACTTTTAACTGACTTGTGGAACGAAAAAGTCTTTGCTGGATCCCATAAGCCATTCATGACTGGGTCCACGCCCTCCTAATCAGACTGTTCCTGCAGAAACTTATCCTGTCCCCCCAGGAAAGGATCCACCATTGGAGGACTATGCACTATGCTCTGAATCAGAAAAGTCATCTTTGGCCATCCCCTCTGTGGACAGGGCTCGCTGAACCCTGGTAGACGCAGAAGTCCTGGAGAGCTTGGATTTCCTCTTGGGCCATGGACCATCTGTTGCTCCTTTTTGGAAATGTGTCATTCCACGGCTTTCCAGGCCAAATAAGCCCTGTGCAGCCAGAGGACCTGCCGAAAAAGCAGATGAATCATCCAAGATCTCCCCTGACTGCCTTCCCCCGGGCATCAGCTCTGCCAGAAAAAGCAGAGGGGGGAGATCCCCTCCTCCTACAGCAGCATCTGTAGCAGCCACGAAGGACTTCAAAATGGCCGCCATTCCCATGCTCACCAGGAATGGATCGACCTCTTCCACCAATTCAGCCAAAGACCACCCAGGCCCGCGCTGCTGAGTTGCCACCTCAGTGGTCACTCCCGATGTGCCCTCTCTCCCAGAGAGACACTGGGAATGTAGCCAAGACATCCCAGGCCTTCGCTGCCGAGTCACCACCTCCGTGGTCACTGCTGATGTGACCTCTCTCCTAGAAAGGCACCGGGAACATTGGCCGGCACGCGAAAGGCGCATCCACATTTCCTCACACACGGTGCATCGGCAACCGTGTGGCATGCTGTGGCCCTGCGCTGAATGCGCGGCACTGCCTGAAGCAGAAAAACACTAGCAGGAGCCACTGGAACAAAGCACCTGCCAAAAGCAGCAGTTTGCAGTTGTCGCTGACCAGGAAAGCAATTAAAAACAACTGCTCCTGCATTTATTTATTTATTTTTTTTAAAACTAGCTTTCTTCTAAACTTTATGAAAAAGACAAGAAAATTAAAGAACTTCCCTGAGGTGAAAATTAGCAGCAGGTTTTGCAAGTGCACCTGGAGGGGAGGGAACTGGATCCACCAGCTGTCTGCCTCCCAACATGAAAAGACTGAGTACTAAGGGTCCCCAACCCCCTGCCCATCTACCTCAAACCAGGAGGGATGTCCCCACCAGGACCTACCAACCTCCTGGGAGGAAACTCCTCTAAAACTGTGCTATTCTTTATTTTTTTTATATAGGTACAGAACTGCAGTTTTGCACCTCTTCCATCTGCTGGAGACAGAGAAATACTGAAGGACTGCAGGTGGCACACCAGATTAAGAGGCAGTGTCTGTGAAACTTTCTCTGTCTCCATCTGCTGGAAGGGAGGCAAAAGCCAGGAGTCTGGACTGATCTGGGTTCATACAGGGAACAGCGACTGCCATGTCCTCATCTATAGATCTTTGAGGAGTTTATATTTCATAACTGACACAGTGTTTGTCAGAGACTGAAGATCTTATCCAGGAAATATAAAGAGTAGAAATCTTCTAGACAGATGCATGCTGGGCTAGACTCTATCATCTGGATGTGGGCGATACGGACTCCCCATCCTTTGGCAAAAAAGTGTCCTGCGAGCGGGACTCTCCAGGTCCCACCCTGTCTAGGGAGCTTTGGTACATCCAGGAGTCTGGACTGAGCCGGGTACGTACAGGGAAAGGAAAATTGGTTCTTTCCTGCTAATTTTCGTTCCTGTAGTACCACGGATCAGTCCAGCCTATTGAGGGGGAGAGTTCGCTCATGCAGAGTATTTTCAGATATTCGTGTTTTTGTAATGGTTTAAAAGTTAAGATGTTTTTCCTTTTTTACTGTATTTGGCTTGGATATGGATAAATACTGAGCAACTGCAGGTGGCATGTGTGGTAAAGTAGCAGTGTCAGTAAAACTTTCTCTGTCGCCATCTGCTGGAAGGGAGGCACAACCCAGGAGTCTGGACTGATCCGGGTTCATACAGGGAACATTCTCTTCAGAGACCCAGATTGGCTCCTCTTCACTAAGGCCCATGAATGCTGGCGACTCCAAGTGAGAACTTGGGACTACAATGGTAGCTGTAGGCACAGCTGGCTCCAGGGCACTCCGTGCCAGATGCATCAAAACTTTCTTTTGGTCAGTGCCACATTATGATGGCTGGCACTACATTCATCCTTGTTTGCACTGTAAAAAGGACTTTTGTGCTTCGGTGCCGAGGCATTCTACCCCAGTAATGATGGGGTCTTAGCAGATCCTCTATGGTGTGATCTGCTAAGCCTGGATGGTGCCCTGGAGGATTCCAAGTCTGGATCAAAGAGGTGGACTGGTATCATGGGGATCTTCCACACCATGGATGAGGATGGCACCTCTGCCAGGGAGGTGCTTTCTCACCTCAGGGACCAGGCTGGCTCTACGCTGAAGGAGGACAGCACGAGTTTCTTTAGCACCAAGGAAGAAGGCTCAGAAGGGATCCCTCATACCTCTTAGGTAGTCTTCTCTGAGCCACAGCGGATATCTTACTCAACCCCTGACCTAAAACAGCTCCAGAAACTGGTGCCATGGGAAGGGAGCCTTGTCCAGTTTACTGGACCATCAATGCCTCACTCCGGAGTGAGGAGCAGCTGTATTGGGCTCAGTTTTGCTGCACTTGCAGAAACATCCTCCCACAAATGCAGCAGTTGGCAGATCTGGCCCCAGGTGGCAGTAACAAACCAAAGGCAAATCTGTAATGGACATCAGGCCTTGAAGCCACTGACCGCAGTCATTTTACCCCCAGATGTTTCTTTTTTTAATGGTAGAACTGAAAGGTTCCATTGAAGGGCGGCCGATGCAGTGATCTGAAAAACCAAATATGAGAGGCCAAAGAACAAAATGTAGAGAGAGACGGGGCTCACGCCCGTGCAGTAGTTTGAACAAAGCAAGACTGAGGGACTCATGAGGCGATGTGTGCATGTAAGGCCTGAGTATTTACTGAGCTCTGGGAGCTGGCTCTGTGCCGGTGCACCCACCCGTATCGGCCTGCCAGTGCTCAGCCCTTTGTACAGGGTCTTCTGTAACAGCTGGGAGATCTCCTTTAGCACAGAGAGCAGCAGTAAGGGCAAGGAGAAGGAGAGGGCAGACTGGGGAAGCAGCCAAATAGTCCATATTTGCTGGCATCCACCTTTTACTGTGCATGTTAAAATGTGGCAAATTGTAAGAAAAATGGTGCAGAAGAGTTAGCCAAACTTCTGTTTCTGCTCATTTAATTGACAATAGCCACAAGATTCATTTTAGGGGGCATCTTGTGTCTTAGAAGCTGAATAAGGAATGGATGCTGGCACCACCTACATATTGGTATAAATACTAGGAAATGATCTTGTGGGGGACATTACTGGCATAAGGATGTCCTGGGAGCGATGCGCTTCTGGACCTGATGAACCTGTTGGTGAGAGAGAACAGAATCTGCCTGGGATGGGCGCGCCGTTGATGAAATGGAGAAAGGCCATTTCCTTTTCTCTCTGGACTGCCTGGGGGGTTGTAGGCTCTACAGGATAATATCTCCTTACATTCAACATCTTGTCTTAAAAATCAGGAAGTGGGGACAGGGGAGGGTTTTAACTGAGGCTTGCTCCAGAGGAGAACTGGCTATGTTACTTAATGATTATTCTTATTAATGAGCCACTCCTGAATCTGCAATTTTTATATCAATTTGGAAAATTCAATAAAAATGCTAATAAAAAAAGAGAGATGTTTAATGGCTCCCTGATGAGACAGAGCTGTTTAGGGTCAGATTAGCAGCACAAGCTCCATTTGTCAGTACCTGTTCTTCAGCAGAGGGATAATACAGCCACTCTTCTAGCTGCGGCATTATCTGCATCTCTTTCTGCTCGTCTGTCCCGAAGATGCCGCACGGTGGAAGTGCAGTGTCACCTTGGCCAGGCTCACGTGTAGCATCAGTGAGCTTGGACTCCAGAGAAGCAGGGACTTCTAAGGGAACCTCTTCTGGCTGTCTAGAAACACTACCTGTCTCAATACATTAAAAAAAACCATGAGTGTAATATTCCAGCAGAAATGCACAACAAGCTCCCCGTGCCAAGAGAGAAAGTCAAAGGGACTAATTCAGACTTTTTGGATTCTGGTGATTGGAATGGAGAGGGAGGCTAAGCAGGGCCAGTGCAAGGGTATTAGGTGCCCTAAGCGAAGCTTCTGCCTCGCGGCTGCCCCCCCTCCCCCCCTCCCAGCTCGAGTCAAACTGGTTTGGCTCAGTGACTTGAGCCAGTAGTCAGGTTGGGTGAGGACAGAGGGGGGGGGGGGGGGGGTCGCTCAGTCGGCAGCAAGGCAGAAGAGACAGCCACCGCGGCACTGGCAGCTCAGTAGCTGCCGGCAGGATATTTCACCGACGATTGACGAGCGAGCTGTCCGTCCTCGCCTGACCCAACAAATTGGTTTGACTTGATCCGGTAGAGGGTGGCGCAACAACGGACAGGTCGGTGAAATGTCTGCCGGCAGCTGCTGAGCAGCCACTAATCGCCGTGGAGGCAGCAGCTCTCCCTTCTCTGCCTCGGCTGCTGCCCCTGGCACCCTAGGCCCCTGCTAGTACTTCCGCCAGGAGCTGAAACCATGACCCCAGGGAGCAGCTAATCCAGATACAGCCATTAGTGACAGCACTTGCAGTCTTCCTACAGTGAAGATCAAAGATCCGTTTTCTTTCTGCCAGTGCTCATTTCTCTAGCACCATCAACTTCAATCCGTTTCACCTAAAGGTTTCTCTCCCATTCTGGTTTTCCAATTCCCACATTCCCTGCAGAAAGCACTGAAAGTCGAAGGGCAGTGCGGACTTTCCTCTCACTGGTTCCCAGTTCCCTGCAGACAGTACCTGGCGGTGCTTCAGATGCAGCTATTTTCTGGAAGTCATAGAGAGGAGCAGGTCTGGGAAAAACGGGAGGAGGCAACACAGTGATTTTTGCAGGTGCAGGGATCAGGCCACGTTCAATAAGACTCAGAAGACCTAGGTACACAGAAGTATTTGTAAAGGCAGAATGTAGCATTATGATTGTTCATGACCTCATTACATGTCCAGAGACGCTGGTATTTGGGCAAATATAACTAGGAGTTATATATAAACTAGGAATAATACACTGGGCAGTATTGGTAAGGGCACTGGTAAGTGTGGGACCTTGGAGGCTGTAGCACTGGTGAGTACTGGTAAGTGTGAGACCTTGGAGGCTGTAGCACTGGTGAGTACTGGTAAGTGTGGGACCTTGGAGGCTGTAGCACTGGTGAGTACTGGTAAGTGTGAGACCATGGAGGCTGTAGCACTGGCGAGTACTGGTAAGTGTGGGACCTTGGAGGCTGTAGCACTGGTGAGTACTGGTAAGTGTGAGACCATGGAGGCTGTAGCACTGGTGAGTACTGGTAAGTGTGAGACCTTGGAGGCTGTAGCACTGGTGAGTACTGGTAAGTGTGAGACCATGGAGGCTGTAGCACTGGTGAGTACTGGTGATGGCATTGATAAGTGATGGACCTTGGAGGCTGTAGCACTGGTGAGTACTGGTAAGTGTGAGACCATGGAGGCTGTAGCACTGGCGAGTACTGGTAAGTGTGGGACCTTGGAGGCTGTAGCACTGGTGAGTACTGGTAAGTGTGGGACCTTGGAGGCTGTAGCACTGGCGAGTACTGGTAAGTGTGGGACCTTGGAGGCTGTAGCACTGGTGAGTACTGGTAAGTGTGGGACCTTGGAGGCTGTAGCACTGGTGAGTACTGGTAAGTGTGGGACCATGGAGGCTGTAGCACTGGCGAGTACTGGTAAGTGTGGGACCTTGGAGGCTGTAGCACTGGTGAGTACTGGTAAGTGTGGGACCTTGGAGGCTGTAGCACTGGTGAGTACTGGTAAGTGTGAGACCTTGGAGGCTGTAGCACTGGTGAGTACTGGTAAGTGTGGGACCTTGGAGGCTGTAGCACTGGTGAGTACTGGTAAGTGTGGGACCTTGGAGGCTGTAGCACTGGCGAGTACTGGTAAGTGTGGGACCTTGGAGGCTGTAGCACTGGTGAGTACTGGTAAGTGTGGGACCTTGGAGGCTGTAGGACTGGCGAGTACTGGTAAGTGTGGGACCTTGGAGGCTGTAGCACTGGTGAGTACTGGTAAGTGTGGGACCTTGGAGGCTGTAGCACTGGTGAGTACTGGTAAGTGTGGGACCTTGGAGGCTGTAGCACTGGCGAGTACTGGTAAGTGTGGGACCTTGGAGGCTGTAGCACTGGTGAGTACTGGTAAGTGTGGGACCTTGGAGGCTGTAGCACTGGTGAGTACTGGTAAGTGTGGGACCATGGAGGCTGTAGCACTGGCGAGTACTGGTAAGTGTGGGACCTTGGAGGCTGTAGCACTGGTGAGTACTGGTAAGTGTGGGACCTTGGAGGCTGTAGCACTGGTGAGTACTGGTAAGTGTGAGACCTTGGAGGCTGTAGCACTGGTGAGTACTGGTAAGTGTGAGACCTTGGAGGCTGTAGCACTGGTGAGTACTGGTAAGTGTGGGACCTTGGAGGCTGTAGCACTGGTGAGTACTGGTAAGTGTGGGACCTTGGAGGCTGTAGCACTGGTGAGTACTGGTAAGTGTGAGACCTTGGAGGCTGTAGCACTGGTGAGTACTGGTAAGTGTGGGACCTTGGAGGCTGTAGCACTGGTGAGTACTGGTAAGTGTGGGACCTTGGAGGCTGTAGCACTGGCGAGTACTGGTAAGTGTGGGACCTTGGAGGCTGTAGCACTGGTGAGTACTGGTAAGTGTGGGACCTTGGAGGCTGTAGGACTGGCGAGTACTGGTAAGTGTGGGACCTTGGAGGCTGTAGCACTGGTGAGTACTGGTAAGTGTGGGACCTTGGAGGCTGTAGCACTGGTGAGTACTGGTAAGTGATGGACCTTGGAGGCTGTAGCACTGGCGAGTACTGGTAAGTGTGGGACCTTGGAGGCTGTAGCACTGGTGAGTACTGGTAAGTGTGGGACCTTGGAGGCTGTAGCACTGGTGAGTACTGGTAAGTGTGGGACCTTGGAGGCTGTAGCACTGGCGAGTACTGGTAAGTGTGGGACCTTGGAGGCTGTAGCACTGGTGAGTACTGGTAAGTATGGGACCTTGGAGGCTGTAGGACTGGCGAGTACTGGTAAGTGTGGGACCTTGGAGGCTGTAGCACTGGCGAGTACTGGTAAGTGTGAGACCTTGGAGGCTGTAGCACTGGCGAGTACTGGTAAGTGTGAGACCATGGAGGCTGTAGCACTGGCGAGTACTGGTAAGTGTGGGACCTTGGAGGCTGTAGCACTGGCGAGTACTGGTAAGTGTGAGACCTTGGAGGCTGTAGCACTGGTGAGTACTGGTAAGTGTGGGACCATGGAGGCTGTAGCACTGGTGAGTACTGGTAAGTGTGGGACCTTGGAGGCTGTAGCACTGGTGAGTACTGGTAAGTGTGAGACCTTGGAGGCTGTAGCACTGGCGAGTACTGGTAAGTGTGAGACCATGGAGGCTGTAGCACTGGTGAGTACTGGTAAGTGTGAGACCTTGGAGGCTGTAGCACTGGCGAGTACTGGTAAGTGTGAGACCATGGAGGCTGTAGCACTGGCGAGTACTGGTAAGTGTGGGACCTTGGAGGCTGTAGCACTGGTGAGTACTGGTAAGTGTGAGACCATGGAGGCTGTAGCACTGGTGAGTACTGGTAAGTGTGGGACCTTGGAGGCTGTAGCACTGGCGAGTACTGGTAAGTGTGAGACCTTGGAGGCTGTAGCACTGGCGAGTACTGGTAAGTGTGGAACCTTGGAGGCTGTAGCACTGGCGAGTACTGGTAAGTGTGGGACCTTGGAGGCTGTAGCACTGGTGAGTACTGGTAAGTGTGGGACCTTGGAGGCTGTAGCACTGGCGAGTACTGGTAAGTGTGAGACCTTGGAGGCTGTAGCACTGGTGAGTACTGGTAAGTGTGGGACCTTGGAGGCTGTAGCACTGGTGAGTACTGGTAAGTGTGAGACCTTGGAGGCTGTAGGACTGGCGAGTACTGGTAAGTGTGGGACCTTGGAGGCTGTAGCACTGGTGAGTACTGGTAAGTGT